>NC_064644.1:34473355-34778730 GCF_023864345.2 Schistocerca serialis cubense
TGGTTGTAATTAAACTTTTGCTACTTGAGAGGCTGCCCTTTAAAATCAAATGATTGCAGGACAATGAAACTTACAAGTGGAAATACTTTTCAGGACATCCAGAAGAGAAATAATTAATAAACCATTGAAAGAAACACAAGAGGTAACAGCTGATAATTGTGTACCATGCTTACGTTCCAGGTTACAAACGCTGCATAATGTGATGACCATCTGCATCCGTAACATCCTAGAACTACACTAGACACTGCTCTACTGCTGCCCGAAACATCTCAGGTGGGATGTTGGCTACCTCCTTCGCTATGGTCATCTTCAACCTCAAACTTGTGTTAAGTGTCCCCCTCAGGTAACCCCACAACCAGAAATCAAAACTGGTGATCTCGGTGGTTTGGAAGAATTGGCCTAGGATTTAGTTTTCTCCAAATGTGTTTACCAGATCCATACTGACTGACTGCGACTATAATGCAACTGATGCTTGTGTTTCAACCCTATGATGCGATCCAGTATCAGAACCTAACGGCAAGCCACGACACTAACATTACTAACAAATCAAATCTTTCAGCACACCGCCTGAACATCGTTCCGATAAAGTTGAGTACCCAAAGGGTAAACAGTTTTTGCCTACACCGGCTGAAGTAGTGAAAATTTAATTATAACAATATTGTATTAAGCTACTTGGAGGGGATAAACCTCAGCTACAGAATGTGAGGAAACAGTATTACTGGCTGACCTGCTGATTTATGAGGTTACATTTAGCTAGCACAAATAGTAGTAGTTTATTGTTAACAGACTACATAGGTTATGTTCTAAAGAGTTGTTTCTTTTTTATTAATGTATACCTTGACTCATTATACATCACCGACAGTTTTCCAATTTCCTGGTGTCAACAGAACCTCATGAATTAACTGATGCACATCGCACTTATCCTCCCACTACCTATGATTTTGGGCCATCAATGCACTAATGTGGTATACACATAAGAGAAGCTCGACAAACATCTTCATCAAGCACTGCAGGCAATGATTTCTTGTTGATGAAGTTGACTACATCACTGGTTCAAGTCTTGCTCACAGAAATGGAATCATCTAGCTGACTTGACAGTAGAACATATATGTTGTATCAATTGCAATAGTACAACCCCAGAAACTCCAAATTTAAATTTCATTATCTGCAGTCAGGGAACCTCCACATATGATGAAAAAGAAAATAAAAATATCCTCCATAATCGAAATGTTATGTTAATGTTCAAGAATCATTTGATGATCAGGAAACCAGAGGAGAGACAAGTGCAAAATGTTATTGTCAGTTACTTTATTGACATGTCAGAATGCTAAATGATCTACTGCATTCTTTCTGCCATAACCACAAAGACAGAGACAGCAAGAAAATATTTCAAATACATATATTGCCGCTGAAGGTTTTGTTTAAATAAACATTTCCATAATTGGGAAGATAGGATCAAGAGGAAAGTAGTGGTGGTGGTGGTGGTGGGGGGGGGGGGGGGCGCAGCAGGATGGAGGCGGGGCAGATAGGGTGGATTCTGGTAGCGACAGTAACCATGCGCAGAGGAAAACTGGTATGAAATACGTAACAGAAAGAAAAAATGTTAAAATTTTTGGCAAATAACATGATTACTATTAACTTTCATATGTACAGTTCATGATTATTTTAAGTCACATAAGGAACCCATTTTATGTGCCATTTTGTTTTTCATATGCAACTGAATTTGTGACAGTAGCTGCTGTTACTACATAACAAGGATAGCAGTCCAAACAGAGATATTCATTTCTGAACAAATATTTATTTTTTATGAAAATATCTAAAATGTATATCATCTCAATTGTTAACAGCGATAAAATAGCAGTCATTTGTCAGCCTTAAGACAAGTAACTTGCACTGCAAGTCAATCACAATATAAACTATGCACATGAAGAGAGAATGAACTCTCATCCCTCAAAAAGCTGCATTAGAAAAACATAAAGTAATCAATTGATAAAAACTAAATTAAAACATTTGATGTTAGAGTGGTGTCAATCATCTAAATCAATACACACAATCTCTTTACAGTGTTCTGTACTCTTCTCTGCCTTTGTACTAACTTTTTCTTCTTCCACACCTGATAGGCTTGCAGTGCAGTTGACATCAGCATTTTTTCCATTAACCTGACTCTGTATTTGCTCAGAAACTGTTTTACTCTCAACTTTACACTTATCAGAAATATTGCACGTGTCTATTTCATTACTAACTGTTTTTTTTGGAATTATATGTCTTGCCTGTGGCAACTTTTGCCCTCTGGCTGCAGATACAAGAATAGGAACTCTCTTCTTCTGTACAGGTTGTGACTCTGATGGCTTGATGAGAAATGTCTTTATTCCGAAACTAGGTCTTGCTTCCGGCTGTGGCTGCTCGTCTTGCTTCAGCTGTTTCTGGCACTCCTCACGAGATAGTTTCTTAGTGAACTTTGTAATTGACATGGAAACCTTCGGTTCCGCCACTACAGCTACTGGAGATGTCACGGGAGAAACCTCCACAGGTTCACGACGTCGCGGTTTCAGGTTGTACTCCCACTGTTTGTTGCCCGCCATTAAATCAGGAAGGCCGTGGGCTGCTCGTGTCTCTGGAGGAACGTACCAGCAGTTACGGCCAAACAGAGGGCCTTCGTCTGTGCAGGTAGTCCATGAAGCCAGCTCCCTGATCTTCTTCGAGGTACTGTTTTTCGATATTGGGAGTGCTGTCTCAGTTTCCTTTTTTTCAGATGTTTTCTGTTCAGAGCTGTTTGTTTCGCTCCCTACCTTTTTGTAATAGGCAATAAACTCCTTGACAAGGAAAATTATTCCATTGGTGTTTCCATGGATGAGCTTGATGAGAGCTGGTACAGCTGAAAAATAAAAGGTAATTCAATTGGTACTACAGTATAATGTTTTAGTACAATTTTTGGAAATAAACTACTGATTAATGAGTCTTACTGGGCAAATATTGCAATGCAACACAAGGGGGGGGGGGAGGGAGAGGGGGGGGGGGGGGGGGAGAGGGAGGGAGGAGAGAGAGAGAGAGAGAGAGAGAGAGAGAGAGAGAGAGAGAGAGAGAGAGAACATCTATAAAACTAATTGTTCATACGTGACATTACACTCCAAGATCAGGAAACACTATTTATAACAGACACATTAACAGTCTTTAAAAGGCTGAAATAATGAAATGATCAAACACGGATAGCATTTGTTGTTATGTTTCTTCTTAGAGATGCAAAACAGGCAAAGAAATGTAATGGATTGGAGAACACAGAAACAAATAAGGAAAGAAAAAGTGACAAGTCTGCAACAGTCAGCTCTGAGATATTATTTTTTTTTTTAAAAAAAGTTTTTATCAACAGACTTTGTCAGAAAAAGAAACACACAACATTCATTCATTCACACACACACCCACACCCACACACAAACACACACGCGTGTGCGCGACCACCAACTCCGGCAGCTTGGACCAGAATTCTGGTTGCCATGTGTGCATGAGGTGTGCTTGCTTGTGTGAATGAATGGTATATGTCTCTCTTCCTTTTTCTGATGAAAGCTGTGGCCGAAAGCTTATGTGTAAATGTCTTTTAATTGTGCCAGTCTTAGTTTTCATTCTTGGTTCCTAAGCATCAGACTAGTGGGCTTATTTGGATAATAGTACAAATGTTGACAACGCTTAACACAACTTAAAATCGTATTCCAGACTTTATGTATTGCCAAGTACAGGTTATCTCCTGAAACATTGTATTAATCCAAGAATATATGTATACATAATGTGATCAAAAATATCTGGACACCTGACTGAAAAAGACTTACAAGTTCATGCCACCCTCCATCGGTAATGCTGGAATTCAATATGGTGTTGGCCCACCCTTAGCATTGATGACAGCTTCCACTCTCGCAGGCACTTAATGTGTCATCTTTACAGATTATTTTTCTTAGTACATAGCTCTGTACCCAATTATTTATTTACCGCTGTACCCAATTATTTAACAATGCAAAGGGAAATACTCTACTTGCTGCCAAATATCCTGATCAGGCACCATTTTTCGAGAAACTGCTCTGTGATACACAAAAATGATTTCACACTGTGTGGAAGAATTAGTGTTTAATGCAAATATCTTGTGATTCAAATGATCTGCTGTGTGTCTCAAAATTGTAACTGAATGTGAGTGTCATTACAGCACAAAACACACAGTTTTGCACATTTTCAGTCCTCTATATATTATACTGAGTGGCAAGTAAAAAAAGATTTAAGTTACTGGTAAATTGCATTTATCTTTTTCCAACTCTTGGCATCTTTTATCAAAATCAGAACTCCTCCCAAAATATACTGAACAGGCCAATTAACACAATTTTCTTTCTATACATATGTACAAAATGTGAGTTGCTACTTGTTCAGTTTCATTTCTCATGTTAGTTTCCTTATACATAAAATCTAGAAATTTGAAAATGTGACTTTCCACCAACACAGAATTATATACAAGACAAAGGCAATATACAGAACATAGTTCACAATTGGATGGATATGAATACTTTTTTCCGAAGAAGTAAAGAACCTTCAACATTTCCGATACAAAGGCCGAACAGTTGTAGTTTCTGCAGAGGTTTCAGGGTTTTTTAAGTAGCAAAACGTAACAACTGTATTAGCTATAGTTTTTGTACGTACTTGATAAAATGTTAACACTTCTTGAGATATACAGATCAGGTGTACACTGGCCACTTCAGTGACTTCTATTAAAAAACTGACAAATGGCACTTGTCTTTATTTTAAATATTATTTTGTGACTTTGGCAGACAGAGATTTACAAACGGGAGTCACATGAACCTCGTCAGTTTAGTGGGTTTGCCACAAGCAGCGGTAATTATGTCATCATGTGACTTAATCGTGCAAGTCGGTCAGCTGGGGAACTACAGAGGTGGCAATATAACTGCCCGCTGAGCAGGTGAAAGCCAATTCTCTTCAGGCAGCCACCTTGAGCAGATCACCGTCAGCTACACTAAGCCATCACCTTCTCATCGTCACAGCCAGTGACGCTGAGCCAAGTATGACATCGCTTCAATCCACTGCAAACTGCCTCTGTCAACAGTGATAAACTGAGGGGACATACAAAGTAACATTTCCTCAGGTTGTCTGTGTTACGATGGCTTAAGACGGGTTCAACACTAATGAAACTAGCTCACATTATTATCAAGTGTTGTAGTATAACAAGACATTTTGTTAGGAAATGCCATGGTACACTTGTAGGCTCTTTGAAAAACTGAAGATATTCATTTTATGTTACAGGCTGAAGCAGCAAATAAAAATTTGTACCAAGGCTGCAAATAAAACTCAGCTCTCCTGCTTACTAGGTGTGTGTGTGTGTGTGTGTGTGTGTGTGTGTGTGTGTGCGTGTGTGTGTGTGTGTGTGTGCGCGCGCGCGTACGATTTAGTTTTAGGGTGCAAAAACAACTAAGGTCATATGTGCCCATGTCAGAAACTTGGGCCACTAATGTGAACAAGGACTTAAAAACGACTAATTGTTAAGCCCAATCGATGGGAGGAAAGAGAAATAAGAACAAGGACTTCCTCTTAGAGTAAGGTCCACAAAATATGCCATAGAGACAACATAGGTTCTGAACTAAAGATTAAATGTCCTTCACCATATTGCTATAATGGATAAAAAGTCATTTGCAGTCGACAGCCCATGAATTGTTCAATAAAACGGTGTATAACTCTGACAGCAAACATACATTAGAACGTAAGTGCTTAAAAAAGGGCATTTGGTCAGGAAATGGCGAACCGTCATAGATTGATGACAATGAGCAAAAAGTGGTGGGGCATCTGCGCTTAACAAATGGCAATGGCTACGACAGTGCCCAATATGTAAACCAGCTACAATGATCTCTCAGTGAAAGAGTTGAAAGGCCGAGCAAGCCGCTGGGAGGGGTTTGATTCCCCAGAGCTTGTTTCCATGAAGGATATACCAGTGGTGATGCCATAGTGACACCACCTGCTGACAGATGGCAACACAGAGATCATCAGAAGGAATGGAAGGACTAGTAGGCCAAGACAAGAGGACTGCAGCCTTGGCAGCAACATCAGCGGCCTCGTTTCCAGCCAGACCGATGTGACCAGGAACCCAGAAAAACATCACATTGGCTCTCTCAAGAGAAAGCAAGTGGAAACTTTCTTGGACCTGTTACACTAAGGGATGGTGTGTGCGCACAGCACACAGAGGCTCTGAAGGGCACTGAGAGATTCGGAGCAGATCACAAAATTGAAAATCCTTTGTCACTAGATGTACTGCATGGCCTGTTACAGGGCGAAGGGCTCTGCTGTAAATTCTGAGCAGTGTTCCAGAAGTAGATACCAAAAATCGTCTGTTCCAATGGCAAAGACACAACTGACACCATGATCAGTCCAAAAGCCACCAGCGTACACAAAGCTACTATTGAGAAGTTACATGTGAAGCTGGAGAAACTTACAGTGATGGATTGAAACAGGAACAGTTTTCCTAGGAAGTGAATGAAGTCCAGGGTGAACATGGGCCGCTGCAATAAGCCAAAGTGAAGGGTTCACACCCATTGGGAAACTGGCAAGTTGCGTGAATTGAAGCAGAGCAATACCCGAAAGCAGACTCTAGGAAGTAACAGAGGAGAGGGACGCAGCCCATACTGGTGGTCAAAGGAGTCATCGAAGAAGGAGGCATAGGATGGGCGGTTGGGCATGACAGACAAATGGCATGCGTATCTGCTGAGTAGAACATCAGGCCAGTATGACAGCAGTAGTTTGCAGCTTCTACATTGAGATTTTCAACTGGACTAGTGTAAAAGGCATTTGTGGCCATACAGATTCCATGTTGGTGGACATGCAGATTCATTAACAAAACACCTGTAGTCTAGTTTCAAACGGACAAGGGATTGGTACAAATGGTGGTCTGAACCACTCCCCAGGAACTATCACTTAGGACATGTTCGACACTGAGGAACTGGGTACAGTGGGCAGCCAGGTAAGACATGTGGGAGGAACAAAAAAGTTTCCTATCAAGCACGGGTCTGTGGAATTTCGTAGTTTCAATGAACGGAAGAGCAACAGATGCAAAATGTAAAGATGGGGTAAGAAACCCACTACGATGCCAGAAATTCATAAACAATATTGTCAGTGGAAAAGCAAAAGCCTGTTGATGATCCACAAGTAAAGATAATCAAGACATCACTGAAGACACCGTTCGAGGAGACAAGTCCATGGAGAACTGCAATAGATGGGAAAATCATTGACAAAAGGGAGTCAGTTATGCCCAGTGGGAGACAGGACATAATATGGTCAATTTCTACAGCAAAGAGGACAATGCTCAGGACGGGGACCTGAGGCAACTCTTTTTGCACTGAGGCAACCAGTTTTCTTGGCTAAAGGTGTCTGACATTGCATAAACCACACATACCTTGTAAACTTGATCTTTTATTCCTGAAAGAACGGGGCAGGCGGCCTCGGAAGCCCCACATGTAGAGTGTACAGAGGATACCAGTCCTCCAGCAGATGTCGTAGGCTTTCTCCAAATCAAAAAACACGGCCACGGTCTGGTATTTCCGCAGAAAACCATTCATGACATTGATTGGCAAAGTGACAAGATGATCAACTGCAGAACGGTGTGCCTGAAATCCATACTGCGCAGTGGTTAGTGAATTGCAAGACTGGAGCAACCGTACAGCTGTGCCTGAATCATATGTTCAAATCACTTTGAAAATACAGCGGGTGAAAGAAATGGGGTGGTAGCAAGAAGGAAGGTGTTTGTCTTTACCGGGCCTAGGTCTGGGTATGACACTGGCTGCACACCAGCATTTGGGAAATGTGCTATGCCCAGATGCAATTGTATGAATGAAGGAGAAAGTGCTTGCCTGTAAGAGAAAGGTTCTGCAATATCTGAATCGGAATATCGTCCAGCCCTGGGGCAGAGGATATGGATGAACTGAGAGCATGATCTAGCTCCCCCATAGTAAAGGCAGCATTGTAGCATTCACGATTCTGAGAGAAGAAGGATACCACCTGAACCTCCTCCACTCGTTTCCAATGGAGAAAGGCTGGGTGATAGTGGGTAGAGATTGAAATCTCAGGAAAAAAGCAGCATAAGGTCCAAGGGGTCCACGATGACATCATCTGCTACAGTCTGGCCAAAAATTGGGGAATGGAACTTGGTTCTAGAGATCCGAAGGAGGTTGGCTCACATGATGGAAGAGGGAGTGGAACTGTTAACGGAACTAGTAAATGAAATCCAGCTAGCTTTTTTGCTATCCAGAAGAATGTGACGAGACTGTGTACACAACTGTTTATAATGAATACAGTTTTCCATCATAGGTTGAAAGTTAAAAATGCAGAGAGTGTCTCTCCGAGTGCAAACTAACTACGTCATGGCATGCCTCAGTCCACTAAGACACCACGATACAATGTGGGAAAGATGAAGTGCAAGGTACAGAAAAATCTGCTGTGGTAAGGATAACATTAGTGAGGTACTCTACATGGTCATCACAACTGTGGGATGTTTTTCGTCGAAGGTTGTCAGGGAGGAACAAAGCCTCCAATCAGCTTTTGAAAGCTGCCACTTGGGTTTACATGTAAATGGTATCGGAGTCAGCAAATGGGAAATGGTCACTCAAGTACAGGTCAGAGAGAATGAACCATTCGAGACAATTGGCATGGTGGGCAGTGCAGAAGGAGAGGTCCAAACAGGAATAGGAGAGCGTGGAGTCTGAAAGGAACACGAGTGTTCTAGTGTTAAGGTACATGAGGTTGAATTGATTGGGGTTGCAATGTGGCAACCTACACGTGTCGTGCACTGGGAGAGCAAAGTACGCATCAATTGCCACTTTGCATTTTTGAATACTTAATTATGGCAGTAATGACAAGTAGCAGCAATGATGTGAACAAATTTACGATTCATTTTGCTATGCTAACAGAAGTGGCTAAGGGATGGGCAATGAACAAGTACTGCATTGCTGTAAGTGCAAATATTTTTGCGGACAGAGTTTAAAGTGGGATTTTACTCAGGGAGTCGGTAGCGTGAAGCCAGCAGTGTTTTAGCCCAAAGATCGAATTTTACAACCTGCAGCACCCCAGGAGGTATTTTGTTTTGGTTTTAGGGCGCAAAACTTCTATGGTGATTAGTGCCCGGTCCGTGGCTTAGGGAACAGTAAAAAGCCGAAATTGAAAACCAGCAGCAATGGGAACGAAAGTCATAAAATTGGAGAAACTAAAAGCAGACGGAAGGCTTAAAAATCCACTACAGAAAGGGGTTGGTTGTCCCCAAAAAAAGCTTCAAATGACTGACGTCATTTCACTGGCACTAATAAACTTGAGAACGCGGTCGGCTGAGCGCGTGTCATCTGCTAAAATCGACGATATATCAGGCAAAAGCTGTAGACGGGAGCTTAACGGATTAAAATAGGGGCACTCAATTAAAAGGTGTCTTACCGTCCACAGGTGAGAGCAGTGGGGACAGAGTGGGGGAGGATCGCTGCTTAAAAGATATCGATGGCTAAAAAGACAGTGCCCTATCCGGAGTCTAGTTAAAATTATCTCCTCCCGATGACGCATTCGGGAGGAAGAGGTCCAAGCACAAGGAAGAGCTTTCATGTTCCGCAATTTATTATGGGTAAGTGTCGACCAATGCGTGTGCCATAAATGAACAACACGTAAACATAGAACGCTCCGTAGATCGGCAAGGGGAATCGATTGAATAGCTGGTCGAGGAAGAGAGACTGCAGCCTTGGCTGCAATATCGGCCGCCTCATTTCCATAGATACCAACGTGTCCCGGGAGCCAGAGGAACGCCACCGAGACGCCCCCCAGGTAGAGCAAGTGCAGACAGTCCTGAATCCGGTGGACCAGAGGGTGCACAGGATAAAGAGCTTGCAGACTGAGGAGAGAGCCGAGAGAATCTGAGCAGATAACGTACTGTATTCGCTGATGGCGGCGGATGTAGTGGACAGCCTGGAGAACAGCGTAAAGCTCAGCAGTATAAACCGAACACTGGTCGGGAAGCCGAAAGTGATTTGGGGTGTCGCCAACAATATAGGCACTCCCTACACCTAACGATGTTTTCGAGCCGTCGGTGTAAATAAATGTGGCGTCCGTCATTTGTGCACATAGAGCAGCAAATGCCCGACGATAAACAAGTGAAGAGGTACCATCCTTGGGAAATCGACAAAGGTCACGGAGCAGGCAGATCCGGGGACGGAGCCAAGGCGGTGCTGTACCCCAAGTTGTCAAGAAGGTTTTAGGAAAGCGGAAGGAAAGAGAATGGCGCAGTTGACGGAAGCGGACTCCCGGTGGTAGTAGGGAGGAGGGGCGGCCTGCATACAGATGGCTAGCATAACGACTCAGAAGGACTGCTCGGCGATTGGACAGCAGAGGTTCAGCAGTCTCAGCATAAAGGCTTCCCACAGGGCTGGTGTAAAAAGCTCCAGACACTAAACGTAATCCACGGTGGTGGATAGAGTCGAGACGCCGAAGAATAGACGGCCGAGCAGAGGAGTAGACTATGCTTCCATAGTCCAAATTCGAGCGCACTAAGGCGCGATAGAGGCGGAGAAGGACCACTCGGTCTGCTTCCCAGGAGGTACCATTCAGGACACGGAGGGTGTTGAGGGATCACAGACAGCGAGCCGAAAGATAGGAAACGTGGGAGGACCAGCACAGTTTTCTGTCAAACATAAGACCCAAGAATTTAGCGACGTCTGAAAACGGAAGGTTGACAGGACCTAGATGTAAGGAGGGCGGAAGACACTCCTTACGTCGCCAAAAATTAACACAAACGGTCTTACTGGGAGAAAAACAGAAGCCGGTTTCGATGCTCCAAGAGTGTAGCCGATCGAGACATCCTTGAAGACGTCGTTCAAGAAGGCTGGTCCGTTGAGAGCTGTAGTAGATCGCAAAATCGTCCACAAAGAGGGAGACCGAGACATCAGGAAGGAGACAATCCATAATTGGATTGATGGCAATGGCAAACAGTACAATACTCAGCACGGAGCCCTGGGGTACCCCGTTTTCTTGGGAGAAAGTACGGGAGAGAGTAGTGTTCACCCGCACACTAAATGTGCGCTCTGCCATAAATTCGCGAAGAAAAAAGGGCAGCCGACCTCGAAAGCCCCAAGAGAACAGTGTGCGGAGGATGCCTGTCCTCCAACAGGTATCGTATGCTCTCTCCAGATCAAAAAATATTGCTACTGTTTGGCGTTTCCGGAGAAAATTGTTCATGAAATAAATGGAGAGAGCAACAAGATGCTCAACTGCAGAACGATGCTTTCAGAATATGCATAGGGCAGGTGTTAAAAGACTGCGGGATTCCAGCCACCACGCTAAACGGTAATTCACCATACGCTCCAAAACCTTACAGACACTACTCGTGAGAGAAATGGGGCGATAGCTAGAGAGGAGACGTTTGTCCTTTCCAGGTTTTGGAACAGGAACGACGATAGCTTCCCGCCATCGTCTGGGAAAAGTACTGTCGGTCCAAATTCGATTATAAAGGCGAAGGAGGTAACGCAGACTATGGGTTGATAAATGCAGCAACATTTGGACGTGGATACCATCCGGTCCTGGGGCGGAGGAGCGAGAAGAAGAGAGTGCATGTTGGAGTTCCCACAAGGAGAAAACAGTATTGTAGCTTTCGCGACTTTGAGAGGAGAAAGCAAGAGGTCGCACTTCCGCTGCACGTTTCTTCGGGAGAAACGCTGGCGGTTAATTTGAAGAGCTCGAAATCTCAGCAAAGTGCTGACCCAACGAGTTAGAAATTGCGACGGGGTCCACTAATGTGTCATGCGCGACAGTGAGCCCAGAGACTGGGGAGAAACTAGGCGCGCCTGAGAACCGTCGAAGCCGACTCCAAACTTCCGAGGAGGGAGTGAAGGTGTTAAAATGAGCTAATAAAGAATTTCCAGCTTGCCTTCTTGCTATCGTGGATGACACGACGGCATCGCGCTCGGAACTGCTTATAGCGGATACAGTTGGCCAAAGTAGGATGGTGGCGGAAAACGCGGAGAGCACGTCGCCGCTCACATACTGCATCACGGCATGCCTCGTTCCACCAAGGAACTGGGGGGCGCCGGGGCAGTTCGGAGGTGCGTGGTATTGAATGTTCCGCAGCTGTAAGAATAACGTCGGTAATATGTGTGACCTCATCGTCGACGCTGGGAAAGTGACGGTCATCGAATGTCGCTAGAGACGAAAAAAGTGTCCAATCGGCTTGGGCAAACTTCCAGCGTCATGGGCGTATGTAGGGCAGTTGAGGCTGCAGTCTAAGGACACATGGAAAGTGGTCACTCGAGTGTGTATCATCAAGGGCGAACCATTCGAAGCGCTGAGCTAACGGAACAGTACCGACCGCAAGGTCCAAATGAGATAAATATGTCATGGAGGCAGACGAAAATGTAGGGACCACAGTGTTGAGGCAAACTAGATCTGCTTGGTGGAAGACGTCTAGCAATAGAGAGCTACGTGGACAAGGATGTGGAGATCCCCAAAGCGGGTGGTGGGCATTGAAGACCCCAACCAGCAAATATGGGGGTGGAAGCTGACCAAGAAGATGAAGGAGATCAGCTCGTGCCATTGGTGTGGACGATGGAATGTATACAGTACAAAGAGAGAACGTGTATCCGGAAAGGGAAAGACGGACGGCGACAGCTTGGAAGGAAGTGTTCAAATGGATTGGGTGATAATGGACAGTTTCATGGAGAAGAATCATGAGTCCTCCATGCGCTGGAGTGCCTTCAACAGAGGGGAGATCATATCGGACGGACTGAAAATGAGGGAGAACAAAGCGGTCATGGGGACGCAGCTTTGTTTCCTGAAGACAAAAGATGACCGACGAGTAGGATCGTAAGAGGATCGACAATTCATCCCAATTGGCTCGAGTACCGCGGATATTCCAGTGGATAATGGACATAGGGTGAACAGAAAATGGAGGACTGTGACCAAGGTCGCTGTCAACTCAACGACTGCTCTGAGCTTGCGACCGACAGCATGGAATGGCATTCAGCCGAAGGCAGAAGATCCTAATCCATAGGTTGGTCAGGAGCAGCTCCTGCCACCAGCGATCGGCCAGTTGATCGGCCGCCAGCAGTGCGCCTCGACGACACAGAAGACGGCCGAGGGCGATTTCCGCCAGGTGGTACTGTAGATGGGACACGCCTTGGTGGAGAAGGAGAGGAACTGGGTCTCTTTGTAGCCTTGTTGGAAGTATGATGTTTAGAGGAAGGAGGAACCGCTGTGGCTGAGACTCAGTGAAGTTACGTTTGTGAGCAGACATAGTGGAAGGTGAGGAAACCATTGCGGAAGAATCCCCCATGATTACCGGCGTCTCCGATGGCGCGCTCCTTCCTTGTGGGGGCCCTGTCTGAGGGCACTCCCGCCTTAGGTGATTGTTCACACCTCAGGTCACACCTCCCGACAAACGGACGGAGGGACCAATCGGCACTTTCGGAAGGTATCAGCTCGGGTAATCACCCCTCCCTGGGCCTGGCCGTTACCAGGGGGTATGTACGTGTCCTACCTGTCTACCCGGGGCGGGGAATTGTGCGTTACCCCGTCACCGGCTACGCATGGAAGTGCGTGGGTCGGCCTTCAGACACGCACAGGGAGGACGAAAGAGAAAGGGAAAGGAAAGAAGAGAGGTCTCAAACGCCGCAGCGGAGAAAAGGGTTAAGAGAAGAGGTAAGGAAAAGAGAAGGACAAAGGAAGGATGAAGAGATACAAGCAAGGAAGGTGAAGAATGCAGTACATTTACAAGCGTCCGTCTCCAGACGTAGGCACAAACCATACTCCCAGAGGGGGAGAAAGGGAAGGAAAGAGCCAGAGGTGAGGGTGGGGGGCGAAGATGGGGGATGGGGAAGGATGCGGAAAGGGAAGGTATGCAGCCCGGAAAGGAAGGAGGGCCACATTAGCTCGGGGTCTCGTGCTCGCTACGCACGTAGCCACAAAAGAGTTGTGGATCCCCTGGGGGGACCCCCGGAGGTGCTGGCCCTTTGAGGCAGTCTCCAGTGGCAGGGTTCTGACGTGGCCCGGTGGCATGCGGCATTTCTGGTAGAACACTGCAAGGCGAGCAGAATGTCTCCCTAAAGTGAATAACACAGGGAGATGCTGCTTCCACCTCGACTGTGTTACCCTGGGCTCATAAAAGCATCGCAGGCGACATGGTCAGCAAGGAATATATCTCCACGATACCCCACTCTATATTTTTTGAGTGTGGGAAAGAGGACTGGATTGTGTCCATTTAGATGCTGGCGCCAAGGAAGTGCCTGGAAAGTTGTTTGGTCGGGCAGCGACTCCCACAGGCGACTGCGATTGGCCAGACCAATGTGACGTAAGCAGTGTTTTCGGTGCACTCACAGCTGAGCAGGAGTAGCGCTCACTGGTGAAAAATTTGTTAAAATGTTGCTATCGGACAGCCACAGCAGCAGAGCGGCAAGTTGTGCTAGATTTTAGTAGAAATGAGACACTTGCAGAGTACCGGGTGATAAGGAGTAATTGTAGGGTAGCTGTGTACCTTATCCAGAACTCCAGATAATTTTGCGAAATTGTGTTGTGTACACATGCCGCTGTGAGCGACTTCACACCTGATTGGCATAACAGGATGCCGAGAACAGCCAGCTGGGGAATATCATAGAGGATAAGAGCAGAACAGGTAAAATACGCAGCTCTAGCCGTAGCACAATCAGCCTTGCTGTTTATAAAAGTAAAATGGGTGGCCATTAACCCAGTGAGCATCACAGCACATTCTCATATTATTTCTGTGATAACATACTGATGTACTTGACCTAGAACCTTGTGGTCTCATTCAGTTAAGGGGAAGTGATAATCCGCATTGCTCAGTTTTATAGTTGTAGATTCATGTTAAACTGCTTTCTCTTGATTAAGATATTAATCTGTCCACATTCAACAGGAATCACCTCGTTAATGTGATTTATTAAGTATATATAAATTCTCAAATGGAATAAATTTGATTATCTTTCCCAATATTTCAGACTACATATATTGACACGCCAACCCTATCCTACTACCTAGTCAAACATTTTGGTGGGGTTAACTTGATATTAATAGCTTGCATGCATCACTACTTTCTATGAGGCAAGTGACTTCACCCAATCCAATTTTTCAATAGAGGCCTCTATTGCATAGTCAGATGTCATTAAGTGCATAAGAATTGCATTGGAGGAATTGAGTTCAGTAAATAGGTCATTTGCATAACGCCTCACGACAGCAAAGGAAACTTGGAGGTCACTTCCAATGGTCATCCAAGAGGGTACCTTTCGGGAAGGTTATGGAAGAGGGCCAGGGAGGATGCTGTGCATCAAAGTCACTGAGCAGGAAAAAGAGGTGAGTGAGTTGACAAATAAACTGGAGGAAGTCTTCCCTCGTGACACCCAATGATGGAGGGATGTAGGCATTACAAAGAGGAAAGGCGAAGCACAGAAGGTAAATAGGGACTGCAACAGCTTGCAGCAGGATGTTCAGTGAGATGGTATAACTACAAACGTCATCCAAGATGAGCAGCAGGCCTCCCCAATAAGATGGTATGCCGTCCTTGGAGGTAAGGTCAAAGTGAATTGGAAAGAAATGCGAGAGGTCAAAGCAGTCATAAGGATGCAATTTTGTTTCCTGGAGGTAGAAAAAAAGTGGACGCTGAGATTCCAAGAACAGCTGTAATTACTCCTCGTTGGATCTAATGCTGCAAATGTTCCATTAGAGGAGAGTCATGAGGTGTAAAGGAGAGGAGGGAAGAAATGTAGGGCTGTCAGCTCGGCAGCTGCTGAATGCCAGCTTTTGACAGCTCACTGCTACAGGGCGCAGAGGCTGGAAGATCCTGTTCCGTGAGGTCTACAGAGACATCAGCATTCTCACTGGGTCGGCCTGAGGATCCAGGACGCAAAGACGGTTGGCAGTGAAACTGCACTGGTGAAAAGGTGAGTGTGAAGGGTGAGTGTATCACACAGTGACACCATTGAAGAGTATAAGAGTATCTCCAAGTTGGTGAAGGAGAAGTCTTCGAGACTTTGCGGTTGGCAGATGAAGACTCATATGTTTGTTGGCTAGAGGGAAGTAAAAAGTTTTCACAGGAATATTCCTTCTGTCCTGCCGGTTGTGTACCAGACGATTTCACCACTGGAGGGGAAGATCTGGTGGCTTGTTACACAGTTGGAGGAGAAGGAAATGGGACTGCTGCCACGACATTGAGCAATTTTATAATCATGGTGCCGAATTTGATGTTGCAATTCTGTGTGGCCACTTCCTTTGTGGAGCGAGATGTAGCGAGAACAGTACTTAAGTGCCAGATGATGAAACACAGGGTTTTCGACTAGACAACAACTTCCGAGCAACAGGGTAAGGCACTTTTTTCTTCAACCCAATCTCCTGGACAGCCTGCCCATTTTGATACAGCGGGGAGAAGCAGGCAGGCAATCGCCATTGTGAGCATCCCTACCACAAGTAACACGTTTGGCTGTGTCTTGACAAGACAGCCGAGTGTGGTTGTAACACTGACACTGGTGGCAGTGCATCAGGTTTGGAACTGACTGTGATGACTTTATAGCCTGCTTTTATCTCTGATGGAGGCACTACTCTATCAAATGAGAGAAAATGAGTGTGTATAGACACTAAGGTTGCTTCAACCTTTTACATTACGAGATGGACTGCACTGGTGCCCTGATCAGACAGGTAAGTTTGGATTTCTCCCACGCTCAGACCATTGAGCAGCCTAGTGTAAATAATAGCACGTGAATAATTTAGTGTTCAATGGACCTCGACATCAAAAGGATACCCATGGAGCAGCGAAGCTGCAGGCAGCTGAGCTTGAGAATCACAACTGATCTCCAAAAGCAAAGTGTCATTACGTACATTAGAGCAGGATTTCACAGGGCCTGCAACTGCAACAACACCTTTCTGAATTACAAATGGATTAACTGTAACAAAGGACTGACTGTCTTCAGAATGTGATCCCACAAGGAACCAATATGCAGCTGGCAGTCTTGGAATCTTTAGCTTCAGTCCATTAACGTTTAGTAGACAGACTGAGATGGCGATCCGATCATTGTGAGAAAATTCCCCACAATTGCCTGCACCTCCGATGGTGCGCTCCTTCTAACTGGGGGCCTCACCCTACTTAGGTGATTGTTCAAACCTCAGGTCACAACTCCCAAACTCCTGACAGAGGGACAAATTGGCAATTTGAGAAGCTAACAGTTCAGGCAATCAATGTGTGAACTCTACCTGTCGATCTGGGGCTGGGAATTGTGCATTACCCAGCCACCTGTTAAGCATCAGATGCACAGACTGGCCTTCAGGAGCACAAATGGAGGAAGAAGAGAAAGTGGAACCTCAAACACCGAAGCGGAAGAAGAATAGGAGATGGAATGCAACTGAAAATTCAGAACACATTTCCAAAGAGATCTCTGACATGTTCCCCAAGGGAGGAGAAAAAGAATAGCAGAAGGATAAATAGGCAGCACGGAAGGAAAAAGGTGTCCAAAGGCTGAGGACCCACGATAGCCAAACACGAGCTCACCAGAGTGTCATGAGCCCCCTGAGGGATTAGGCAGGTGCATCAGCCACTAAGCCGCCTTGGTGCAGCGATTCGCACAAACTGCACAGGTTCCCCTGGCACGCTTACATCTTCTATTAAAATTTTCACTGCCGCCCCAGTGTACTTTAAATTCCCCTTACTCACAATCAGAACTGCTGAGGTTTTCTATGTTCTGGAGTAGCACCTCAGCATAGAATGTAAATGGGCAATCCAGGCTGAAACCCACATGCATGTACTTATACAAATGAACTGACACAGTTTCAGAGACTTTGCTGATTTGATTTTATGTATATGGACCGCAGTGGCGAGCGAAAATTTGTACCACGACTGGGAATTGAACCTGCGTCTCTGGCCCACTAGGCAGGTGCGTTAGCTGTTCCCTCCTAGTCATTAAGAGGCTTTTTTCCACCTGTCGTGCAGGGTATATGAGACGTGTGAAATACCCTCAGACTTCAAAAACAATGTAGTAATTCCAATTCCAAAGAAGGCTGATAATGACGTGTTAGTACAAACGACCATCAATTTAATAAATCATGGATGCAAAATGCTGACACTACTTATCTGCATAAAAATGCTACAACTGAGAGGAGCCAACCTGGGGAAAGATTGATTTGGGTTCAGAACAAATATAGGACTAAACAACTCAATTTAGGACTGAAGAAAGAAAAATCTTCAGTTTTGGAATCTATAGATTCGTACACAAATTATGGTGCATTTGTATAAGGCACGAAAGAGAGGCTGTAACTGAGATGAGAGTCAAAAAGGTTTGTAGCCTGTGCCCCACGTCTTTTGCATACAACAAACACTGAAGGAAACCATGGAGAAATTTGAAAAAGTAATTAGAGACTAGAAATATAAACCTACAAATTTGGTGATGATACTGTAATTGTGTCAAGAGTGGCGGAGTACTAGGAAGATTAGTTGAATGGAGTTGATAGTGTCCTGAAAAATGTTTAAAATGTGAAATTCAACAAAATTGAAACAAGATTAACTGAATATATTTGAATTAAATAAGGTGAGACTTATAGAATTAGATTACAAAAAGGAATCACTAAAAGTAATAGATGAGTTTTGCTATTAGCGGGCAAAATAACTGATGACAGCTGAAGTACAGAGGATGTAAAATGTAGACTCGCGAAACTTGTTAATGTTGAATACAAATTTAATTGTTGGTGAAAGTATTTTCTTGGAACGTAATGCTGAATAGAAGTAGAAATTGGACCATAAACAGAACGGACTTGAAGATAACAGAAGGCTTTGGAATGTGGTGCTACAAATGTTGACGATTATGCTTCTAATAATTAATGACTAATGAAGACATACTGAACAAAACTGGGAAAAAATGGAACTTATGCCCCACTGTCATTATTAGAAGTGGGATGGGTTGTTGGGACACATCCAAAGCCACTTGTTAATGGTGGGAAGAGTCAGCGTGTGTGTGTGTGTGTGTGTGTGTGTGTGTGTGTGTGTGTGTAAGGAAGGAAAAATTACAAGAATGACAGAAAGGCAACAAACACTACAAGAAACAAAAGAGGACAAGAAAACCACAAAGAGATGCAAGAAAGGTAGAAGAGATTAAAACAAGAAAGAAGATTACTATGGTTGGCTGACCATGAGAATAAAAAGGAGAAACCAGCCACTCTGCAACACATTAAAACCTCCACCCTACAAGCACTAGGGTGGAGGACACAGGGGCACAAAGGACATTCACTAAAAATTAGATCAAATGATAAAGCCAACCCTCACGAATAAAACGTAGAACTAAATCAGCCGATGAGGCGTTGTCAGATAAAATTAGCAGCAATGAGCCTGGTAACCAAAGATTTTGTTGCAGGGCAGTCAGAGTAGGACAGTGCACCAGAATATGGGCCACTGTCAACCAGGCGCCGCACTGACACTGAGGTGGGAGGTAGCCGTGGGTCGCCCAAGCGTGGCCAATGCAGAGCCGGCAGAGAACCACAGAGTACCTGTGAGAGGCCCTCATCGAGGACTTTCACACATTCTTATTCTCCTTAATGGCACGCAGTTTGTTGTGCGTACTGAGATTATAGCATTCCATTTCCCAAAGCTGGAAAACTTGCGGTGTAACAACGAATGCAGTTCAGTTACGGGGATGCCAACCTCTAGAAGTGGTTGCCATGTAGCCTGTTTGGCCAGCCTGTCGGCAAGTTCATTTCCTGGAATTCCAACGTGACCTGGGGTCCATACAAACACCACTGAATGACTGGACCGTTCCAGGGCACAGATGGATGGTCACTATCATAGGATGGTGAGGGTAGCACTGGTTGATAGCTTGTAGGCTGCTCAACGAGTAAGTACGCAGGAGAAATGATCTGCAGTGAAAACCCAGAAGCCATCTTTCAAGGAGTGCTGTTCAATGTGTCCTCCATGAACATACACAAAACCATCATGACCATCAGCCATCGAGACATCAGTGTAAACCACCTCATGGCCCTGGTACATGTCCAGAATCGATAGGAAGTGACAGTGGAGAGCCGCGGGGTTAACTGAGTCCTTAGGACCATATAAAAGGTCCAGGAGAAGCTTTGGCTGAGGTATACACCATGGAAGTGTACGTGAATGGATCTCAAAGTAGAGGTGGTAAAGGGAAGGATTCCAGTTCAGACAGAAAGGAGAGGAGCGTGCTGCAACCTGCACCGCTGATGCGGAAGATGAACTGCCGTGATTGGGAAAGGAAGACGGTAATTAGGATGGTCAAGAGAGCTATGAATGTGTGCAACGTAACTGGCAAGAAATGGTGCAAGTCTTATCTTCAGTGGAGGGACTCCAGTCTCTACCAATATGTTGGTCACCGGACTCGTCCTAAAAGCTCCCGTCACTAATAGAACACCACAGTGGTGCACTGGGTCAATTAAACGCAACGCTGAGGGTGCCGCTGGACCATAAATAACACTCCCATAGTTAATGCAGGATTGAACAAGGGCTCTGTAGAGCTGCAGCAGCGTGGAGCGATCAGCACCCCAGTTGGTGTTGCTCAGGCAGCGGACGGCATTGAGGTGCTGCCAGCACTTCCACTTAAGCTGACGAAGATGAGGAAGCCACGTCAATCAGGTGTCGAAATCCAATCCTAAGAATTGATATGTCTCCACTACAGAGACTGGATTGTCATTAAGATAAAGTGCTGGTTCTGGATGAATGGTACGATGCCGACGGAAGTGCATAACACACGACTTCGCAGCTGAAAACTGGAAGCTGTTGGCTAGAGCCCATGACTGTGCCTTGTGCATGGCTCCCTGTAGGCACCGCTCAGCAACACCAGTGCTGGAGCAACAGTACAAAATGCAGAAGTCATCTGCATACAGAGAAGGTGAGACAGACGGCCCTACAGCTGCTACTAGGTCGTTAATGGCCACTAAAAACAGACAGATGCTCAATACACAGGGCCCTGCAAGACTCCATTCTCCTGGATATGGATGGAACTATGGGAGGCACCCACTTGGAAATGGAAAGTACGGAGCGACGGGAAGTTTTGGATAAATATAAGGAGTGGGCCCCGGAGACCCCACTTTTACAATGTGGCAAGGATATGATGTCGCCAGGTTGCTTCGTATGCTTTTTGTAAATAAAAAAAAAGACAGAAACCAGGTGCTGGCACCTGGAAAAGGCTATTCTGACGGCACACTTGAGGGACTCAAGATTATCAGTAGTAGAGTGACCCTGGTGGAAACTGCCCTGGCATGGAGCCAGTAGGCCCCGTGACTCCGGGAGCCAACGCAACTGCTGACTTACCATATGTTCTAACAGCTTACAAGGAATGTTGGTGAGGCTGATGGGCCAATAGCTATCCACTTCCAGCGGGTTTTTGCCAGGTTTGAGCACTGGAATGATGGTGCTTTCTGGCCATTGGGATGGAAAGGTGCCATTGCGCCAGATCCAGTTGAAGATGACGAGGAGATGTCGCTTGTTGTCAGAGGAGATATGTTTTATCACCTGACTGTGGATCCGATCTGGCCCAGGAGCTGTGTCGGGGCAATGGGCAACGGCACTGAGGAGCTCTCACTCTGTAAATGCGGCGTTACAGGGTTCACTGTGGCATATAGTGAATGAGAGGACCTTCCCTTCCATCCACAGTTTGAGGACGCAAAACGTTTGGGGGTAATTTTCCAATGCAGAGGTGCGAGCATAGTGCTTTGCAAAGTGCCCTGCAATCACGTTTGCATCGGTAAATAAGATGCCGCTTATGTTAATGCCAGGAACACCTGTTGGGGTCTGGTACCCAAAATCTCATCTGATCTTCGACCAGGCTTGGGAAGGTGACGTATGGCACCCAATTGTTGAGACGTGCCTCTCCAAACACTCCTGCCATCTTCTTATAAGATGGTGAATGCGGGCACAGAGCTGTCGAAAAACTATTAAGTACTCCAGGGAAGTATACTGCTTATGTCGCTGTAGAGCCTGCCTCACTCTTTAATGGCCTCAGCAACTTCCAGCGACCACCCAGAGACCTGTTTTTCGCTGGGGGCACCCTAAGGAACAAGGCATCGCAATTTCTGCTGCAGAAACGATTGTCCTGGTGACACACTCAACCATCACACTGATGTTACTTTGTGACTTTGTGGGGGAGATTCAACAGTGACAGCAGAGGTAAAAGCTTCCCAGGCTGCCTTGTTTGAAGCCCATCTTGGTTTGGCATCCGTGGGCATAACACCGGGGCAGTGACAGGACGATGCGGAAGTGGTCACCAAACAAGTTGTCGTAGGTTCTCCAGTGGACAATGGGAGAAGTCCTGGGCTGTAAAGTGATAAATCAATGGCAAAGTAAATACCATGAGCCACACTGAAATGTGTGGGGGCCCCATTATTTACGAGGCAGAGGTCGAATTAAGGTAGTGAAGTTCTGACATATCTACCTCGGCCAGTAAGCACAGTAGGGGGGCAGTGCTCCCGAGGTAGGTGGTGCAGGAGCAACAGGGAGGGAAGTGGCTGCCACCATCAAGGGGGCAGGTTTCGTCTTACGGCTCCGAGAGCTGACTGGAATAGGCGGAACGGAAGGGGCTGGAACTGCTGTTGTAGCAGCGGCGTAGGTAGATGTCCATACACACAGGATGTAGCCTCTCATATTTCTCTTAGCCTCAGTGTAGGTAAGTCAGTCCAGGGTCTTGTTTCCCATATTTTCCTTTCTTTCTGTAGAATCCTGCAGTCCGGCGAGTAAGAGGAATGGTGCTCTCTGCAGTTCACATAGATGGGAGGTAGGGCACATGGAGTATTGGGATGTGAAGGTTGTCCACAATCTTCCCATGTGACACTGGAAGTACAGCGGAAAGTCATATGTCCAAACTTCCAGCACTTAAAGCAACTGGCTATAATGACAGTGTGGACAATGTGGCCTATTCTACACTTTATTTTAGATCTATGTGACGATGCTGTGCTGATTCTATTTATATGTTTTGATGATGCTATTATGGCCTTATCACTTTAGGACATGGTGTAAAAGAGATCTGAGGATGGTCATTACGGACAAACCGATCATCGTCTAAAGAATAGATATTGTGATCAAAGACTGGAATGAAAAAACATTTGACAGTATTGGATCACTGTTTGTACATGCGACTATGTCGCAGTTGGTGAATATAGTCAACAGTAGTTAAGAATTTAGATCTAATTTATTTGTTGCCACTCTAACTTTGTATTTTAATTTTTCCTTCTTTTCTTACATAATGTCTGAACTGTTCCCTTTACATAAGAATTCAGTATCTGATGTCATTGTATGTGGCATATGGAAGCACTAAGAGCAACTTACTGGTTAACTGTTTCATGGAGGTATTACCTGACTCAGGGAAACGCCTCTTCTTGGGACGTCTTGCAACTGGATCGGATTCACCATTTGATGCACCAGTCTTAGGACTATCTTCTGGCTTGGATGTGATTATGGGTCCATCTCTGAACACTGCACGCCTTGAGCTCAGGAGTTTCAGCAGCTGAGAACCCACTGGAAACAAAATATATAAACAATAAGAATTATACAAAATGATTGCTGTTTCTTGAGTCCACAGTAGATGAAGAAGACATTAATATTCTTTGATCAATTTTTCTGCTTTTTCATCTGACCTTATTAACTGACAAGGGCCAAAACCTGTTTTCTTGCAAAAAAAAAAAAAAAAAAAAAAAAAACCCACACCACTCATCATATTCAACATAGCAAATGAAAGTGCTGGGAAAATGGGGAGCTGTACTAGCAATAGTGGTTTATTCAATAGTACTCTGCGAAGTTAGACAACTGAATATCACAAACACAGATAAAATGACATGTGACATACACAGACATTACTTATACGAAAGATACAAAAATGATTACATGTCTTTACAATGGAAAGTATTACATTTTTATGTCACAAAGAAACAGCTAAATTTAACTAAAAATTAAAAATAAAGTTTTTTTATGTGAATATTGTTACATTAACAACAGAAGAAAAATAAAGTTGAATTTACAACTGTATTTTAATATTTAATAACTAAAACCTAATTTAACAGAGGGGAAGAGATACTGAGTTCAGTCCTTTCTTCCAGAAGTGCTAGTTCTCAAAGGTTCGCAGGAGAGCTTCCATGACATTTGGAAGGTAGAAGCCAAAGTACTGGCAGATTGAAGCTGTGGGGACAGGTTGTGAGTTGTGTTTGGGAAGCTCAGTCAGTAAAGCAATTGCCCATGAAAGGCAAAGGTCCCAAGTTCGAGTCTCACTCCAGCACGTAATTTTAATCTGCCAGGAAGTTTCGTATTGGTGTACACTCTGCTGCAAAGTGAAAATTTCATTCTGGTAATACTGAGATTGTGTTATCATATGTTTATCGATTTCCAATAGTTACCTTTTTGATTTTCTTAACAGACTGTAAAACTTCAAAACCTATATAGTAAAAGTGTTTTTCTGTTAAAAGATGTTTGGCAAAGGGGAACCTGTTTTTCTTAATCTCCAGCTTCTTTCAGGTTCAGCAGACACATAGATGTCCCAGGAGAAATGATCAATATCCAGGGATATGACAGAAACAATCATTTGAGGCAAAAAAGTCGAGTTAACATGGGCCTGAAAATGCATACTTTAAGGGCTATGCATTTTAGAGCCTATGCTTATTAGACATTTTTGCTTCAAATGATCATTCCTGTCATATGTCTGCATACTGGCCATTCCTTCTGGTAAACAACATGGACGTTTCCACAGTAGTTGCATGTGATTTTATACATACCACTCTTTGCCAGAGGTTACAATTCATCTTTTCTATCATCACAGAGGCTCGCAGCACTTGCCTGTGGATTCCCCTGACTCCGTCAGCCACAAGTTCCCCCTTTAACTGCCGTACCAATCTTTTCTAATCAATACATATGCAGCAACGAGCAAAACGAAAATCTGATAAATCCTTACACACTTCATCCCACAGAGCGAAGAAAATTAGTTTGCTGAAAACAAAGTTACTTTGCTGAAAAACGAAGTTGCCCTCAGTGTTTCGTTTGTGACATAAAATTGTAGATGGTAACAGGCATAAAGTATAGCAACATTTTCAACTGGTTTGGTCATCTGTTTGAATTATGAAGAAAGGAAAGCCAAACTTCTATAGAGAGGACCTGTAAGTATTAATTTATCCAGGTGCGGCATTTTTTGTATCATTACCATTACTGATAATGCCTTATGTGGTTTTACCTCCTCCTTCTGAAGTACTAACAGAAAGAAAACTATGTGATGCACAATGGTGCTGCAATGAATCTCAGCTATCGTGACTCTCATAATGTACTTTTGGTGATACAGAATTTGTGAAATAATACTTTATAGCTGACACAACAATTTTATGTTCAGTGGAAATTTCTCTTTTCAAACTACTTCCTCTTTCAATGCTGTACTGAACAAATGGCAAACGACATTGAAGCATAGTTGAAAGACAGACAGGAATATAGATTTGGATTTTTTCTGTTTGGATTTGGATGAATGCATTGACACAATTGATGTTGCTCAACTTCTAGTGATTATCAGAGTAGTTGGTGCAGAGTTCAACGTAATGGTCGAACTCCTCGATCTGGTCTCAATGCTTAACTACTGTCGACAGCCTATCTTCTGGCTTACAAAACACAACTGACAAGCATGAACTTTATTGCGACAAACATCTGTTCCTGCAATGATTAGTATCAAGTCTGGTGGCTTTGTTTTGGTAAGAATAAAGTTTTAATAAATTTGTATTGAGCAGAAATTACCAGCAATACACTTTGTAAATGGATAGATACAAAAATCTACTCTCCAAGCAATGGCAGGGGAACACATGCAAAAGAATTTAACTTTTACAAGCTTCTGGAGCCAGTGGCTCCTTCTTCTGGTAGAAGAGTTGAAGGGGAAGGAAGAGGGATGAAGGAAAAGAATTGGATAGGTTTAGGGAAAGGGGTACAGTTCATGAAAGTCACAAAGAACCCGGGTCAGCGGAGACTTACCAGATGGGATGAGAAGGAAAGACTGGTTGTTGAGGACTGCACCGGATGAGATTTGAAAGCCTGAGAGTTTAAAGGTGTAGGACAGGGTAATATGCAGGACAGACATTACTACTAAAACATCATGCACAAGTTAATACGAGTGAAAAGCTAACACAGGAGGAAGGGGGGGAAGGGGGGGGGGGGGGAGGATGCCAAAAATAAACAAGTCAGAAAATAAAAGGTGTAGAAAATCAAAATGGAGTGAAGAAAGGAGTAGTTACTGTGAAGAAATGCTGAGACAGAAGGAATTAATGTAAATTAAGGCTAGGTTGGTGGCGAGAACCAAGGCCATGTTGTAGTGCTAGTTCCCACCTGCGGAGTTCTGAGAAAGTGGTGTCTGGGGGAAGAATCCAGACGGCACATGTGGTGAAACAGGCACCAAGATCATGACTTTCATGTTGTACAACATGCTGTGCAACACAATGTTGCGCATTGCCTGTGTACACCCTCTGCCTATGCCGATTCATCCTCACTGATAACTGGGTGGTAATCATGCCGATGTAAAAGGCCGAACAGTGTTTACGTAACAGCTGGTATTTGACGTGTCATTTGGCAGGTGGGGCTCTCCCTTCAATAGTATATGTTTTGCCAGTTACAGGGCATGGATAGGTGGTGATAGTATGGTGCATAAGGTAAGTTTTGCAGCGGAGATGGTCACAGGGGTGGGAGCCAAAGGGTGGGGAGATGGGTGCAGAAGGAGCATATGGTCTGAGAAGGATATTGCGGAGATTAGGAGGGCGACGAAAACGCATTCTAGGACAAAATCGGAGACAGAATAGATCTCGGTTCAGGGCATGATTTTTAGGAAGTCATGGCCTTGTTGAAGTAGCAATTGATACATTCAAGACCAACATGATACAGGGTGACATGTGGTGTGCTCTGAAAATGATTTTTGGAGGGATCAGCAGTACCAGGACTGGATGTGATGGCCTGGGAAATCTGCTTTTGAACTAGGCTATTGAGATAATTATGTCCAGTGAAGGTTGAAGTGAGAGTGGTGGGGTATTGCTGCAAAGAGTCTGCATCCTAACAAACACATATGCCTCGAATGCAAAGGCTATATGGGAGGGAATGTTTAACGCAGAAAGGATAGAAACTGTCAAAATGTTAGTACTATTGTTTGTTTGTAGATCTGATGTAGACAGAAGTTTGTAGCTGGCCTTTGGTGAGGATGAGATCAACATCAAGGAAAGTGGCATCGGATTCGGTATAGGACCATGTGAAATTTAATTGGGAGAAGGTATTTAGAGATTCCAGGAATTTTAACCAGTCATTCTCACAATGAGTCCATGTTGTTGTTGTTGTTGTCTTCAGTCCAGAGACTGGTTTGATGCAGCTCTCCATGCTACTCTATCCTGTGCAAGCTTCTTCATCTCCCAGTACCTACTGGAACCTACATTCTTCTGAATCTGCCTAGTGTATTCATCTCTGGGTCTCCCTCTACAATTTTTACCCTCCAGGCTGCCCTCCAATGCTAAATTTGTGATCTCTTGATGCCGCAGAACATGTCCTACCAACCGGTCCCTCCTTCTTGTCAAGTTGAGCCACAAACTCCTCTTCTCCCCAATTCTATTCAATACCTCCTCATTAGTTATGTGATCTACCCATCTGATCTTCAGCATTCTTCTGTAGCACCACGTTTCAAAAGCTTCTATTCTCTTCTTGTCCAAACTATTTATCGTACATGTTTCACTTCCATACATGGCTACACTCCATACAAATACTTTCAGAAACAAACTTCTTGACACTTAAATCTATACTCGATGTTAACAAATTTCTCTTCTTCAGAAACGCTTTCCTTGCCATGCCAGTCTACATTTTATATCCTCTCTACTTCGACCATCATCAGTTATTTTGCTCCCTAAATAGCGAAACTCCTTTACCACTTTAAGTGTCTCATTTCTTAATCTAATTCCCTCAGCATCACCCGATTTAATTCGACTACATTCCACTATCCTCATTTTCCTTTTGTTGATTTTCATCTTATACCCTCCTTTCAAGACATTGTCCATTCCGTTCAACTGCTCTTCCAAGTCCTTTGCTGCCTCTGACAGAATTACAATGTCATCGGCGAACTTCAAAGTTTTTATTTCTCTCCGTGGATTTTAATACCTACTCCAAATTTTTCTTTTGTTTCCTTCACTGCTTGCTCAATACACAGATTGAATAACATCGGGGAGAGGCTACAACCCTGTCTCACTCCTTTCCCAACCACTGCTTCCTTTTCATGCCCCTCGACTCTTATAACTGCCATCTGGTTTCTGTACAAATTGTAAATAGCCTTTCGCTCCCTGTATTTTACCCCCTGACACCTTCACAATTTTAAAGAGTATTCCAGTAAACATTGTCAAAAGCTTTTTTTAAGTCTACAAACGCTAGAAATGTAGGTTTGCCTTTCCTTAATCTTTCTTCTATGATAAGTCGTAAGGTCAGTATTGCCTCACGTGTTCCAACATTTCTACGGAATCCAAACTGATATTCCCCCGAGGTCAGCTTCTACCAGTTTTTCCATTAGTCTGTAAAGAATTCTTGTTGGTATTTTGCAGCTGTGACTTGTTAAACTGATAGTTCGGTAATTTTCACATCTGTCAACACCTGCTTTCTTTGGGATTGGAATTATTATATTCTTCTTGAAGTCTGAGGGTATTTCGCCTGTCTCATACATCTTGCTCACCAGATGGTAGAGTTTTGTCAGGACTGGCTCTCCCAAGGCCGTCAGTAGTTCTAATGGAATGTTGTCTACTCCTGGGGCCTTGTTTCGACTCAGGCCTTTCAGTGCTCTGTCAAACTCTTCACGCGGTATCGTATCTCCCATTTCATCTTCATCTACATCCTCTTCCATTTCCATAATATTGTCCTCAAGTAAATCACCCTTGTATAAACCCTCTATATACTCCTTCCACCTTTCTGCTTTCCCTTCTTTGCTTAGAACTGGGTTTCCATCTGAGCTCTTGATATTCATACAAGGGTCTCTTTAACTTTCCTGTAGGCAGTATCTATCTTACCCCTAGTGAGATAAGCCTCTACATCCTTACATTTGTCCCCCTGCCATCCCTGCTCAGCCGTTTTGCACTTCCTGTCGATCTCATTTTTGACACGTTTTTGCCTGCTTCATTTACTGAATTTTTATATTTTATCCTTTCATCAATTAAATTCAATATTTCTTCTGTTACCCAAGGATTTCTACTAGCCCTTGTTTTTTTACCTACTTGATCCTCTGCTGCCTTCACTACTTCATCCCTCAGAGCTACCCATTCTTCTTCTACTGTATTTCTTTCCTTCATTTCTGTCAATTGTTCCCTCATGCTCTCCCTGAAACTCTGTACAACCTCTGGTTCTTTCAGTTTATCCAGGTCCCATCTCCTTAAATTCCCACCTTTTTGCAGTTTCTTCAGTTTTAATCTACAGTTCATAACCAATAGATTCTGGTCAGAGTCCACACCTGTTCCTGCAAATGTCTTACAATTTAAAACCTGGTTCCTAAATCTCTGTCTTACCTTCTTAGCCCCAATCCATATTCACCTAGTATGTTTCCTTCTCTCCCTTTTCCTACTCTCAAATTTCAGTCACCCATGACTATTAAATTCTCTTCTCCCTTCACTACCTGAATAATTTCTTTTATCTCATCGTACATTTCATCAATTTCTTCATCATCTGCAGAGCTAGTTGGCATATAAACTTGTACTACTGTAGTAGGCATGGGCTTCGTGTCTCTCTTGGCCACAATAATCCGTTTACTATGCTGTTTGTAGTAGCTTACCTGCAGTCCTATTTTTTTATTCATTATTAAACCTACTCCTGCATTACCCCTATTTGATTTTGTATTTATAACCCTGTATTCACCTGACCAGAAGTCTTGTTCCTCCTGCCACCGAACTTCATTAATTCCCACTATATCTAACTTTAACCTATCCATTTCCCTTTTTAAATTTTCCAACCTACCTGCCGGATTAAGGGATCTAACATTCCACACTCCAATCCGTAGAATGCCAGTTTTCTTTCTCCTGATAACGACGTCCTCTTGAGTAGTCCCCACCCACAGATCCGAATGGGGGACAGAATATTTTACCCAAGAGGACGCCATCATCATTTAACCAAACAATAAAGCTGCATGCCCTCGGGAAAAATTACGGCTGTAGTTTCCCCTTGCTTTCAGAAGTTTGCAGTACCAGCACAGCAAGGCCGTTTTGGTTAGTGTTACAAGGCCAGATCAGTCAATCATCCAGACTGTTGACCCTGCAACTACTGAAAAGGCTGCTGCCCCTCTTCAGGAACCACACGTTGTCTGGCCTCTCAACAGATACCCCTTGGTTGTGGTTGCACCTACGGTACGGCCATCTGTATCGCTGAGGCACGCAAGCCTCCCCACCAACGGCAAGGTCCATGGTTCATACATGAGTCCATACAGCAAAGATATCATCAATGGATCTAACTCAAACCAGGGGCAGAAGGCTTATGGATCGCAGGAAAGCCCCCTCCCAGCGACCCATGGAAAGGTCAGTATACGATGGAGCCACCCTGATTCCCATGGCCATACCTCTGATCTGTTTGTATGCCTGCCCCTCGAAGCTGAAGTAATTTTGGTAAGTATAAAGTTAATTAAGGTGAGCAAGAAGGATGTAATAGGTTTGCAATCAGATGGGTGTTGACTGAGAAAATGTTCAACAGCAGACAGACCATCTACATGGAGGATGCTGGAATTTAGGGAGATGGCATCAGTGGTGACAAGCAAGATGTGAGGTGGGAGAGGAACAGGCACGTATTTCAGCCAATCTAGGAAACTGTGAGAAAATAAAATGCCTACAGCCATCCTTATGATTTTATTTATTTTGTTGCAGCCAGTTTCAGCCCTTCAATGCGCCATCTTCAAGCCGTAGCTGATGTGAAAGGGGTTGACACGATCCCTATATATATCGCATCAGTGGCCAGCATCATTGGTTACGCACACTACTTGAAAACTTAGGTGTTAGCACTCTAACCATTAACTGCCAACTGACTGGAGAAACGGCCAAAGATATATACAGGGTGAGCACAAAGTCTTGCCCTGATTATAACAATTTATTACAGAATAACTGTTTGACATAATAATTTACACTTGATGCCGTTACATAGGTTAGTGTTATTAGTTTTTTTAAAGACCACTTATGTTAGTAAATCTCAATGTGAGCTCTCTTGGTAGCTCGGAGAATGTCGAGGAGGTATTCCAGTTCCCGCCAGGTGTTTCGCAACATGTTTTCTGTCACAGTACCCACAGCAGCTTGTATTCTAGCCTTCAGTTCATCAATGTCAGCAACTGGTGTGACGGAGACTCTGTCCTTGATATAGCCCCAGACAAAAAAGGCAAGGGGGATAATGTCTGGAGAGCGGGGTGGCCAGGGTGTTGGACTGTTCCTTCCAATCCACCAATTCGGAAATGTTTCATCCAGCAAATCACGCGTTATCAAAACCCAGTGGGGGGGGGGCAGGGGGTGTGTGTGTCTCCATCTTGCTGGAAAATTATCTGCGGTTGATATTCTTCTAACTGGGGGCAATGAACTGCTGCAGAATGTCTAAGTAAATGTTGGCGGTAATGGATTTTTCCATGAAGAAAAATGGTCCAAAAACCTTGTTATGCATGAGGCCGCACCAAACATTCACTTTTTCACTGTCTCGCTGCTACTGTAAAGTAGCATGTGGAGACTCTGAACCCCATTCATTGGTAAAGCGTATGCGATTTAAGTTAATCTTTAGCGCCATCAATCCTGATGAGAATCACAGTTGCAAATTCAGCACGTGTCAGCAAATCGTTCGGTTGCAAGGCTTGCACGATTTGCACTTTGGAAGTATGCAACTAAGCCTTTCATGAAGAATCTTCACCACACTTGACTGCGGTATTTGAAGTTCACATGATGCTTGAGGAGTTGATTTAGATGGACTCCATTGAAACGATTGCCAAACACGATCAACAGTTTCATCACTCACACGATGCCTGTCACTTTGAGGATGATCTTCAATGCTGCCTATTTCATTAAACTTTGCATACCATCATTTTGTGTATTTAACGTCAGGAGGGCTGCGTCCATGTGAAGCCCAAAGCACACATTGCACTATCTCCCGCTTAGATGCAATTTTGCCAGCAACTAACGTGATGTGAAAGGCTGCGTCAGTGTTGTGGAGTACTAGCACCATCTATTGGTCACAACTACTAGTAACAGTAACCTATGTAATGGCATCAAATGTCCAAATGTTAGAAAAAAATCTGGAGAAGGTGATACTGAATGAACACGGGTCTGTTACTGTACTAGAGGTTCTGAGAGAAAATTTCGCTACTGGATTTACTGATGTAAAGAGGTTCAAATTTGATTTTAATATTTTTCCAACTACTTTTCAGTGGACACTGAAAAGGCATGAAGCTCAATGACAAAGTGCAATAGTATGAAGAGGTTCCACACTGCATAAAATGTGGAAATCTACTACGAGAATATTCCTCACGAACAGCTCCCGCAGTTGTTTAAAATAACTGCTCGAGTTAGCAGTATGTTTGGAATCATAAATACATGTGAAAGCATCTTTTTCAGCAATGAAATTAACGACTATGTTCATCTGACTGGAGCAATCTGTTTGACCAACAGCCACTGGGGATCTTTCCCCGCAATGCAGACAAGCTGCGCATGCAGTGCAGTGTGCTCTCTTGGGCTCCCAGCCGTGCCCACTAGTTGCCACGCGGGCACCACTCATGCCCAGCTCTGATGAAGAGTAAGGAAGGTTGGAATAATATTGATGCTGACCCAATTACGAAGAAGTTATTCTACAGTTAAATGATTAATGGAAAATCTCATATAAAGATGTGAAACAAATACTAACAAAGAGATAGAGGGGCTGGCCAGTACTTACCTCAGCTCAGTACAGCCGATAGATACACAAAACAGAACAGAAAATTTACGTTCCTAGCTTTGGGAACTTTGTTATCTTTATACTATATACCTCTTTACTTCTGTATGCATCCTCTTTCATTTGAAGCTGGCACAGTACTTACAGTAGAACATATTTGGCTTCCCTCTGACAACCATGCCTCCATCCTTGCTACCCTCTCTGTTTACCTTTCCCTATTGCTTCATAACCTGGTTTGTGAGTAACTGAATCCACTTTCCCTTCTTCCCTTTCTTTCCCCTCTCTCCTCCCTGATGAAGGAACAAAGTTCCCAAAGCTAGGAACATAAATTTTCTGTTCTGTTTTGTGTATCTATCGGCTGTACTGAGCTGAGGTAAGAACTGGCCAGCCCCACTATCTCTTTGTTAGTATTTATTCTACAGTTAATAATTTCATTTTTGTGCTAATAACAAAGAGGGACTTTTTTTTTCATTCTAACCAGAAATTATTAAAAAAGAAAGATACTACTTGTGACTACTAGTGACTAAGTATTTCATATTGTACTCAAATTTTCTATGTTCACATCAAGAGGAGAGGATGTGTTACATCGTCAGGTTTACAAAAAATAATGGTATATAATTACATACACCCATGTCAGAAGTATCATTTGCATAATCTATATTAAATTACATTGGATAATGGTCAAAATAACAAAACAGTCACAACGTTGTATTAATTCAGTATTTATTGTATTCTGTCTCTTACATATGCTGCACTTTTTTTAGATTGAAGTTAGCTGATAGGTGTCCCTGCTTAAAGGAAGTCCCTCTAACAAAGGAATCACTTTTAAAGGTCAGGTATCCAAGTAGCGAAGGAATTACCATATTTCATCAAAATATAGGAGGTATTAGAGATAAAGTTAGTGATCTGCTTATGTTGACTCTGACATTATAGGTATACCGGAGCACCACTTAAATAATTTGACAATTCAGAGGCTTCCTTTACCAGGATACAGATAAGCTGGCTGTTTTTAAGGAGTTCTTTGCAGAGTGGGGGTGTGAGCATGTATGTAAAAAACAGTATTCCATTTGAGTCTGTAAACTTATCACAGCACTGCACTGGACAGGTATTTCAGTGTTGTGCAGGGCAGTTGAATTTAGTGAAACTAAACTTCTGATTGTTATTGTTTATAGGTCCCCCAACTCTGACTTCAGAGCATTTCTGCTCAATCTAGAGAGGGTTCTTTGTTCACTTTACAGGAAGTACCAAAAATTAGTTACATGTGGTGACTTCTATTTTAATTTAGTACATGATTGTGCAAGAAAAAGGATGTTGGTAGATCTCCTGAACTCATATGATCTGATGCAGACTGTTTTTATTTTTTCCAACCAGGGTGCAGGGGAAGAGAAGCACAGCCATAGACAATATTTTTATTCATTCTTCATTACTAGATGGGCATCCTGTTAGTAAAAGGGTGAATAGCCTTACAGCCTTACGCACAAATTTTAACACTAAAAGGCTTTTATACTCAAACAAATGTTACATATAATTACAAACTATGTAGGAAAGCTAAATTGAGGAACAAGAGTGGCATGATGTTTATAGTGCCGATAATATAGATGACAAATATAATGCTTTCCTTAACACGCTTCTCACGCTCTCTGGGAGTTGCTTTCTATCAGAATGTTCTAAACAGGGTACTATCGGTAAAAGGGAGCCTGGGTGGCTGACTAGTGGGATAAGGGTATCATGTAGAACAAAGTTGGAGTTATGTTAGAAGTAGTCACAACAGCCTACTACAAAAAGTATTGTACGATGCTTAAAAATGTTATAAGGAAGGCAAAGCGCTTGTGGTATGCAAATAGAATAAGTAACTGATATGATAAAATTAAAACCATATGGTCAGTCATGAAGTAAGTGTCTGATCAGCAGCACAAGGTAGATGATATAAAGTCAGTTCATAATAAAAATATTTCTGTTACTGATAAGTCAGATATATCTACATTATTCAATAATCACTTCCTGAGTAGTGCTGGTGAATTAAATAAAAACTTAGTTTCTACAGGGAATCGTGTAACTCGCTTGAAAAATGCCTTTCAATGACTGACGTCTGAAATACTCCTCTGTGATACTGACAAAGGGGAGATTGAGTCAATAATTAAATCACGGAAGACTAATATCTCTCAATGGATATGATGAAGTACCTAGCAGAAAATTAAGGTACTCTGCTGCACATTAGCCCTGTACTTAGCCATATTCATTACTTTTCCTTTAAGAAGGGTCAGTTTCCTGAATGATTAAAGTACTCCGTAATAATGTCGCTTTATAAAAAGGGAGAAAGGGATAATGTAGACAATTTCAGACCTATTGCTAAGCCATCACTTTGCTGGAGTTACTGAAAAGGCTGTGTATATAAGGATAATTGATCATTTTATTTCACAGAATTTGCTACCAAATGTACAGTTCGGTTTTGGAAGTGGTTTAACGACTAAATATGCTAAATTCTTTATTCTCTGTGAGGTACTGGATGGATTAAACATAAGGTTTTGAATGGTAGGAATCATTTTTGATTTAACTGAGGCGGTTGATTGCGTTGATCACAAAATATTGCTCCAGAAGTTGGATCATTATGGAATATGGAGAGTAGCTTACATTTGGTTCACCTCTTACTTTAACAACAGATAGCAAATGGCCATTACCCACAGTGCTGAGAATGGCTATGGTGTGCAGTCTGAACAGAGCATAGTCAAATGGGGGGTGGGGGTGCCCCAGCGATCAGGGCTGGGGCTACTCCTGTTGTTCCTTATTTATACAAATGACATGACCTCTAGTATCACAGGTGATTCTAAAATATTTCTGTTTGCTGATAACACTAATTTGGTAGTAAAGGATGTTGTGTGCAACATTGGGACTGTTTCAAATAGTGCTGTTCATGACATAAGTTCATGGCTTGTAGAAAATAAAATAATGCTAAATAACAGTAAGACTCAGTTTTTACAGTTTCTAACACACACTTCAACGAAACCCGATGTTTTAATTTCACACAATGGGCATATGATTTGTGAAACTGAACAGCTCAAATTTCTAGGTGTTCAGATAGGTGGTAAACTGACGTGGAAAGTTCAAAGACTTAATGCTGCCATATTTTCTTCTCAAATGGTATCCGAAGTAAGTGATAATGTATAAATAAGTTAATGTATTCAGTATTTGACATTACCCATGTAAGAAAGATAAAGTTTAGGAAAGGTTCAAAATTACGTGTTAAGTTTGCTGGAAGCTGGCAAGTGTTCTCAATTTCAAGTACTGGCTGAGTATAGTGTGTGTAACTGGCCTGACTTGAGTTACACTGCTTCAAGACGTATACACGGTTTGTAACTGTAATATTGTGTTAAGCCTGTTAACATAAGATGCACCTTTTAATGAGCAGATTATGAGCATTTTCAATTTTTAAATTTGGTCAATAATTATATGAAATATGCAAAATAAAATTTTTGTTGCCAGTGGAAGGTGTTAGAGAGGTAAGCTAGAACTTTGACTACGCACCGTGAACAGGGTCTGCCGGTTGGTAATGTAGATAGGTGATGTGAGAAACCTAGCACATTAGAACTTAAAATAGAACATTATAGGTTTGGGGTTAAAGGATTGAATTGATTTTAGTCTTATCTGGGTGGTACGAAGTTGAAAAATTCTCATTTGTGTATGCTCGCAGCCAACAGCGATGTTATAGTGTCCCAGGGTGACTACTCAAACTTTGTGTGTGTGTGTGTGTGTGTGTGTGTGTGTGTGTGTGTGTGTGTGTGTGGTGGGGGCTGGAGGAGGTAGCATCACACAGTAACTACTTTTCTTTCCACTCTGCTGAGATAGTTTCACTGCAGTTTTTAAAACACTGATAATTTATACAGAATAATATTCGTGTAATTAACATACTTTGATATATTAAGTATTCTAAAATCTGGGACTTATAAAACTCAGTACAATTTAATTCAAATGCTAGGTTAAAAACACAGAACTCCGAGATTTTATGAAATTCCTGAAATCCCCTGAATTTTCCAAATAAAATGTAATTCCCCAAGAATTCCAGGTTCTCCAGGTTTTTCCATAAGAATCGCCATCCTGTGTCCATGTCTACAGCGCCCAGAAAACAAAACAGGTGAATATGTTTCTAAGCAGAGGAAAAAAATGCTCCTCCTCAATGGGAACAATGAAGTTTAAATAGAGCCAAAAGAAGAAAAAAAGTGAAGACCATTTAGAGGGAAAAAAGAAATTTTGGAAATTTGTGTTAAGTTCCTATGGGACCAAACTGCTTACACACCCCTTCATCTAACTTAAACTAACTTATGATACGGACAACACACACACCCATGCCTGAGGACTCAAAATTCTGACGGAGGGAGCCACGAAAACCATGGCAAGGTGCCTCAGACTGCATGACGGTGGGAGGGGGGGGGGGGGGGGACTTTTGAAATTTTTGCAAAAGCAAACATTGTACTAATTTAAAAGGACAGTAACAATTCATCCAATGATAAAGCTGCTCAGTATTGTTTAGTGTTATTTCCCACAAATTGCTAATTTTAAATTGTTTACGCACTACTCTTACTTGTACTTTGCACATACATTTATCATCATCACAGTTTTGTTACTTCAAAAGGTACATACCTGCATCATTACTTTTGTGTGTCCAAATGCATCCAATTATTCTTGGTTTTAGGCGTTCCGTCTTTTGTTTCATTTCTTCTTCAAATTCGTGCTCCAGTAATTTAAGTTTAGCCTTCTGGGACTCGGGTGACTAAAATGAATGCAAATCTAACAAGTGATAATGTCTAACAAAAAAATATACAAAGTAAGCAAGAAAGAAAAAAATGAAACTGAAGTAATAAAGACAAAGAGAGAGAGAGAGAGAGAGAGAGAGAGAGAGAGAGTGTGTGTGTGTGTGTGTGTGTGTGTGTGTGTGTGTGTGTGTGTGTCGAGGGGGCTAGACACTGTATTTTGCGTGTGCCCTTGTTAGGTGAAGCTAACACACACACACACACACACACACACACACACACACACACACACACACACACCCTTGTATACAGGGTAGTGGTAGTGTTTACTGAGCAAAACTTACCAAAGTTTCTGTATCCTCATCATCACCGTGTAAGTTTTCTTCGTCACTTAAATATCCATGAGGTACAAAGAAATCATTGTCAACCTCATATTCATCTTCCGACTCCTTTTCATCATCTGAGCCATGTAATGACTCTCCAGGTTCCTCTTCTTCCCATTCATCATCAGAGTCCACTTCATAGTCAAACAATTTCTGAAATTTAAAGTCATTACAGTAAAACATGTGTTTTTTTGTATGTATTTGCAGAAACAAACTATGAGAGAAGAAAGGATTAGTAGTAACACAATAAACAGAATCATACAAAGATTATTCACATGTTCATGCCTTATACAGTGTACACTGTGATATTAACTCATTGCTTACGAGGAAACAACAGAATGAATGTCAAATAAGTGGTAACCATTCAGAAACTACAAAGCTGGATCTGAGTGGCCATAATTACATCTACATCTATACTATGCAAACCACTGTGACATACGTGGTAGAGATTATGTCCCACTCTAACAGGCTATAAGGGTTTATATCTCGTTTCATTCATGTATGGAGTGTGGGAAGAATGAATATTTAAATTCCTCCATTGTGCTGTAAGTTTCATTCACGCATGGTGTGTGGAAAGAATGAATATTTAAATGCCTCCATTGTACTGTAATTAATCTAATCTTGTCCTCACAATCTCTATGTGAACAATACATAAGAGGTATAGTATTTTCATAGAGTCATAATTTAAAGACAGTTCTTCAAACAGTGTAAGTAGGCTTTTGCAGGATAGTTGTCTTCAAGAGTCTTCCAGTTCAGTTTCTTCAGAACCTCTGCAATACTATCCTCAGGCCAAACAAACCAGCGACCGTTCGTGTTGCCCTTCTCTGTAAATGTTCAATATCCCATGTTAGTCCCGTCTGGTACACATCCCACAAAATGGTTCAAATGGCTCTGAGCACTATGGGACTTAACATCTGAGGTCATCAGTCCCCTAGAACTTAGACCTAACTAACCTAAGGACATCACACACATCCATGCCCGAGGCAGGATTCGAACCTGCGACCGTAGCAGTCGCGCGGTTCCGGACTGCGCGCCTAGAACTGCTAGACCACCGCAGCCGGCACACATCCCACACTGTTGAGCAATATTCTAGAATGGGTCACATGAGTAAATTGTAAGCAATCTCCTTTGTAGACTGTCTGCACTTCCCTGGTATTCTACCAATGAACCAAAGTCTATCAGCGGCTTTACCTACAACTGAGCCATGTGATCATTCCATTTCATATTGCTACAGAATGTTACATCCAGGCATTTGTACAAGTTAGCCGATTCCCGCTGTGACTCAGTGATATTATAGTCTTAAGATATTATGTATTTTCGTTTTGTTAAGTGCACAATTTTACAGTTCTGAACATTTAAAACAAGTTAACAATCTTTGCACCCCTTTGAAATTTTATAAGATCTAACTTAATACTTATGCAGCTTCTTTCAGACAATATTTCATTACACATAACTGCACCATCTGCAAAAAGTCTAAGGTTGCTATTAATACTGTCTACAATGTCACTGATATGCAACATGAACAGCAATCATCAATAGTCCCAGCACACTTCCCTGTGGCAGACCTGATTTACTTCTACATCTGCCAATGGCTCTCCATCTAAGGTAACTTACTGTGTTTTCCCTAACAAAAAATCCTCAACCCACATTCGAAAAGAAGAATATATGTGGTACTGAGTCAAATGCTTTACAGAATCTGAGAAATACTGCACCTACCTGACTGCCTTGTTCCAAAGCTTTCAGAATGTCATGTGAGAAAAGTGTGAGCTGGGTTTCATATGATCAATGTTTTCAGGAACAAAGTTAGCTGGCATGGAGAAGGTCATTGTATTCAAGATACCTCATTACTGAGCTCAGCGTATGTTGGTTGGTTGGTTGGTTGGTTTGGGGAAGGAGACTAGACAGCGAGGTCATCAGTCTCATCGGATTAGGGAAGGATGGGGAAGGAATTCGGCCATGCCCTTTCAGAGGAACCATCCCGGCATTTGCCTGGAGTGATTTAGGGAAATCACGGAAAACCTAAATCAGGATGGCCGGACACGGGATTGAACCGTCGTCCTCCCGAATGCGAGTCCAGTGTCTAACCACTGCGCCATCTCGCTCGATCAGCGTATGTTCTCAGATTCTATGACAAATTGATGTCAAGGACACTGGAAGGCAGTTTGTCCATAACTTCTACAGGCCTTCAATTACTCAGGTGTTACCTCTGCTTTCCTGCAACTACTGAGCATGGTTTTCTGTTCAAGGACTCTATGATAGATTATAGAAAGAGGGGCTAACTCAGCCGCAAATTCAATACAGAATCTGACGGATTTTATCAGGCCCTGGAGCTTTGTTCAATTTTAATGATTTCATGTGTTTCTCAACACCACTAACAACAATACCCATTTTACTAATCTTTTCTGCTATACAAGAATTAAATTGTGTAAGTTCTCCTGGGTTTTCCTTGTTGTGGTGGTCTTTAGTCCAGAGACTGGTTTGATGCAGCTCTCCATGCTACTCTGTCCTGTGCAAGACTCATCATCTCCAAATAACTACTGCAACCTATATTCTTCTGAATCTGCTTAGTGTATTCATCTCTTGGCCTCCCTCTGCAATTTTTACCCTCCAAGCTTCCCTCCAATACTAAATTGGTGACCCCTTGATACCTCAGAACAACTTCTACCAATTTGTCCCTTCTTCTAGTCAAGTTGTGCCACAAATTCCTCTTCTCCCAAGCTGTATTAAGTACCTCCTCATTAGTTATGTGATATACCCCATAATCTTCAGCATTCTTCTGTAGCACCACATTTAAAAAGCTCGTATTCTCTTTTTGTCTAGACTATCTATTGTCCATTTTTCACTTCTTCAGAAATGCTTTCCTTGCCATAGACAGTCTACATTTTATATCCTCTCTACTTCGACCACCATCAGTTATTTTGCTCCCCAAATAGCAAAACTCATCTACAACTTTAAGAGTGTCGTTTCCCTCAGCATCACATGACTTCATTCGACTACATTCTATTATCCTCGTTTTGCTTTTGTGGATGTTCATCTTATGTCCTACTTTCAAGACACTGTCCATTCCGTTCAACTGCTCTTTGCTGTCTCTGACAGAATTACAATGTCATTGGCAAACCTCAAAGTTTTTATTTCTTCTCCATGGATTTTAATTCCCACTCCAAATCTTTCTTTTGTTGCCTTTACTGCTAGCTCAAAACACAGATTGAATAACATCAGTGATAGGCTAAAGCCCGATCTCACTCCCCCCTCAACCACTGCTTCCCTTTCATGTCCCTCGACTCTTATAACTGCTGTCTGGTATCTGTATAAATTGTAAATAGCCTTTTGATGCCTGTATTTCACCCCTGCCATCTTCAGAATTTGAAATGGAGTATTCCAGTCAACATTGCCAAAAGCTTTTCTCTAAGTCTACAACACTAGAAACATAAATTTGCTCTCCTTAACCCATCTATTGAGGTAAGTCATAGGGTCAGTTTTACCTTACATGTTTCAACATTTTTTGGGATTGGAGTTTTTATATTCTTCTTGACGTCTGAGGGTATTTCGTCTGTCTGTAAGATGTATAATCTTACTCACCAGATGGAAGCATTTTGTCATGGTTTGCTATCCCATGGGTATCAGTAGTTCTAATGGAATGTTGCCTACTCCGGGGGCTTGTTTTGACTTAGGTCTTTCGGTGCTCAGTCAAATTCTTCACACAGTATCATATCTCCCATTTCATCTTCCTCTATGTCCTCTTCCATTTCCATAACATTGCCCTCAAGTACATCACCCTTGTACAGACCCTCTATATACTCCTTCCACCTTTCTCTTCTTTGCTCAGGACTGCTTTTCCACCTGAGCTCTTGATAGTAATACAGGTGATTCTCTTTTCTCCAAAGGTCTCTTTATTTAATTTTCCTGTAGACAGTATCTATCTTACCCCTAGTGATGTAAGCTTCTACATCCTTACATTTGCCCTCTAGCCATTCCTGCTTAGCCATTTCACACTTCCTGTCAATCTCACTTTTTGAACCATTTGTATTCCTTTTCCCCTGCTTCACTTACTGCATTTTTATATCTTCTCCTTTCATCAATTAAATTCAACATCTCTTGTGTTACCCACGGATTTCAACTAGCCCTTGTCTTTTTATCTACTTGATCCTCTGCTGCCTTCACTATTTTCTCTCTCAGAGCTACCCATTCTTGTTCTACTGAATTTCTTTCTCCAGTTCTTGTCAATCATTCCCTAATGCTCTCTCTCAAACTCTCTACAACATCTGGTTCTTTCAGTTTATCCAGGGCGCATCTGCTTGAAATCCTACCATTTAGCAATTTCTTCAATTTTACTCCACAGTTCATAACAAATAAATTGTGGCCAGACTCCACATCTGCAGCTGGAAATTCCTCACAATTTAAAACCTGGTTCCTAAATCGTTGTTTTATCACTATATAATCAATCTGAAACGTCCCAGTGTCTCCAGGCCTCTTCCATGCATACAACCATCTTTCATGATTCATAAACCAAGTGTTAGCTACGATTAAGTTACACTCTGTGCAAAATTCTACCATGCGGCTTTCTCTTTCATTCCTTACTGCCAGTCCATATTCACCTACCTTTCCTTCTCTTCCTTTTCCTACTATCGAATTCCAGTCCCCCACGACTATTAAATTTTCGTCACCCGTAACTATCTGAATAATTTCTTTTATCACATCATACATTTCTTCAGTCTCTTCATAATCTGTGGAGCTAGTTGGCATATAAACTTTTTCTGCTGTGGTAGGCGTGGGCTTCGTGTCTATCTTGGCTACAATAATGTGTTTGCTTTGCTATTCATAGTAACTTACCTGTGTTCCTACTTCTTTAATTCATTATTAAACCTACTCCTGCATTACCCTTATTCGATTTTGTATTTATAACCCTATATTCACCTGGCCAGATGTCTTGTTCCTCTTGCCATCGAACTTCACTAATTCCCACCTCATTTAACTGTAACCTATCCATTTCCGTTTTTAAGTTTTTTAACCTACCTGTCCAACTAAGGGATCTGACATTCCATGTTCCGATCTGCAGAATTGCCAGTTTTGTTTCTCCTGATAACAAAATGTCCTGAGTCATCCCTGTCTGAAGAGCCAAATGGGGGACTATTTTACCTACAGAATATTTTACCCAAGAGAGTGCCATCATCATATAACCATACAACAAAGCTGTATGCCCTCAGGAAAAATTATGGCTGTAGTTTCCCCCTGCTTTCAGTCGTTCACAGTAGCAACACAGCAAGGCCATTATGGCTGATGTTACAAGGCCATATCAGTCAGTCCCCTGCAACTGTTCCTCTTCAGGAACCACATGGTGTCTGGCCTCTCCATTGTGGTAGCACCTAAGGTGCGACTATCTGTATCACTGAGGGATTGGCAAAGTCCGTATGTCATTTTGGGGGGGGGGGGGGGGGGGTGTTCCTTTGTAAAGGAAAATTTGAAAGTGGAACATAATGTTTCTACTTTTGCTTTGCTACCCTCTATTTCAGTTCCTGTCTCATACTTGAGTCATTGGACATTAAATCTGGTGATACTAACAGCTTTTACATATGACTAGAATTACTTTGGGTTTTGTGGAAGGTTGTTCGACAGAATTCTGTTATGGCAGTCACTGGAAGCTTCGCACATTTCTCTCGACAGCCAAATGTGTTGCTTTCATATTCACCTTCATACAAAAATATAAGAGATTTATTAAGCTCACATTTACCAAAACTGGATAATAATCATTACACTGAAAGCTGACCAGCCCACGGACTTGTTCCCATGCCACTTCCGGGATTTGGGTTGGCATGTTGGCCCTAGGTGGATTAACAATGATAGCTGCTACACTGGTCAACCTACAGGTGGTTTTTTGGCAGCTTCCCACATCTCACTAGGTGAATATCGTGATCTCACGAATGACTCGCCTCACTTACACGATCTGCAAATATGTAGAATAACACTCTCATGGGTAACACTAAAATCACACCTCTGGTGCGCATGAATTCTGTCCCTGAAGGGAAAGGGGTGGCAACAGGAAGGGCATCAGGCCACCCTCCAGCACTAGCTAGCGAAATCTAGCAATTAACATGTTGATACCGTGATGATATGTGATAAAGGTCAGCAGAAAGAAGAAATTTGTTGAAAGTTGAAATATTCTCACTATTTTTTATTTACTTAAATTTGGCATATTTCGTGACAGTACCTTTTCCGTAAAATGCTTACAAGGCGATATTTGTCTTGGCTTCAGTTGTCTAGTGGAAGTATGATTCCACAATGCAGTTTTGTCGGCTGCAGAAATGACCTGGTTCCATGCGTTTGCCTCATTTTTGGTGCTTCAAATACCATTTCTTCGAATGTGGTTTCTTCTTAAAGTTTATATAAAAAAAATAGTAACATAATTCATTTTTTCCTGTTCACTAGCAAATTATTTATAACGGTGACCTGCACATTGTTCTACCGTCAACACACACCAAGAGTTCACTGCCGAGTGATTACAGTCAAAGACGACTCCAGCGTAAAAGACATTTTACACAACACACAAGCTTCCACTTGTAACCAGTCTCTTTGATATTCTTCGTCACATTTACTAATAGTAATCAATATGCTTTCACTCTCAAAAATATAAGTAAATTAGCATATAATAAGGCAAATTACAATAAAAAAAATTCTGACAAAAATATAAGAAAACATTTACAATTTGGTATTGACAAATCCTGTAGAAAATAACACATCTCCCAGATCCATTACAAAGTCAACTGTATAAAAACACTATTGATGAAGGCCGTATTGCTTCAGTAGTCCTGCTGGACATCAATATGGAAAATATCATTGTGCTGTGTAATTGCTTCTATGTCCAATGGAGACATGCGAGTCAATAGCTGTATCAAAGATACAAAAGTAATGCTATTGCCTGGGGTCTGTCTAACATGAATGAAGAACACTTAATGTATGGATAATGTCAACTAATTTTGTTTACTTGCAAAATGCACTACATTAATCTGATACAGCACTGAGCAGACACAGTAAAATTTTTTAAGATGCCACAGATTAAGGATATATGTGCAAACCTCGTCTTTGTTGAATGGCTTTCTCTGGGATATGACTGAGCTTTTCTTGCGCCAGGTTCCCCAGTAAGGTGGCCGCCTGTTGTCCCAGAACTGCAAGAGCTTCGGCCGTGGCAGGTTTATTTCTGGGTGCAGCTCCACCACCTGGTTGTCAGCCCCACCAATAATCTCGTCCTCAGGATCATCTAGTATCACAGATGAATAAACGCATGTTTATACAAGCTGTCCCATACATAATAAAACAACTAAGCATGAAAAAAAAAATATATATATATATATATATATATATATATATATATATATATATATATATATATATATATAAAAACAAAGATGATTTGACTTACCAAATGAAAGTGCTGGCAGGTCGACAGACACACAAACAACCACAAACATACACACAAAATTCCAGCTTTCGCAACAAACTGTTGCCTCATCAGGAAAGAGGGAAGGAGAGGGAAAGACGAAAGGAAGTGGGTTTTAAAGGAGAGGGTAAGGAGTCATTCCAATCCCGGGAGCGGAAAGACTTACCTTAGGGGGAAAAAAGGACGGGTATACACTCGCACACACACACATATCCATCCACACATATACAGACACAAGCAGACATATATTTGTCTTTAAATATGTCTGCTTGTGTCTGTATATGTGTGGATGGATATGTGTTTTTATATATACACTCCTGGAAATTGAAATAAGAACACCGTGAATTCATTGTCCCAGGAAGGGGAAACTTTATTGACACATTCCTGGGGTCAGATACATCACATGATCACACTGACAGAACCACAGGCACATAGACACAGGCAACAGAGCATGCACAATGTCGGCACTAGTACAGTGTATATCCACCTTTCGCAGCAATGCAGGCTGCTATTCTCCCATGGAGACGATCGTAGAGATGCTGGATGTAGTCCTGTGGAACGGCTTGCCATGCCATTTCCACCTGGCGCCTCAGTTGGACCAGCGTTCGTGCTGGACGTGCAGACCGCGTGAGACGACGCTTCACCCAGTCCCAAACATGCTCAATGGGGGACAGATCCGGAGATCTTGCTGGCCAGGGTAGTTGACTTACACCTTCTAGAGCACGTTGGGTGGCACGGAATACATGCGGACGTGCATTGTCCTGTTGGAACAGCAAGTTCCCTTGCCGGTCTAGGAATGGTAGAATGATGGGTTCGATGACGGTTTGGATGTACCGTGCACTATTCAGTGTCCCCTCAACGATCACCAGTGGTGTACGGCCAGTGTAGGAGATCGCTCCCCACACCATGATGCCGGGTGTTGGCCCTGTGTGCCTCGGTCGTATGCAGTTCTGATTGTGCGCTCACCTGCACGGCGCCAAACACGCATACGACCATCATTGGCACCAAGGCAGAAGCGACTCTCATCGCTGAAGACGACACGTCTCCATTCGTCCCACCGTTCACGCCTGTCGCGACACCACTGGAGGCGGGCTGCACGATGTTGGGGCGTGAGCGGAAGACGGCCTAACGGTGTGCGGGACCGTAGCCCAGCTTCATGGAGACGGTTGCGACTGGTCCTTGCCGATACCCCAGGAACAACAGTGTCCCTAATTTGCTGGGAAGTGGCGGTGCGGTCCCCTACGGCACTGCGTAGGATCCTACGGTCTTGGCGTGCATCCGTGCGTCGCTGCGGTCTGGTCCCAGGTCAACGGGCACGTGCACCTTCCGCCGACCACTGGCGACAACATCGATGTACTGTGGAGACCTCACGCACCACGTGTTGAGCAATTCGGCGGTACGTCCACCCGGCCTCCCGCATGCCCACTATACGCCCTCGCTCAAAGTCCGTCAACTGCACATATGGTTCACGTCCACGCTGTCGCGGCATGCTACCAGTGTTAAAGACTGCGATGGAGCTCCGTATGCCACGGCAAACTGGCTGACACTGACGGCGGCGGTGCACAAATGCTGCGCAGCTAGCGCCATTCGACGGCCAACACCGCGGTTCCTGGTGTGTCCGCTGTGCCGTGCGTGTGATCATTGCTTGTACAGCCCTCTCGCAGTGTCCGGAGCAAGTATGGTGGGTCTGACACACCGGTGTCAATGTGTTCTTTATTCCATTTCCAGGAGTGTGTGTGTGATTTGTGGGGTCAATTTTATATGGGACGCCATACTTCTTTATTAATAGTGTAAACTGTTGTCGCACATCTGACACATAAAATAAAGAAATGAACATTTTAATTGAGCTAAGTATCCTAACCCAATAGACAAAGTCCTTAGTTTGCCTGGAAAAAAAAGAAGTTTTGTGGCAACAAAAGCTTGGCAGCTGTAAACACATTTAACACTAGTTAAAGATTATACATAATAATACAGGGTGATTCAAAAAGAATACCACAACTTTAAAAATGTGTATTTAATGAAAGAAACATAATATAACCTTCTGTTATACATCATTACAAAGAGTATTTAAAAAGGTTTTTTTTCACTCAAAAACAAGTTCAGAGATGTTCAATATGGCCCCCTCCAGACACTCGAGCAATATCAACCCGATACTCCAACTCGTTCCACACTCTCTGTAGCATATCAGGCGTAACAGCTTGGATAGCTGCTGTTATTTCTTGTTTCAAATCATCAATGGTGGCTGGGAGAGGTGGCCGAAACACCATATCCTTAACATACCCCCATAAGAAAAAATCGCAGGGGGTAAGATCAGGGCTTCTTGGAGGCCAGTGATGAAGTGCTCTGTCACGGGCTGCCTGGCGGCCGATCCATCGCCTCGGGTAGTTGACATTCAGGTAGTTACGGACAGGTAAGTGCCAATGTGGTGGCGCTCCATCCTGCTGAAATATGAATTGTTGTGCTTCTTGTTCGAGCTGAGGGAACAGCCAATTCTCTAACATCTCCAGATACTGTAGTCCAGTTACAGTAGCACCTTCGAAGAAAAAGGGACCAAAAACTTTATTGGCTGAAATGGCACAGAAAACGTTTACCTTAGGTGAGTCACGTTCATACTAAGTTGTTTCCCGCGGATTCTCAGTGCCCCTTATACAGACATTGTGACGGTTGACTTTCCCGTTAGTGTGGAAAGTTGCTTCATCACTAAACACAATCTTTGAAACGAAAGATTCATCTGTTTCCATTTGAGCAAGGATAAAATCACAGAAATCGATTCTTTTAATCTTATCAGCTGCAGACAGTGCTTGAACCAATTTCAGACGATAAGGTTTCATAACTAACATTTTTTGTAGGACTCTCCATACAGTTGATTGTGGAATTTGCAGCTCTCTGCTAGCTCTACGAGTCGATTTTCCTGGGCTGCGAACAAATGCTTGCTGGATGCGTGCTACATTTTCATCACTCGTTCTCGGCCGTCCAGAACTTTTCCCTTTGCACAAACACCCATTCTCTGTAAACTGTTTATACCAACGTTTAATACACCACCTATCAGGAGGTTTAACACCATACTTCGTTCGAAATGCACGCTGAACAACTGTCGTCGATTCACTTCTGCTGTGCTTTCTGTTAAGCGGTCGCCATCTTAGCATCAACTGACGCTGACGCCTAGCCAACAGCGCCTCAAGCGAACAAATGTACAACTAAATGAAACTTTATAGCTCCCTTAATTCGCCGACAGATAGTGCTTAGCTCTGCCTTTTGTCGTTGCAGAGTTTTAAATTCCTAAAGTTGTGGTATTCTTTTTGAATCACCCTGTATTATGAAAAGGAAAGTTGCTACTCACCATATAGCAGAGATGATGAGTTGCAGATAGGCACAACAAACAACAAAAAGACTACCACAAATAAAGCTTTTGGCCATTAACACTTGGACACCCAGTGGGGTCAAAATGACCCTTTTCGGTTTTTAAGTGCTACAGATGTTTTGAAGAATAATGCATGCAACATTTACTTTCATGGCATTTATTTACTTGACATGTACTTTCATTACATTAAAAAACAGTGCATTTCACCTAATTGATCCCTTTAGAAAAAAGCTATCATTTTGTTCACTGTTATGTCGTACATTTATCTCATGCATTATGCAGCCTCAGCTACTTTAATCTGTAGTGCAATAATTTGCTTTTGTTTATATTATTGCCACATGAAATGACAACAGTGGATTCGGTTTACCACTGTTCGTCATTCCCTTGTAAGAATCAGTCTTTCAAAGGTGACTGTGAGCTGAAGATGAATCGTAAAGAATATTTACGAGATGAAGGGATTCTTGCAGAGTTACAAAGAGTTATGGAGTGTGAGTCAAATGGTAGCAAACGTTTCTCTGACGATTCAAAGTAAGAGTTTTTACTGTAGACATTCAGAGAAGTTGAATCATCTAATACTAATTATTCTGATTCTTCAGATACAGATAATGGAAGTTTACAGTCTAGTAAGTATATTATTATTATTTCTTTCCTTTCTCAGATTTTATGTCTGGTTAAAAATGGAAAGTGACGCGGACCTTGATCAAGCGTCACTTCCTTTTAAATGTACGGTATATGTTACATTGCATTTAGGAACTTTCGGGTAACTGAACATGTATCAATAATTACAGATTTCTGTAGTTGTATATATAAGTTTGGGTGTAGCTGTATTGCGTTGATGTACTGGTGGATATTGTGTGGTGTGACTCCTGCAGTTGATATATAATTGGTATAATGTCAACTTTATCCTGATGCCACATGTTCTTGACTTCCTCAGCCAGTTGGATGTATTTTTCAATTTTTTCTCCCGTTTTCTTCTGTATATTTATTGTATTGGGTATGGATATTTCGATTAGTTGTGTTAATTTCTTCTTTTTGTTGGTGAGTATGATGTCAGGTTTGTTATGTGGTGTTGTTTTATCTGTTATAATGGTTCTGTTCCAGTATAGTTTGTATTCATCATTCTCCAGTACATTTTGTGGTGCATACTTGTATGTGGGAACGTGTTGTTTTATTAGTTTATGTTTATGGCAAGTTGTTGATGTATTATTTTTGCTACATTGTCATGTCTTCTGGGGTATTCTGTATTTGCTAGTATTGTACATCCGCTTGTGATGTGATCTACTGTTTCTATCTGTTGTTTGCAAAGTCTGCATTTATCTGTTGTGGTATTGGGATCTTTAATAATATGCTTGCTGTAATATCTGGTGTTTATTGTTTGATCCTGTATTGCAGTCATGAACCCTTCCATCTCACTGTATATATTGCCTTTTCTTAGCCATGTGTTGGATGCGTCTTGATCGATGTGTGGCTCTGTTAGATGATACGGGTGCTTGCCATGTAGTGTTTTCTTTTTCCAATTTACTTTCTTTGTATCTGTTGATGTTATGTGATCTAAAGGGTTGTAGAAGTGGTTATGGAATTGCAATGGTGTAGCCGATGTATTTATATGAGTGATTGCTTTGTGTATTTTGCTAGTTTCTGCTCGTTCTATAAAGAATTTTCTTAAATTTATGTCGATAAATCCCCTTCCTCCTTCCTTTCTGCTAAATGTGAATCTTTCTGTTGCTGAATGTATGTGATGTATTCTATATTTGTGGCATTGTGATCATGTAAGTGTATTGAGTGCTTCTAGGTCTGTGTTACTCCATTTCACTACTCCAAATGAGTAGGTTCTGTTTTCAGTATTTTTGTTGGTCTTTGTCTATATTTTTCTTTTAGTTCTTCTTTAATATTTGTATTATCTATTCCTATTTTTTGTCTGTATCCTAGATATTTATAGGCATCTGTTTTTTCCATCGCTTCTATGCAGTCGCTGTGGTTATCCAATATGCAATATTCTTGTTTAGTGTGTTTTCCCTTGACTATGCTACTTTTCTTACATTTGTCTGTTCCAAAAGCTATATTTATATCATTGCTGAATACTTCTGTGCTCTATAGATTGAGAAGAATCATGTAACAGAAGAGGAGATAATCCTGATCCTTTGAGTGTACAACACATGTGACTGCTTCTTCATCGTCTGATGAAAGACATAAAGAAGTTGCTCCTGATGGAACAGTTTGGATAGAAGTAGTGCCTAATTCACACGGTGGGCATCTTCCTAATCACAATATTTTGAGAGAATCTCCTGGATCTACACCACATGCAAAAAGAAATGTAAGTGATAAACTTGTAGCATGTGCTTGGCACATTTCATAGACAATTATATAATCAAACATATCTTGAAATGTACTGTAACAGAGGCACACGAGTACTAGGAAATGGCAACTGGTCAATGACCACAGAAGAACTAGAAGCATTTATTGCAATTATTTATGCTTGTGGTGTGAGTGGTTGCTAAAGTACAGACCTTCACATTTTATGGCCAGATTCCCGGGGCCTGCCATTTTGTATGGAAACCATGAGTAGAAACAGATTCTGTGAGATTCCTGAGGTTCGACGAGAAGTCTACACGCTCTGTATGATTAGAGAATGATGAGTTTGCATTGGTTTTTGCTGTCTGTAACAAATTCATAGAAAACTGTACAATGTGTTACAAACCTGGAAGTGACATAACAACAGACGACCAGCTCTTCCCAAGTAAAATGAGGTGCCCATTCACACAATTCATGGCTTCAAAGCCTGACAAGTATGGGCAAAAATACTGGTTAGCTGTGGATGTTGAAAGCCAGTATACACTCAATGGTTTCCCTTATCTTGGTAAGGATACTGGCAGAGGCAGAAATGCCACTACAGACAATTACTTCACTTTACTCAAACTAGCCAAAAAATTGAAAAAAAAAAAAAAAAAATCAGCTTCCATTGTAGCAGCACTAAATAGAGCAAGAAGAGAAATACCACATGCTTTGAAGTTGTTGAAGAGACTTCTGTACTTCACAAAAGTTTTAAAGCATGATACTTCCTTGACAGTCTATCAAGGAAAGAAAGCAAAAAAAGTGCTAGTAATGTCTTCCCTTCATCATTATAGTGTGACCATAAATACAAATGAGAAAAAACTCCACAAACTGTATGTTATGTTATTACAACAAAATAAAATATGGGGTTGACATAGCAGGCAAAATGGCGAGGCAGTATTCAGTCAACGCTCCCTCAAGAAGATGGCCAGTGTACTACTCCTAAAATATCCTTGAGCTAGCAGGAACAAATGCTTATGTAGTATTTAGAGCTGTTACTGGGAAGAAGATCAAAATAAAATACTTTATTCAGCATCTTGCAGATGAAATACCTCCTGAGTATGTGAAGAGTCGCTTTCCTTGTATGACCACAGACAAGCATGAAAATGAAGAAGAACTGCTCTAAATTTCAAGTTCTCGAATTCTGTAAAATGCAATAAAACTATTTCCAAGTGCAGTGTTTGTAAGATGATGGTTTGTGGAAAACGTACAAAGGAAACTGAAAACAAATGTGTCAATTGTGTAAAACAATGAAGTAGCTGACATTTCTATATGCATGAAAAGCTCAATTTTTTATGAATTAAGAACCAAGAAAAGCTTGTTTGGGTGTTACCAGGTTCAGTGAAATTTGTTTATATGTCAATAAATAATATAATTTGTGTCTGTTCTTTTATTCACAACTCTGTATCTGAAATGGCTATAAATCTTGTAAACATTAAAATATAATAAATGCTTAAAATTACGAAATAGTAGTTCAGAAAATGTTTTTTAAATGGTGGGGGTCAAAATGACCCCTCTGGGCGTTCGAGGGTGCAGGCAAAGTCTGTGCGCCCGAATGTTAAGGCATTTGTCAACAGTAGATCACACACACACACACACGTGCGCACACGCACACTCACGTGTGTGCGCGTGTTTGCAACTCACCGTTACATGGTGAGTAGCAACTTTCCTTTTCATAATATCGTCACATTCCATCCCAGATTTTCCATTGTTTGATTTTTGCCTGACAACTGTATAATAGTTGATGATAAAGGATAGATTGCTTTTCACCACACAGACGAAGCACTGAGTCACATACAAGCACAATATAAAAGAATACTAGAAATATTTAAGCACAATGTAAAAGAATACTAGAAATATTTAAGCTTTTGGACAAAGTTGCACAACAACAACAACAACAACAACAACTTAACACACACAAGGCTACTGACTTCGGGCACTAAGACCCAATAGACTGCACGTAGCATGAGCAAGAGTGAGATAAAGGCAAGGTGGTGGCGGTAAAATACCAGACAGATACGGACAGTTTGTGGCATCATGTAAAATAATTCAAGATTTTTTGTACAGATTTTTTTCTGCATAGTTCCTTTTGTTTTGATTCAGGTGCTAAACAATTACCAGAAATAACCACCTCAAGAGAGAGGCCAATGTGTGGTGTCGTACATGGGTGGGGGGGGGGGGGGGGGGGGGGCGGGGGGGGGGGGGGGGGAATCCCCCATGGTTGTCCAAAGAAATTACCAATGTGAATTTCAAAGGGAGCCACCAGACATTACAATGAGTATGACTTGGCATTACAAGTTCCTAGCCACTGGGAGTGTTAACAGTCAGTCAGATCCTGGCAGAAAACACATATCTGATGAAGTGGTAGAGATTACAGAGGCCTTCAAAAGAAACCCATCGAAGACTGTTAAGCACCATGATAGTTCAGCATCCCTTACTCAACAGTTCAAAAGATGCTTCATGAATAACTTTCTCTGAACATATATGAAGTTCAAATTGTGCAAACACTGAAGGAGAATGACTTGCTGCTTGCCTTGATTTTGCTACTGAGATCTTGGACTGGATTCAGTAAAGTACCAACTAATTAGGAAATAACATTCTCTGGTGAAGCAACCTTCCACATATGTGGAAAGTTTTATTGGGACAACATTTGCATCTGGGATTCAGGAAACCCTCACACTTCTCAGGAAAATGCCAGAGAAACTGAGAAGGTGAATTTGTGGCATGTGCTGATGAAAAATAGCATAGTTGAACCATTTTTCTCCATCGAGCAAATGGTAGTAGGAAACGTTTATCTGGACATGCCTGAGCAATTTTCTGTCCCTTAGCTTCTTCCCTTTCATCCAAATGTGATCTTCCAGCAGGATGGTGGACCACAACCCTGGAGTTTACATGTTTGTGACTTTCTGAACTGAATATTTCCACAGTGATGGATAGGACACAATGCACCGCTACCCTCATGAGACTTAACCCTTCCGTATTTTTTCATATAGGGTTACGTGAAAGTCATTATGTATTTTTTCATATAGGGTTATGTGAAAGTCATTATGTATGCCTCACCTATATGTGGTCTTGACAATCTCCACAGAAGAATTGCAGATGCAATAGGATCCCCATTATCCCACATACACTTGTGCATACACGAGTTGAGATACAAGTATCGTCTAGACATTATAAAGGTTACGAAAGGAGCCAGTGCAAAAGTGTATTACTTTTGTACAGAACTTTGAATTACTTTACATGATGCCACAAATGACAAGTACCTACGAGTCACTGTACCTTTTTTTAATCACATTTTAAAAATGTTGAAGTTTTTTGTGGACACATTGCACTGCAATTGATAAGCTTGGACTCTGTAATTCGTCAAAACACACACAAATTCCCCTTCTCTCTTCTGCAATACTGAAATAATGAGAGTATGTATTTTTTTCCTTCCCTTTCTATTAATGGTAAGTAAACAACGTAAACAGACTGTTACCCAAATGAAGGTTTCTAATCGTAAATGTACCACACTGCAAAACCCTGCACATATTTTCAAACAAACTGTTTCAATTCTCTTTTGTGATGTTTAATGTCACTGAAACACACATTGTTTCAAATTTTGTATAACACAAAAATGGACATGCAAAAAACAATGTAAACTTGAGTATTTTATATTTCTCTAAATTCCTTTTAAACTGCTGGCTGGTGATCCTATTCCTCAGACCAGGCATCAAAGATCAATGAATTATTCCCTTTGCTTTCTTTTGAACTGTTTCTTTGTCTGTGTTGTTCACATCGTCAGTCTGAAGAATGGTTTGATGCAGCTCTCCATGGTTGTCTATCTTTACAAGTGTCTTTGTCTTTGCATAACTACTGCACACAACATCCACGTTAACTGCTTATGTGTTCGAACCTGAGTGTGTGTGTGTCTACAATTTTTATCCCCCCCCCCCCCCCCCCACCCCAATCTTTCCTCCATTACTACATTGACAATTCCTCGATGCCTCAGGACGTGTCCAATCAACCGAGTCACTTATTTTTTTCGGTCAAGCTGAGTCATATATTTCTTGTCTTACCAATTTGATTCAGTATCTTTTAATTAGTTAACCTCTTCAGTATTCTTCTGTAACACCACATGTCAGAAGGTTTTATTCTCTTCTGGTCTGAACTGTTTTGTTTGTCTTCCATGTGTCACTGCCATACAAGGCTACACTCCAGACAAATGTTTCAGAAAATACTTCCTAACACTCAAATTTATATTCGATGTTAATAAATTTAACTTTTTCAGAAACACTTGTCTTGCCATCACCATTACACATTTTATATCCCCTTTACTTCAACCACTGTCAATTATTTTGCTGCCTTCTCCTCCTGCAGGGTGAGGATGATAAAAAGGGTATTAAATGGCGACAAATTTTTCGGTAAACATATATGGCAAAAAAAGAATTGTTTCAATTTTTATAATCCCCTACCAAAAAGGTAGGGCCCAGTGAGCAAGCCAACCGTCAAAATAATGGTAAATATTGACCCGAAATTGGATGGTTCTTGACCTAAACATTTCAAAGCCTTTACATAGGCATTACACATTGTATGAATATTGTAAGTTCTGATGTTTACAAGTTGTCTGCCTCAGGTCTTGTGGACATCACTAGCTAAAAGCCTAAACACTCTTTTGTTGACATTAGGTCCATAAGGCATTTATTTAGGAACAAGTTGGCTTCAGAAAGGGCTTCACAAAATTTACGATGTAATGTTTTACTAATTACTTAGGCAATACGCATCAGCAGCACCTACCACTGTCCTCCCCACAACCTACAAAGACGTTGGCAACAGCCGGTAAGGAGATGACTTGTTCCTTTGTTCATGCACGTGCAACTACTGATCGCATGAGCACGCGGTATGTTGTGTACGAGCTGGCAACTCCGCTGCCCACCACTTGCCATCTGTCAATCAAAGTAGTTTTTACTGGAGTATATATTTTATCTACTTTCATCACTGGAGCATTCCAAAAAGTTAAATGAATGAACTTGAAAACAAAAGCAAATAACTTATTTTCTTCCTAAAAGAGCCAAAAAGGCAAGAAAGGTGACCAACCTCTGTAACTGCAGTTTATTTTCTATACAAGTTGTATATAACCTTCTGCTCCCTGTGATTTTATCCCTGCTTTGACACATATCATATTATCCTGTATTAATTTTTGCAACCGTGACTAATTAGTTCAGTAATGTTAGCATCTGTCAGGTGAATAATTAAATGAAATAGAACCTTCACACTGCTTTTCTACTCGAGACACTAAGTTTAGCTTGTATGCTCTTAGGACCCTCACTGTCTTGCATTTAAGAGTCTTCATCATCGTCATCTTCACTGCAAGCATTAGGCCTTTTTTGTTGTGACTGTTACTGTACCCACTGCTTCCTCAGTCTTCCTTAACTTCTTCTCCCAAGTTGCTTACATCATCTTATCTGGAGAGGTGATATCTCTCCACTCATTTTTTCGAGACATCCATTACTGTTATTCAGTTATTTCCGAATTTCCAAATTCTGTATGCTCTTCGGCATCCCTTTATTGCTTTTAACAACCTAATCTTTGTTGTGTGTATGCGACTTTCTTGACACCTGCTTATTACCCATTATTCACTTCCATAAACAAGCTCTGGAACTGTCATTGTCTTATAAAATTTTAATCTGGTTTCTTTCCCCATTTCATTTTGTAGGGACCTGTTTAATGTTCCACATATATTCCCAAACTTTACGAATTTCTTTTCTATGTCTTTGTCATACTCATATGCAACATCACAACGTAAGTTGGTAATTATTGATCTGTTCTATCAGTGACCACAATTTTTGTCCGCATATGATGTTTCCCTTTAAAGGCTGTTGACTTTGTCTTCTTTTCTCAAATCGTCAAATGGTACTTTTTACAAACCTTATGTAATAAATATATTCTCCTTTGTAGTTCACCTTCATTCTCTGACACCAGTGTGATGTCTGCATATAAAAGGCAATACAAGTGGGAATTTATGCTATTCTTCAGTTGCTCCAGTGAGAATTTCCTTCCATTTCTGAACTGCGTTATCTAAATAAATGTTAAAAAGTGTGGGCGAAATGCTGCACTGTTGTCAAACAACTTTGTTTGTGGTTATAGGCTGTCAGATTAGCATTTATATCTAAAATTAAGCAATGTGTTTGTACTGACTTTTTAAAACATTCATTAGGTAATGATCAAAGCAGATGAAATGAATTAAAATTTGTGCTGCGGCTGGGACTCGAACCCGGGTCCTCTTGCCTGCTAAGCAGAAATGCTAACCATTACACCACTGCAGTATGATGGTCAACATTGCTGCACGAACTACCTAAGCTGAGTGTCCTCCCCAACACAAACTTCAATTCATTTTTCCCTTAGATATTGTCACAACTGCCAGGGCTCTCCGATATTGGCAAGCACCCCAGCATTGGACATAATTAATTATAAGATCTATAAGATGACCCATGGTACAAGGACATCCCATTATGTCCAATGCTGGGATGCTTGCCAATATTGGAGAGACCTGGCAGTAGTGACAATATCTAAGGGAAAAATGAATTGAAGTTTGTGTTGGGGAGGGCACTCAGCTCAGGTAGTTTGTGCAGCAATGTTGCGGTGGTGTAATGGTTAGCATTTCTGCCTAGCAAGCAAGAAGACCCAGGTTTGAGTCCAGGCCGCAGCACAAATTTTAATTTGTTTCGTCTGCTTTGATCATTATCGTAGATAATAAAAAGGGGCTTAAATGCCTCAGGGAAACATTTAATTATAAGATCATTCATTACCACATTTACTCGAATCTTAGCCGCACTTTTTTTTCCGGTTTTTGTAATCCAAAAAACCGCCTGCGGCTTAGAATCTAGTGCAAAGCAAGCGGAAGTTCTGAAAAATGTTGGTAGGTGCCGCCACAACTAACTTCTGCCGTCGAATATATGTAGCGCTACACAGGCATGCATTGTAGACCCAAAGATAAATACCGGCGCCAAAGCCTCTGCGTCAGTAAACAAAAAAAAAAAAAAAAAAAAAAAAAAAAAAAAAAAAAAAAAAAAAAAAGGAGGGTGGAAAATGAGCTTTTTTTTCTCGACCCCGAGTTTCAACCACTGCATTTTCATACATTATCCAACGAAGTAAATACAAATTCCGTATTGTTTGTTCATCTTCGAATGTAGCAGCATTTCCATGTACTACGAAAATCTGACTGGCAACTCTGTTTAGGATGTTTGTCAATATGGCCAACTCTACGTTCTGAATTTTTTCCTACCTGTGAGAAGAGGTAGGTGAATTGTGAATCACATGCAGTATTCTCTTCACCATAAGAATAATAAGAGTATAAACATTTTGCCATGTATTCTTTCGTATTTGCTGCTATCTCATTTAAATCCTGCCTGCCTAATAAACTACGAAACTAGAGTGAGACAACAGCAAACGCGGAAGAATATACGTATCGTGTCATGTTTATATTCGTATTATTCTTACACCAAATAGTGATAAAGTCAGAAATGAAGCACGGCAGCTGACTAGATTTTTAAATATAAGATGACTCTAATTTCTGTGCAGAATGTAATGTACTTAAGAGGCGCCTGCAAAGATTTTCAAACGAAGAAAAATTTTCGCTACACTGTCGTTCAGAACATCTTCTATCATACGCAGAGTATTATTTGGTTCTTGTTGATCATTATCAAAGAAAGCAGCAGTGTAAGTAACAACAAATAGCAGTCTCTCGCCATTGTTTCGCTAATGAGACGATTCCTCTCTCTCTCTCTCTCTCTCTCTCTCTCTCTCTCTCTCTCTCTCTCTCTCTCTCTTTTTTTTTTTTTTTTTTTTTTAAATTGTAATCGGCAGTAGCGCGCACAAAAGCAAGCCATGCCGTGAGCGGCGACAGGCCGTAAGCACGCACTATCAGAATGCGACAAACAATGCATGACACAGTACAGTAATGCATTTTCGCTTAGAGTGACGTAAACACCTATAACAAAGAAAACGACACTTATCAGATCAAAGCAAAATGAGCAATTGATTCAAACGAGACGAAGCACGTGAAAAAGGAAGGGTACCCGTATAAATACGTACGGAGCGCCTGACGCATAGCAATGGCTACCTGGTAAAGCTTAACTGCTAAGCTTACGACTCGAACCAAACTACTGTAGCTGTATAGTCATTCATTCGACCTAAATTGTGTCCCATATTACAATGGACCAACTTTGTTTCGATTTGGGGGTGCGGCCTAAAACTTTTCTTACCCCTTGAATTTCGAGTCTCAAAATTTCTGGTGCGGCTTAGATTCAGGAAATTTTTTTTCCCTTAATTTCGAGTCTCATTTTTCAGGTGCGGCTTAGATTCGAGTAAATACGGTAGGTGTTGTGGATATCCTATCGTCCCCATAATTCTTCAGTTTCTTTCTATAAACATTATTGAATGTTTTTATACTCTATCTGTTTCTCGATTCTTTGTTTAATTATAAACATTGCATCTGTTGTTGATCTGCTCCTCTCAAAACCCATTTCTTCTTTGCCTCCTAAACTCTCAACTATAACATTTAACCTCTCGTTCACTGTCCTTGCATGAACTTTGTTATGCCATCCATACCAGTAGCTTTTCTAATCTTTGTCGAGTTGAGGGCTTTTCCAGATTCACATTGTCCACACATCTTATTTTAATTTCATTCTCTGTATCTCTGTGGAGGAAGTCTCTTCATACCACAAGTTCTTGAAATGTTATATCCATTATCTTGTTGGATGTTAATTTATTTGAGCAACTGCTTTTTCTGCCTGAGCATTTTCATTGTGTATTTTTCTCTTGTTTGTAATTCTGATGATTCTACTCTGCTGGTTCATTGAAATACTTAAGGCAAGTGTCTTGATTTTTCTGTGTAACCTTATCTAATTCTGGTGTTGGAACTTTTAACCCTGTCTTCCTTTTTATCTTTTCCTTTTTTCCTATGGCTTCTTCAGCTGCTTTCTTAACTGTAGTTTCCATATATTTCCATTTCTTCTCTATTTCTTCCATTTCTTCTTTCTCCTCTAGTTCCTCATTAAATCTCTTGTGGTACAGATCTCATATGCTTTGTTTGTCTAGTAGATATACTTTGCAGATTTCTTGCTTGATCTTTTCTATCAGTTTTTTTTTTTTTTTGTTCTTTCTCCATTTTGGGTACATATCTATTTGAGATATCACTGACAAATGGCCAGAACCTATGTCACATCCCCTGTACACTCCTGTATCTCTTACTTCGCCCTATAATTTTTCATGGATGATAATGTAGTCAATAAGGGACTTAAATCCTCAAGCTGACCAAATATATTTGTGGATATCTTGCTTGGAGAAGAAAGTATTTGTTATCTTTTGGATTATTAAATGAAACACAATCTCTAACCAATGTTCTATTGTTATTTATGATGTTTTCTCCCATCGTTCTCACAATCTTTGGGATGGTTTATTCCCTATTCGTGAATTTGAATCTCCTGTCAATATTATTTTATGGTTACTGTTCTACTTGTTTGAAAGTGATGCAGTTTATCAGTGTAAAATGCAATGGTAGTCAAGTTTTGTCTCTCTTCTTTTACAGTTAAAACTATACTTCTTTCATTTATATAACTATACCCTACAATTCTTTTTTCTAATCTCTTATGTATGTAAGCTCATATAACACCAAATATTCTTCTACATACTTGATAACCTGTAGCTTTTTCTTTGTTTCTGTTATGGGAACGATATCCACCTTGGTCTTCTTCAAATCTTCTGCAAACTTTTCTTTTTTGTTTGGTACTCCTCTGACATTCGTTGCTACATTAATTGTATTTACAATCCATGCATTCTTAAACTTTCTCTTAGCCAGGTTTGTCATCAGTATATCTGACCCTGATTCGAGGCTGTTTCGGGCACTCGTAGTACCTGGGAAAATTCATCTTGCCGCCATACAAGGGCCGCACAAGTATCAGGGAGTATACGTGGGCAAGGAATAAAAATTCCCGGACTTTTTCCCAGTTAAAAATACACTTTCTCCCGGACGAAAATAAACTTTTTCCATGTTAAGTAACAGGATACTTTCCCTCGGAGCTGTAAAACTTATCAATCCTTTGAAGGGCTAAGGTTTCATGCACCGGCTTAAGGTTCCAGGCACATTAGCAAATGACCGCCTGTGGAATGGGGGTGGGGCGGGTGTGGTGGTGGGGTGGGGGGGTGTGTGGGGGGGGGGAGGGGGAAGTTTGATGTGCAGCAACAAGTAGACTGCATATTGTCGTATTACGAAGGTATAAATTCGAATTCCGCCAAACACAGCACGTTAGTTACCGAATCATTGAAATTGAGATTGTGATGCGCTTTTGTAAGTCAATCATAGCTCATGTCATGTGATCTTGCAAGTCAATAAAAGCAGATATTCAGAGCACAGAACTCGTGATGTAGTCAGTCAACAGCAACAACACTGTTCAGTAGTGCGAATATACAAGTATGAAAAGTTAGTGGGTTAAATTAATATACAAGTGTGGCTACAAGAAAAGTGCGCTTTCAGATATAACACTGGTCTCGAAGATCAATTAGCCAACAAAAGAGCTAAGCTTTTTCATGTATAAATTGGTCTTTTTTTAGGTGTTTTACACTTCAAGATACACCACACAAATGTACCAGTAAAATTTCAAGTTTTAAACGGGGTCAAACGCTCTTTGATTTATGAAATTCATCGCACATTCTCTTAGGCAACATAATTCATCTTGCGTAAAAGGAAATTTACATTGAAAGTGACGCTTTTTAAACCACCATTCGCAATATTTTCCTGCAAGCTATTAGAAACAGGTTTGTTTCAGCAGTTGCCATTCATAGCCAGAAAACAGTTGTTATTACCCGTACGCAGCTACGATGACGTAGGAAGCCTGTATAGTTGCACCTTTAAAGCAGTAAGAGAACTTACATTACGTAATAAAAGAAACAGGACATCAGATGATACTCTAAGAGCATTGGAATTTCGTAAACCATACCAAAATACCCCATTCTGCTTAAACTGTACATTCATATGTCCAGGTTCACAGTGAAGTCGGCCCCAACCCGATATTAAGCTTTTCAGTGCGGTTTTCGGGATGTAAATTTTCTTGGAGTACCTATGCTGCATTATCTCGTGTTTGGTTCTTTATTATCAATAATGCCATACATGCCAGAAAATGAAAACGTGCGCTTTAAATCCAGCAAACAGTTGAAGCTAGCTAGCCAATAGTCTGGAATGAAACACTTCATTTCAAATAAATTGACTGCCTCAGCGGAAAATATCAATAACAGCCAAATTTCTTTAGCAAACTGATGAACTTCACCGTTCTGCAAGGTGATTAAATCTTGAAAACCTTGAAATAAAATAAAAACAAAAAAACTGAAACGAATAATGTATTTTAGCCTTCCATAATTATGTGACTCAATTCAACTGATGGCTTCCGGCCACAGAAATCCATTTTATTTTTATTTGACGAGAGAGCTGTAAGCAAAGAGGAAACAGCAAAATCACTGAATGTAAACACTGCGGGCCAGAAAATTTTTTTCGGGTAGCAGCTGACTGCTTGCTTCAGCCAATACACCCAACAGCCACACTTCAAGCAGCCAGAACTGGAAGAATGTACTGTTCATACGCGACTCAACTGCGCAGGAGCATGAGCCTGCTGGCATCTGCTCTAACGATGCTAACGTAAACAATTGTGACGTTACGCTCATCGCAAGCAGTTTGCTGTTATGAAGTATTGCATAGTCTTTTGTCCTAATGCCTCTAACACATTTTGCTGTTGGCAGACGTTTGCGTGTGCAGTTTATTTAATTGTTAATGGTGCATTTCCTTTGCAACTTAAGTTTTACTTTATTTTTTCTCTCGTTTATGTTTTATTGCCGCAATATAATTCTGCAGTAACGGGATAGAGTAATATTCTTTGTTAGACTATCAGTTGTTAGCAACTAAAAAAAAAAAAAAGTAGTAATTGAAAACTAAAACACTGAAAAATTCTGGGACTTCTATTACTTTGCAGAAACGAACTACACAGAAAGGGGAAAACTGTCAAAATACACATGTTGCAGGTCACATGTAGAGCAACTAGTGTACACTCACCAACTAGTGTAAACTCACATTTTAATACACTCTTGTGCACCATTTTATAATCCCTTCCTGAAGGAAAGCCTTTATACATAACAGAAGTTTTATATCATTTTTGAACTTTCACTACAACTATGTATCAAACCAACAAGCCTGAATGTCCATGGAAGCTGTGCATGGAGAACATTTTTTTCCCCCTTTTATATAAAAAAAATATCAAACTGAGCAATAAAATGTTAAGAGAGACGAAATAAAATACTTGGATGTGAAAGTAAGGGTATGATGTATATGGCATACTACCTCTTCACTATTCTTTGCATTTTTCCATGCTTCACACTTCTTGAATATCTTATCAATGGCTACTTGGTACTGTATTTGAATAAATAACTGTAGAAGCAGTTATTAGTGCTCTGCATCTACTGAGTTAAGTTTTGAGGAATTACTTTCCCCATTATGGAAATACCATAATTCATTGATGGGCAACAGCTGAATGTAGCATAAATCAAGCAATGTGTTATCACTTACCTACAATGACAACATCTGACTTTTCTGACACAGGCCATGTTGATGTAGAGGTTCCGGGAACTCGCACCTTGTTCCTGAGGTCTTTCAGGTAATTGCATGAAGTATTCTGCTCACATAAGAAGGTATCCAAGGATTTTCTTTGTTCACTTTCAAATTTTACTCTACAAAGTGGAGCTAGTCTCATGTCACTTTTGACCTGTAATGAAATATTATGTTCAGATATGAGTCTCTTACATGGATAGCAGCTTTTCTGTTAAAACACATAAGCAAACCGAGTGTATCATATAACACAATGAAATTCCACTACCTTGTTAATGCTAAATTATTATACCATTCCAGTTCTTCACGTAAATATAATCCTATATCACTGCAAAATACTGCATTTACCAGATTATAAGATGAGGTTTTTTTCTCAAATTCGTCATTCGAAAATGTGGTCGTCTTATATCTGCAAATTACTGTTGAGGTCAACATTTTTAGATTGTTTAATAGATTAATACAGGGATCATCTTACATTTACAGATGAAGCTTTGGGTATTGGGGTTTCATAGAAACTTATTTTGAAAGATCCCAAAGGGAAGGGTGCAGCAAACAATGCTCGTGTTCAAAGAGGCTCGAAATTTCCTGAAGCGCTCGATACAGTATCGACCTTGCTTGACCAATCACATGACATTTGACTTGTGGCGCTAACGCAAGGGATACACGAGAAACTACGCACTAGTGGCTACAACAGTCTAGATCTCTGCTTAAAAATTGATGATTTCGTGAAACACTTGAGGAATTAACATTAACTTCTATCAACTTAGAAACTTTTGTTGTATGTGAACAGGTGTCTAATAAAAGTTCTCACACATATGGACACCATATACCTACATTTAAGCTGCTTTTTAAGTAAAGGAAACATTCATAGGTGAAAATCTTCTCCTTGAAAAACCCACATCAGTATTTTATTTGTTTATGAGAAGTTGTAATGTTTTTCCGCTTTGGTTGCAAATGAGAACAGATTGGTTTAAAAGAAGGGGGGAGGGACCAAATTGCTAGGCCATCGGTCCCTCATTCCAAATAAAATAATTCCACAAGGGTGGGAGTAAAATAATCGACACATACAAAACACAGCTGGAAGAAAGGACAAAACTACAAGAATCACAGAAGGCCAACAAACAGTACAATGGACAAAATCGGACAAGAAAACTACAGAGAGAAGCAAGAAACATGTAGAAGAGATCAAAACAAGAGAGCAGATTACCACGGCTGGCTGACCACGAGAATAAAAAGGAGAAGCCAGCCACTCTGCAACACATTAAAACCCCCATCCTAAAAGCACTAGAATGGAGGACACAGGGGGACAAAGGACATGCGCTAAAACTTAGATCAAATGATAAAACCCACCCTCACGAATAAAATGTGAAACTAAAGCTGCTGTTGAAGCATTGTCACCCAACACCAAAGGTGGGGCGCTGGGAAAGTCAAAAGTCCGCCGCAGAGTGGCTGTGGGTGGGCAGTCCAACAAGAGGTGGACGACCATCATTTGTGAGCCACAGCGACACCACGTGACGGAGGAGGTAACCATGCGTTAGCCACGTATGGCCAATGTGGAGCCGGCAGAGGACAACTGATTCCTTGCAAGAGGACCGCATGGAAGACTTCCACACATTCTTAGTCTCCTTAATTACACCCACTTTGTTGTGCGTACTGTTATGAAATTCCTTCTCCCAAAGCCGGAAAACCCTGTGGCGTAAGACAGAATCCAGGTCAGATCTGGAGATGCCCATTTCCAGAAGCAGTTTCCGCGTAACCTGTATGGCCAGCCTGTTGACAAGTTCGTTGCCTGGGATTCCGATGTGTCCTGGGGTCCACACAAACACTACGTTCCAGGGCATAGATGGACTCCTAAATGGATGCTACCAAAGGATGGCTAGGGTAGCATTGGTCGATAGCTTGTAGCCTGCTCAAAGTGCCAGTAGACATGAGAAATGACTCCCCAGGGCATGAGCAGATGTGCTCAAGAGCACGGGATATGGCCGCCAGCTCTGCAGTGAAAACAATGCAGCCATATGCCAAGGAGTGCTGTTCAGTATGTCCTCCATGAACATACACAAAGCCAACAGCCACCCAGTCATCAGCGTAAACCACTTCATGGCTTTGGTATATGTAGAGAATCAAGAGGAAGTGATAGTGGAGAGCCGCAGGGTTAACAGAGTCCTTAGGGCCATGCGAAAGGTCCAGAAGAATCTGCGGCCTAGGTGTACATTACGGAGGTGTACGTGAATGGACCTCGAGGAGAGGTGGTAACAGGAAAGACTCCAGTTCAGACAGAAGGGATCAGACGTGAACCGCAATCGTAAGCCCTGACCTGGCCAACCGATGCGGGAGATGAACCGCCATGGTTGGGAAAAGGAGGTGGTTATTCGGATGTGCAGGAGAACTACGAACGTGTGCAATGAAACTGGCAAGCAGTTTTGCGCACCTAACTTTCAATGGAGGGACTCCGGTCTCCACCAGCACACTAGTCACCAGACTCATTCTAAAAGCTCCCGTCGCTAGGCGAACACCACACTGGTGCACTGATTTGAGTAAACACAACGCTGAGGGCACCACCGAACTGTAAAGCAGAGACCCATAGTCAAGGCGAAATTGAACAAGGGCTCTGTAGAGCTGCAGCAGCGTAGAGCGATCTGCACCCCAGTCAGTGTTGCTCAGACAGCGGAGGGCATAGAGGTGCTACCAGCACTTCCGCTTACGCAGACGAAAGTGAAGTAGCCAAGTCAATCGGGTGTCGAAAACCAGTCCTAAGGATCGATATGTCTCTCCTACAGTGAGTGGATTATCATTAAGGTAAAGTTCTGGTTCTGGATGAACAGTATGACGCGGAAAGAAGTGCATAAAACACAACTTTGCGGTCAAAAACTGGAAACCGTGGGCGAGAGCCCATGACTGCGCCTTGTGAATGGTTCCCTGTAGGTGCCACTCAGCAACATCAATACTGGAGGAGCAATATGAAGTACAGAAGTTAATAGCCACTAAAAATAGAGAGAGACTCAATATGGAGCCCTGCAGAAAGCCATTCTCCTGAATATGGGGGGAACTATGGGAGGCACTGACTTGGACATGGAAAGTACGGGGCGACAGGAAGTCTTTGATAAAAATCGGGAGCAGGCCCCAGAGACCTCAGTTGTACAATGTGGCGAGGAGATGATGTTGCCAGGTTGTGTCGTATGCTTTGCTCAAGTCAAAAAAGACACCAACTAGATGCTGGAGTCTGCAAAATGCAGTTCGAATGGCAGACTTGAGGGACACAAGATTATCAGTGGTAGAGCGACACCAGTGGAAGCTGCCCTGATATGGAGCCAGTAGGCCACGCGACTCCAGGACCCAACCCAACTGCCGACACACCACACGTTCCAGCAGGTTACAACGAAAGTTGGTGAGGCTGATGGGCTGGTAGCTATCCACATCAATCAAGTTTTGACCGGGTTTGAGCACTGGAATAATGTTGCTCTCCCACCACTGCGATGGAAAGACGCCATCGCACCAGATCCGGTTGAAGATGATGAGGAGATATTGCTTGTAGTCAGATGAGAGATGTTTAATTATCTGACTGTGGATCCAATCCAGCCCAGGAGCTGTGTCAGAGCAAAGTGCAAGGGCGCTGAGGAGCTCCCACTCTGTAAATGGGGCGTTATAGGGTTCATTGTGGTCTGTAGTGTACGTTAGGACTTTTCTTTCCATCCGAAATTTGAGGGTGCAAAAGGCTGGGGGGGTAGTCCTTTGACGCAGATGCTCGAACATAGTGCTCAGCAAAGTGCTTGGCAATTGTGTTTGCATCGATAAATAATATGCCATTGATGTTAATGCCAGGGACACCCGCTGGGTGTCTGGTATCCAAAAAGACATCTGATCTTCGTCCAGACTTGGGAAGGTGATGTATGGCACCCAATGGTCGACACATACCTCTCCCAACACTCCTGTTTCCATCGTTTTGTAAGCTGGTGAACACGGGCAAGGGGCTGTGTAAAGGGTCTAGGTAAGGGTGCCACTTATGTCACTGTAGAGCTTACCAATGCTCTTTAATTGCCTCAGTGACTTCCGGCGACCACCAAGGGACTGTCTTTCGCCGGGGCAACCTAAAGAACGAGGTATTGTGTTTTCCACCACAGAAGCAGTAGCTGTAGTGACCTGCTCAATGATAACATTGATGGCACCATGTGGGGAAGTTTCTGTGGCGACAGCAGAGGTGAAAGCTTCCCAGTCTGCCTTGTTTAAAGCCCAGCTGGGTAGGTGTCCGTGGGCATGATGCTGTGGGAGTGACAGGAAGATGGGGAAGTGGTCACTACCAAACAGGTCGTCATGTGCTCTCGAGTGGATAGAAGGGAGTGATCCAAGGGATCCCTTCCTGGCAAGAGGAGCCGAAGAAGACTTACACTTCTCTGGCTGAGAAGTATGGACTGACATCCCAGATGGTTTGGGGGAGGGATGGGGGGGGGGTTACTCCTGAAGTAGGTTGTGCAGGAGCAACAGGGAAGTGCCTCACCACCAAAGGGGCAGGTTGAGTCTCATGGTTTTGGGAGCCAACTGTATGCAGTGGAATGGAAGATGGTAGAATCGTTGTTGTTGCGGTGGCATAGGTTGACATCATATGCACAGGATGTAGCACCAGTGGAGGTCAGTCGGTGCAGGGTCTTGTATTCCATTTTTTTTTTCTTTCTTTCTGGGGAGTCCTGCAGTCTGGTGAGCACGGCAAATGGTGCTCTCTGCAGGTGACACAGATGGGAGGTGGGGGCACAGGGAGTATTGGGATGTGAAGGACGTCCACAATCCTGAAAGGTGATGCTGGAAGTACAGTGGGAAGACATATGGCCGAACTTCCAGCACTTAAAGCACCGCATCGGGGGAGGGATATATGGCTTTACGTCACAGCGGCAGACGATCATCTTGACCTCCTCCGGGAATGTGTCACCCTCGAAGGCCAAAATAAAGGCACCGGTGGCAACCTGATTATCCCTCGGATCCTGGTGGACGTGCTGAACAAAATGGACACCTTCCTGCTCTAAATTGGCGTGCAGCTCATCGTCAGATTGCAACAGAAGGTCCCTGTGAAATATGATAAGCTGGGGGAAGTTTCTGTTTCCACCACACCCCGTAAGAGCTTAAATATGGTCCAGGGTGTCACAGATGAGTAGTGCCTGTGATGGCACAGGATGCTGTTTTGCTCAAGACAGACCCTGACCGCATTTTGGACAAGCCCTCCACCTCCCCAAACTTTCCCTCTAAATGCTCCACAAAAAACTGCCGTTTCATTGGCAAGAAATATTCCCCATCAACTCTCGTACAAATTAGGTACAGGGGTGAATAAGATTCGCTGCCATCTTTAGCCTGGCATTCCTCCCATTGTGTGGCCACGAGGGGAGGAAGGGGGGGGGGGATGATTTGGAGTTGTATTTCTTAGCATTAAAGTTAGTACTTGACCACTTAGAGACTGCTAGTGTTTGACCACCAGCAAGAGATGACGTACTACACTTCAAGGCGTTTCATCCGCCCTGATGCCACCCACTCCAACCAGGGGGCCTCCCCACAGGCGCCGCCCAGCCGGATGGCCACTGACAGGAGTCGCGATGCCCCAGGGTGATGGGCATCTACTCCTTGGCATACGTGGGGAGTTAACGGCGCAGGTATCAGCAGAGCGATCAATGTGTGGTCAGGGGGATACAACCCACAGGGTGCACAGTGGCCCCACCACAAGGACTAGCTACCGTGCTGGATATCAGGCGCAAACTAGCTAAGAAATCCATTATTGTCGACAGTGCAGAAAGTGATATTGCACAGAGGATGGAGGAAAACGCAACCAGGAGGCTGACCTAACCCAACAGCTGCAGAATAATTGGAAGTGCAGAGCCACATTGGTGAAGGATGCAAGAGGTCTCAACGCATGATGGACACTATGCACCATGTACAGCGCCCTCCGCCAATTGGCTCACTCTTCGGGAAAATATTGAAATATGAAGGTCAAACATTACAGTGGACCATCACATATAGGCCGAAATGTGAGAGACTCCTTTTAGTCGCCTCTTATGACAGGCAGGAATACCTCAGGCCTATTCTAACCCCCCCCCCCCCCCCCCCCAAGACCCGCAGGAAGGTCCAAATGAGAAATTCAGTTGCTGTTAACATATTAGAATGCTGCTTTTAATCAACTTTGGAGCAAGATAATGATATTCGGATGAAATGAGAAAGAAAACTGATCCAGAATAACTGTAATTGTTCTTGCAAGAATAAATTATAGCAGAAAGACCCATTTTGGAGATAGTGTCAACGGATGTAACTACTATGCAGCTTCAAGAATTGGACATAATCATGATTGTGATCTTTTACTTATGTGTTAGTAGCTGTTACACATGACCTGCACTGTGGAAGATACTCCTGTACGCGTTTCACTGCTACTCGAGAACAGCACAACAGAACATTGGATGGGGCATAGTGAAACAAACTTGGCTGCAAGGAAGCAAAAATTACGTTGTGTTGCCAATCATGGGAATGTACACTGTGTACTTTGACTTCTTATGAATATATACAACGTTCAAACTGCAGTTTGTCTGAATCAATTCGACTAAAATTGGACAAATATATGCTATAAGTCTAGATTGGGGCCAGTGTTTTGTGTAGCAATGATGTCGATGCTCACGATGAGATATGACGGGAAGAATTAGGGCTGTATCAGCTACTGCTTCTACACAGCTGGCGAGAGAGCGATTGGCAGATGACATGTTTGAAAGCGAGAGACATTGTAGCATTCTCACATCAGTACAGAAGTGAAATTCACGGAGAGAGAGAGAGAGAGAGAGAGAGAGAGAGAGAGAGAGAGAGAGAGAGAGAGAGAGAGAGAGAGAACAGCTTTATTCTCTGGTCCCACCAAAGTCACAACCTCAGCAACATATTCAGAAGAAACAGCCAAATATTTGAGACAATGAAGACATAAGTTTCGGAGCTGTTCTGTTAAGGTGATAACAGTGATGAAAAGTAGTGATATCAGAGACAATAGCGTTAAGAATTAATGTCAACAGTTTCTCAGATGGTAGAGCACTTGCCCATGAAAGGCAAAGGTCCCGAGTTCGAGACTCGGTCCGGCACACAGTTTTAATCTTCCAGGAAGTTTCACATCAGTGCACACTCTGCTGCAGAGCGAAAATTTCATTCTGGAAACATCCCCCAGGCCGTGGCTAAGCCATGTCTCCACAATATCCTTTCTTTCAGGAGTGCTAGTTCTGAAAGGTTCACAGGAGAACTTCTGTGAAGTTTGGAAGGTAAGAGACGAGGTAGTGGCGGAAGTAAAATTGTGAGGATGGGGCGTGAGTCGTGCTTGGGTAGCTCAGATGGTAGAGCACTTGCCCGCAAAAGGCAAAGGTTCTGAGTATGAGTCTTGGTCCAGCACACAGTTTTAATTTGCCAGGAAGTTTCAGTTTCTTTTTCTTTATTTTATTTCTCCTTGTATTATTACAATGGAGCTAATCAGTAATCAGAACAGACATATGTCAACCGTTTAGACAGAAAAAGTTTGTAATTTTGATTAGTCAGATTATGTTAAGAAATAAATTTTTCTCCAGGAACCACTTAAAAAAAGGAGGGTGGGTCATCCTATAATCGGGCAAATATGGTATTTTACTTTTCATTATAATTAACACAAAGTGTTGTCTTACTTCAAATGGCATAAATGTTTCTGATGGCCTGTCTTTTATTTCTTCCACAGGTTTGGAATCTGATTTCCTTGATAGAAAATAACTAGTGAAAGCAGCTGACTCTTTTCTTTTTGCATCTTCTTCTGCCTGTTTCTTTTCATCTTTCTTTTTCTTCTCTAACAAACGCTGCTCCTCTTTTTTGCGTTTCTCTTCTTCCTTGAGTTTTTTTTCTTCCTGTTTTGCCCTATAGAAATAAAGTGTCATAAATCAAATATCTAAATCACGGATAAATCGCGCACACACACAACATGAAAATTGCAAAACAATCAACGTATGCATGGATATATGGGCAATTAATGATACTTCCAGCATATTATGGAGACACATCCAAAAGTTAGTCTGTTTGGCTGGTTAGTTACTTGTTCCACAGATTATATTCATGATGAACATTATGGTGTGGAACATGTCAATGGAACAGATATACAACACATATGGATATAGTTGTCTATGAGATAATTAGTGATTGAATAAGGGTCTGGCTGGGAACAGATGCAACTGCACTGCTTAATGCTTTGAGTATGTCATTACTGTCTCTTTAACATATGTCCGTAGCAACAGAGTGTTAAGAGTGAAAATTTATTTCATTATTGTTTAATAAAACAGTGGTTTAACTCATAAATTAAGTAAGTTTATTTTCTCATTGTTTAAATAAATTAAGATTGAACTGTGATTTTGATCATGTGTGTTTAGCCTGATAACATAAACACAGCTATTCTATACATGTGTACGAAATGCGGTGTGCACCCGCTCGTGTTATGAAAAAGGGCACACACCTACTCGAGGGTTAATTTACTTTTGAAAACACTTCTGCTGTCTGTCAGACATCTCATTTTCATAGGAAGATTATCAAACAGTTTTATAGCTGCATATTTTACCCCTTTCTGTGTCAAAATTAGATTCATTAAAGTGTAGGCAGGAGCTCCAAACATAATCATAATTATTTTGTTTTGTGCAAAGAATACTTTTTGTGTTAGTGAGGAGTTGCCCCTCGAATATTACCCTATATGACATCAGTGAAAGAAAATATGCAAACTAAATTAACTTACTGAATTCTACAGGAGGATCAGAAACAGTCTGAAAAGCTCGTAACAGTGCTGTTAGGTAGGCTGTGCTAAAAAATAAAAAATGATATGTTGCACCATTTCAGAGTTAATTAGCATTAAAGTTAGCCAAGCATGCCATTGACACACAAATTCAAGTAGCCCACCAGACGTGATGTCACCAGACGTATTCTTTGGTTTCCTAAAACCAAACAAGAGAGCAACATGACTGGATATGGGACAGCAGTGAGGATCAAACCCAAGCCAAAGTCTCAGCAGTCTTGTGCACAATCATTATGCTATGAGAACAACTGGCTAGGCTAATTGTATACATTGGGAGACTTGAATTTGCACACATACAACCACCGACTGGCTAACTTATTAACTCTGGAAGAGTGCAATGTATTGAATTTTTTCTTACATTATTTCTCAGCACAATCTACCCTACAACACCTTTAAAGATTTCCAGACTGTTTCTGACCACTCTGTATATCCACAAAGTTGGCAATTGTTTATACATCAGAAGTAGCTGAACTTCAGCGATTTAACAAGTCTACTATACAATTTTTTCCACGTCAAGTTTTCATCAATACACACACCTAATTACTTGGAACTTACTACTCTGTCCCTTAATTTTGTGTCAGGTTCTGGTCACCTGATGACGATAAAAAGAACATATTTCAGAACAGGTTTTTTATCAGATAGTGACAGTGAACAAGCTAAAGAATAAGGCATTTAAACTACAGATTTATACTTCACACAAATTCTGTGTAGACACTGAAAAGGAATTAACAATATCCATAACAATTACAATTGCCCTCATCCTCAAAACAGCTGTGCCGGGGATCTGAGAGACCTGCCACTCCTTTCTAACCTTTTAAAACCTATCCTTCTTTCCTCTCTGTGAAAGGAGTAATAGTTCCTATACCCAGACTTAGTATTTTCACTTTTAAACACGCATCTGCAGTACTGGAATTTCACCTTCTGAAACAAAAGTAAAAGCAGACATTCTTTCTCTGCAATTTTGTAGCTTTTGCTGGTGACTTTTTTTCTTTTGATAGAATTACTGGGAGGGGAAATAAAAAACCCTCTCGACAATAATTTTCAATTACTTTACCAATGATTTAATCTGTCTTACAGATAAAAAAGCAACAATTTAGGGAAATGGAAAGTGCTTTTCCTTGAAATTCTGTCCTACAGATGAATCTTTTATTTAAAAAATTTACATGGCAAAGGTATTAAAAACAGACATAATGCTACATTAAAATAATTTCAATTTGCCAGTGTAAACACTCAAAAGGGCAAAGGATGCATGTATTTACATATTTTATTCCAACAAAAAGAGTTGGTATTTACCATGAGCATGCGTGTTTTGACAAAATTTATTAGCACATAAAACTAAATGTTTCTATCAATTTCATACGCAACAAAATAATTTGATGGTAAAGCATTTTTATTGCTTACTTTCCTTTTTATATAAATTATTAACCTGAAAAGTATTTTTTACTGACTGACCGGGTTTCACAGTGCATCAAATTTAAGCAAGCCAATTAATTTCTGACTGATGGCAGGTGTAATGTCTTTTGGCAGTTTTGTGTTATGTATACCATTTTTGAGGCATCTGTCACTGCATACAGTTTTCAAATTTTTAAAAATTATTTAATCCTTGGTAACTGTAGGCAAATCTGTAGCAGTAAATTTCAAAGTTACCTACCGCCAAATAGATTGAAATTGACTGCTGGAGTGAAGTTGACCACAAAGTTCAAGAAATATTTTATGTTAAATAACTACACATTGGTGATGAAAATTCTTTTATTGTAGTTATTATATTTACTGTTCAGAAGTCCTTAATTTATGACAGTGGTATGGTGTGCAGTATTCTGAACTCCTATCTGAATAATAATCATTGTCAGAAGGATTGATTCTTTGAAATGTTTTTAATGAGTTAAAACTTCCATTTGTGTTACTGGCATAAAAGAACTCACATACTTAGGTCTCATATTTTAAGCATTAACCATTCACGACAACCAGAGTAACAATGAAAGATAATCTACTTCACTTACCTATTCACAGACATATAAATAAAACATTGCAAATTCTTGGTGGAATCAGGGTGGAGTTAACAGTCTCTCTTGAGCAGTTTTTTTATTTACAAAGGTTCATGAATGGGGAAAGTATGTGATCTAATGAACATAGCAAAAATGTGACAGAGTGGATGTGGCAACAACTGACTCATAACAGTCTAGTGGTGGAGTGAGGAAGCAGTTGTTGGAAGTGGCTGTATGATACCTTATGAATTTGACGTGTTGGCACAGTTTCATTAGTGCGTCACACAGCTGAGATAGTAAGAGTAATCAGTGTGAAAATGCAGTGTGTGTACAAACATAAATTTGGTGAATCGAAGAAATATAGCTTGGATGTTTTAGAACCATGTGTCTCAGAAATTTTAAATGGATAAATAAGGATTAACAAAATTAGTTGAGAGTATAAAGTTCCCAAAGGGTACCTAACAAACAGTATTCATGGTCATCATGGTAAAACACACGGTAGTCAAGGCAGTTTTTAGTGCTACAGACCAAGAGAGTGCATTTCTTCGGAATTTCATAAAGCAAATTTGTGATCACAGACTTCTGTACTGAAATTTTCTATGTTACTCTGAAATTAGTATTAAACTTTAATTATTATTCACTTCATGTGGAGTACACCAATGCAGTTTTTTAAAAATTAATTTCACAATCTGTTAGAGTAAAATGTAATAAATACCAAAAAGTTTAAAATGTTTATTTGACACCATGAACAGTCGTCAAGCCACAGTCACTAAAACAATGAAATTTTTAAAAGGTCAAATTACTATTGTTTTGACTCACTCAAATACAGTCACCAAGCTGGAAAACTGCATTAATAATTGCAACCACTCTTTTTCAAATATTGCAAAAAATACACTAAAACCAGTAAAATGAAGCAAAGGCAGCAGAAACGGGTCACAAGACGTCATGACAATTTTTGATTGATCAATCACTTCACACTTTACTGCAGTGTAGTTGAAAATTGCATCGGCACAAATTTTAAGAGTATATAATATCTTTCATCCTGATAAAGTTTTAATCTACACTGCATTAAAGGTATGAAATGACTGATCAACCAAAAACTGTCATGACATCTTGTGACCCATTTCTGCTGCCTTTGCTTCCATTTACTGACTTTAGTGTACTTTTTGCAACGTTTGATAGAATTGTGGTTGCAATCATTAATTGAATTTCCCAGGTCTGTGATTACATTTGAAAATGACACCTCAGTGTGCTGAAACTAGCTATGTAATATTTTTAAAAATTCATTGTTTTAGTGATGGTGGACTGACGAGTGTTTTTGGTGTCAAATAAACATTTTAAATTTAATTCAGTCACACTCATTGATGACAGTTATGTCAAAATAAAAAACCAAAATGTTTATTACTGCAGTTCAATACCCACCCCCTGAAAGAAACACCTATATATTAATGTTATCGGTTTTAGAAACATGTAAGTGTAAAGTACAAAATTGATCAAAGTCACCCAATCTGATGGTATTTTGTATAAAATACACAACATGGGAAGACTATAATTTATTTGTAATTGTCAGTTCAAAACTAGGGTGTTGCTAATAAGTAAGCAAGCTCTTGAATGACAGTTTTAGAAGGCAACTTATCTGCAGTTCGTTTCAATTAATTTAATTATTGTTTTTACAATTTTTTTAAATTTCTGTTACTAAATGTACAATTTGCCTGTGCTGTAATGCAATAGAAATGTATATTTTGTTGTTCCATTACAAAACAATAAAACAAATAAGGTTCCATCACTTAAAAAACACAAATATTTTCAATGCAAATATGTTTCATGTGTAAGAAATACAAGGGAAAACCACATAATATGCAAATAAGCAGCAACTCGATAATTTAAACTGTAAATAATATTTCTAGAACTGGTCCTATTCTGTCACAGCTTAAAAAACTAGTTTGATGACACTCTGAAAGAGGTTAATTAGTCACTTCTTTTAATCAACATCTCATGATCATTGCCAAAAGTGAGAAATTCAAAATTTTTGTATGTTAAATAATGTCTGATTTGTATTAGGTTAGGTCTTTTTTAAAAGTATTTCTTGAATTATGAATAAACCTAGTGTGGTTAAAGTGATAATGTTCCATATAATATTAGCTTAATACATCATATAGTAAGCTCACGGAAAAGGCATTGTTAATGGAGTTGGTGGTGTACTAGAGCAAATGGTATGGCATGCAGTTTTGGATGGAAAACATCCATCTACGAATTTTGTGGTCTTATACGATGTGCCAAAATAAAGAGAGGAAATCAATTACAGTGACATTGTGTCCAAAGGATCACAATGAACAGCTTAGACATTTATTTCCTGCAACTATTCATGATACCAGTGCAGTGCCAACAAACTGTGCACTATGAAGTGACCATCACCTAGAAGGGCAAAAGCATCAAACAGAATATTATACAAGCATTTGCTTGCATATCAAATGGTAATTCAGAAAAGATATTTTTTATGGACATGTGAAGAACTTTAATTGTAGCTGAATATACCTTTCACTAAGTTAAAGAGTCCCAGCCAAATTTGTTCCTGTACACAGAACTGTAAGCATTTGATGACTTAAAACTGGAATTTTATCTTTTCTGTTTAAAAGAAATCAAGAAAAGAATTCATGAAAGATGTCACACTGTAGATATATCCATGAGAATTGACAAGACACATGACTCAACTGGTAAGGTACTTAGAACTGACATTACTGTTGTATTGACAGAGGAAGAAAGAATCGTTTGACACTCATGTTTGACCACTGTTCAACTGTTGAACAAATCCACAGCATTACATTGACATAATGCTATCACATCTAAAATGAAACTTCCCTAGTCAAGGAAAAGCACAGTTAGAAAATAAGTGAACTGTTTCTTTGAAATGTGTCAAGTGGAACATTTTTCCAAATTATAAAGCCTTTTCTGGGACAACTGTTATTGACTAGTGACAATCTAAGGATGGTGTTCATCATCTACTACAATACAATCTTGCAGAGGCACAGGTGATTTTCCTGCTGTTCTTTAAACTTCTGTTTACTTGCGTATTTCCAAAGACGAAAATCCAAGACAGCCTGAAAACTGACTCACTTTACATCATCATCATCATCATCATCATCATCATACAGTGGAACACGCAACTAACTACTTTAACTATGCAGCACAGGTGCCAGATGAGAGGATAGTAGCAGCCAGACATCAGCAAAAATACTTTGTGTAACAAATATTACCCCTCTTTAAATTTATTTTTAGAGATAGAAAAGAATAAGTAACTTACTCCAGTTCTGCCAGCCTTTTTTTCTCTTTCTCTTCTTTCTCCTTTTTTCTTTGTTCTTCTTTCTCCTCTTTTTCCTTTCGTTTTTGTTCTTCTTTTTCTATTTTCTGTCTGTGTTTCTCTTCTTTTTCTTCAGCCTTCTTTCTTTCCCTTTCCTGGAAAATAATAATATTTTTTTGTAATGCACATCACAAAAACTGACACAAATAAATAAACAACATTTCTACATAAAGTAATTACCAAACGTTGCCGCTCTTTTTCTTCTTTTTTCTTTGCAGATTCCATTTGCTTCTGTAGCTGTTTTGGGGTGAGTTTCTTTGCTTTTGGTGTTACTTCAGGTGATGTAGCTGCCTTATCATTCTTGGGTGTTAACAGACTTTTCCCAGATTTTCTCTCTCTCATTTTTTTCTCGGTGCTTCCCTTGATGCTTCCTGAGTCACTGTCATCCTTCTGTTGTTTCAGTGGCGTCACATCTTCATTCTGTACACTTAAATTGCCAATTTCAGACTTTTCTGAACTTTCTTCCTTCTCAGATTTATCTGGGCTTTCCCCATTTTCATGTTTTTCTAAACTTTCCTCGTTTTCCAGTTTTTCTGTACTTTCCCCATTTTCAGGTTTTTCTGAACTTCCCAGTTCCTTGTCAGTCTTTTCTTCGGTGCCATCATGAATCAAAGTGTCAGATTCTGCCTTATCAACATTTTGTTCCCCACAATCACTTTGTTGAGCAGAAACAGTTGTACTCGTGAGTGCTTTTGTGCTATCTTTGAGTTTCACTGAGTCAACAGGTTTGCTAGCAGAAGTGTCATCATAATCTTCCCCACAGATGTCTATTACCACCTTCTTATCAGACGTCTTTGCGTCACAGTCTTGGGTTTCTGAGTTTTCAATCTGAGAAGGTTCTGTATTATCAGTAGGGTTTTTTACAGTTTTAGTTGTTAAGTGGTCAACAGAATTTTCATGCCCGTCATATTTTTTGCCAAGACAGTTCTTTTCATCTTCTTTAATTGTAGAATGTTCATTTTCTTTTAGTGACTTTGCTATTTTACAGTTATTTTCATTCTTTTCAGATTTAACAGAACCACACACATTTTCTTTTGCTTCAAGTGGGACATCTGATTTATCACACTTTACAATTTTGGCTACTTTAATATCACCTTCTTCACTCAATTTACGTTTTTTCTTTGTACTTTGATCAGTTGCAGGTTTCACAACAGGAATCAAGACTTGAAATGGCAAACGTGCTGCAAAGGAAACAAAACAGAAATGAAATTGAAATATTTAAACAACAATTACAAATTTTTTTGACAAAAGATGATGAAAGCCAGCCTGCAAGAAGAGCTTGTGGGCCACTCATTATGCCAATCTAGTAAAGCTGAAGACATCATGAAGGATTCTAAATTTATTGTATTTGAGTTTTGCATGCTGCATAGTCAGTCAGTGCTCTTACCTGTTTGGTATCAGCCGACATGTAATTCACGGGATTTTTTTTTTTTTTTTTTTTTTTCGTCTTGTGAGTGTCGCTAGTGCCCCAGTATCATAAGCTAACATACCACACATAATTTGATACGCTAATTGTTATTTATGGTAATAGTAGAAGGTCATTACTATAAACAAATTTAGGAGTGAGAATGAACTGTCTAATACATCCCAGTTCAGGGAAAGTACAGTTGTATACCTCCAATAAATAGCAAATGGCATCCACATGTACAACTGTATGAAGTAAACTACCCACATAAAAACTTTTAATACAGACAATTAGAGCTACTTCTGTGAGGAATGAAAGAAGGAAAAATAGTTGTAAGCAAATTGCAATGAACAGAACGGCAGTTAAGTATACAGTACAATGAAGTGTCTTGACCAAACACCAGATGCCTGTGCATTGTGACGGCCAGAATTAAGTCTACAATGACACCAGCACAGACTATGTGTAAGGGAGAGGACAGATTTATGGCAACTGCAAGCACACTACCCTTAAAACAGTCCAAAATGATGGCCTTGCTATATATAATTCTAACAGGAGCAAAATCAAGGACTATTGACATAATTTAAAATTTAAAGTAACCTTATATTTTGATCCTTATTCATTACCGGGGTACCAATCCACCTTAATACTTAACTGAACAACACAAAAATTTAACTGCTAAGTTGGCCAATTTCTCTGAAGTCATGCCAAGTTATCTGACCTATGACATTGACTTTAGTGACTTAATGTTAAAATATTGAGAGAGTTCTGCACACTTGATAATACTTTTTTAAGAGTTTGTTTCAGCCTTGCATTCTTCAACTCTCACGTGACAATGTGTTTGCAATCAACAGAAATAATTGACAAATAATTTTAGTAAATTACTGTTATTATTTGTAAGGCATTAATTATGAATTATACCACTGAATGGATATATTTTACTGCGTCAGTAATATTTACCGAAAACCTTGTTTGTGTCTGCGTGTTTAGAAGACACACCCATACAGTCAGGTGCATTCACATTACATCAGGATTAATATGATGTACATAACAAGTGTGTGTGTGTGTGTGTGTGTGTGTGTGTGTGTGTGTGTGTGTGTGCGCGCGCTTTGTTCAGAACTACAATCTTTCTTTCTACGCTTATTTAAAATCAAACTTACAAAGGCATTGAAGCATGGCTGCATGATGGCCTTATATGCAACTGATTCATTTGTCTCTTTTAACTTTAATCTACCACAGAAATATTGATAAATTTAACTCAACCAAATGCATACTATCCTGTGAAACCTTAATAAATATGCTGAAAACTACCCGCAACATGAGACCTGAGTTTCTCCTGGCATATTCAGTTTTCAAGCAACTTACGAGAATTCAGACAGGTAATATTTACAGTGACCACTGATATTTTGGCGGGAGCACACGTCACTGTTTTAAGGCACAAACTGCATTGGACAAGCAATGTACAAGCAAATTTACAACCTCAGTTCTTAGAGTAATTCAGGAAAGATAACACACATGCACTGAACACTAGTGCCACCAAATATGACTAGTCAGAGATATAAATAGTGAAAGTCTACAAACTAGCAGGTGAGGTAACATTGACTCTGTCCCTTCTCTCTCTCTCTCTCTCTCTCTCTCTCTCTCTCTCTCTCTCTCTCTCTTTTTTTTTTTTTTTTTTTTACAAGGGAGAGAGCAGGATTCCAAGCGGAGTTTAAACAAAAGCCTTCATCCCTGTTTACAAGATTGCTCGCTAATTTAATCTCAACAGCTTCCTTAATAACACTGTTGAAATACTTGGACCTGCATGCCAACATCTTGGTATTGTTAAATAACATAGGGTGACCAGTATCCAAACCATGTTTGGCAATAGCAGATCTACTTGCTGCTGTAATTGTGTATGCTGTTTATGCTCACTACAATGGTCCTCAAAGTTGATACTGACATTGTTATTTTACCTGCAGACAATGACAATGTCACCATTGTTTTAAACAAACAGGATTATGTACAAAAGATGCAATGTTTGTTATCTGACTCAGCATATTGCAGGTTTGATTCTGACCCCGTGAAAAGTGTTGAGAGAATCACCAACAGCTTCCCAAAGAAAAATGGTTTGTCGCAGGACAGTATCAAGAGTCTTAACACCTATAGTACTGTTCCCCCTATGTTATAAGGCCTTCCGAAGGTACACATGGAATGGGTTCCTTTCCATCCTATATTGAGCAATATTGGTGCTCCAACATATCATGTAGCCAAGCATCTTGCTTCTCTGTTAAGTCCCCAAGTTGGTCGGTGTGAACATCATATCAGGAACTCAGCTGACTTCTTATGTCATTTGGAGGGAATGTGGTTGAATGACTCTTGATATTTTAGTAAGTTTTGATGTTGTCTCTCTCTTCACTCATGTTCCTCTGTCTGATTCAATGTGGTTAATTGAGGTTAGTTTAGTGTTGAATTAACTAATAACTAATCTCTTGCGACGTGTGTTGACATCCACTCACTTTTAATTCAATGACCAGTATTACGAGCAGACAGATGGAGCTGCGATTGGTAGCCCATTGTCTCCTGTGATTGCAAATTTGTTTATGGAAGACTTCAAGAAGCGTGCACTGGAGTCGGCGCCTTTGAAACCTGCCTGTTTCTTCAGATATGTTGCTGATACTTTTGTTGTTCGGCCTCATTGTACGGAGAATTTGAATGCCTTTATGGAACATATGAACTCAGTTTATGTTACGATGGACGTGAGATAGGATGGTTGCCTTCCCTTTTTTGATGTTTTGGTTTGGAGGAAGGTTGATGGGTCATTGGGACATGCAATTTACCTGAAACGTACTCACACTGACTCGTATTTACAGGCTGATAGTTGTCACCATCCGGTTCATCGTGAAGGGGTACTTCATACCTTGATACACAGGGCACGTCATTTCCGACACTGAGACTTTGCCAGCTGAGCTGGCCCCCCTCGAAGCTACATTTCATCACAATACTTACAGTGAAAGGCATATTGAACGCACTATTGACCAACTGTGCATCGAGTGACTGACGATAATACTGAGTCAAAACCGAAGTGTACTGCCTTTCTTTCTTACACAGGAACCACTTCCAACAAGATCAGCCATATTTTATGGAAATACAATGTGAAATGCGTTTTCTGACCTCCATCTAAAATTAGAGTGCTTTTGGGTTCTGTTAAGGATGATCTTGGTTTGCGTAAGGTGGGTGTACATCGCATTCCTTGTAGCTGTGGCATGGCATCATTGATCATGCTATCAGGACTGTTGAGGACCAATGTACCAAGTATAAATGGCACACACGATTACAACAGCCAAGTATTTCTGCTATTGCCAAACACTGTTTGGATACTGGCCACCCTATGTTAATTGACAATACCGAGATATTGGCACGCACGTTCAGCTATTGGGACAGTGTTATTAAGGAAGCTGTTGAGATTAAATTAAAAAGTGACCTTGTAAACAGGGATGAAAGCTTCTGTTTAAGCTCTGCTTGGAATCCTGCTCTCTCCCTTGTCAAAAAACAGAGGGACAGAGTGAGTGTTACCTTACCTGCTAGTCTTTCACTATCAATACCTCTGACTTTGGTCATCTTGGTGTTCAGAGTGTGTGAGTGTGAGTGTGTGTGTGTGTGTGTGTGTGTGTGTGTGTTTTATCGTTCCTGAATTACTCTAAGAACCGAGGTTTTAAATTTGCTTGTACATTGTGTGTCCGTTGCAGTTTGTAACTTTAAAATGGCAGGTGTAAATATTACCTGGCTGAATTTCCGTAAGTTTGAAAATACCTGCAACATATGGTTTGGAACACCCACTCATGATGGAAATATATTACCTTTAATGGTAACAAATAAACCTGACCTCTCTGAGGATGTCCACATTGAAACTGGTATTAGTGATGATGAGGAAGTTGCAGCTACAATGATTACGAAAGTACAAAGGGCAACTAAAACAAGTAGCATCAGATCTCAGTGAAGAAATTGAAACTCTCAGCTCTGGACAGCGACAGGTAGTGAAATCATGGCTTAATTTTGAGAGAATAGTTGACCAAGCACTGGACAGATATATACCCAGTAGAAGTGTTCATAACAGGAAGGACTCTCCATGGTATACACCTACATGATTACTCTGGAATTCACAATTGAGTGCCTTGCAGTGTGTTTGTCGAACCACCTTCAAGCTATTTTTTCTACCGTTCTGCTCTCAAACAACGCATAGGAAAAACAAACACTTAATCTTTCTGTGCAAGCTCTGATTCCTCTTATTTTATTATGACGAAAACTTCTCCTTCTGCAGGTGGGCAACAACAAAATACTTTTACACTCTGGGGAGAATGTTGGTGACTGAATTTACATGAGAAGATCCTGCCACAAGGAAAAGAACTGTTTTCACGATTGCCACCTCAATTCATATATCATATTCATGGTCCTCTCCCATATTTCACGATAACACGAAGCAAGCTGCCCTTCTTTGAACCTTTTTGATGTCCTCCATCAATCCAACCTGTTGCAGATCCCACACTGCCCAGCAAAACTCCAGAAGAGGGTGGGCAAGCATGGTGTAAGCAGCCTCTTCAGTAGACCTGTTGCATTTTCTAAGTGTCATTTGTTTGCTTTCCCCACATTATCTATGCGGTCATTCTAATTTAAGCTATTCACATTCACAACAGTCATTTAAGAATTTAGTTGAATTTATGGCCTTTAGATTTGTGTGATTTATCATGTAACCGAAATTTAGTTGATTCCTTTTAGTTTAAATATCTGGGCATAATGTTGCAAAGCGATAGGAGATGGAACAAACATGTGGGAACTGTAGTAGGGAAGGTGAATGGTCAACTTTGCTTTACTGGAAGTATTTTAGGAAAGAGTGGTTCAACTGTAAAGGAGACCGCATATAGGTTGTTGGTATGACATATTCTTGAGTACTGCTTCAGTGTTTGGGACCCACACCACGTTGGATTGAAGGAAGACATCAAAGCAATTCAGAGACAGGCTTCTAGATTTGTTACCAGTATGTTCGAACACCATGAAAATGTTACAGAGATGTTTCGGGAACCCAAATGGGAATCCCTGGAGGGACGGCAACATTCTTTTTGATAAACACTGTTGAGAAAACTTGGAGAACCAGCATCTGAAGTGGACAGCTGAATGATTCTATTATCACCAACATACACTGCACGTAAGGACCGTAAAGATAAGATATGAGAAATTACGGCTCATACGGAGACATATAGACAGTCGTTTTTCCCTCACTCTGTTTGTGCTAGACTGGTACAGGGTACCCTCTGCCATGCACCGTACAGTGGCTTGTGGACTATCTATGTAGATGTACTTGTGTGGATGGAGTCACACTTTTCATATTACGATTTGATGACTGTAGAAGATGGTAAATGACAGCATTATTTGCAAATGATCCAAGAGGGCTGCTCAGATTGTCTCCTAAATCATGCATGCAGATCAGGAAAAGCAGAGGGACTATAATACTTCCTTGGTGAATGTCAGATGTCCCTTCTGTTATAGTCAGTAACTTTCCATAAATTATTATGAACTGTGACCTTTCTGGCAGAAAATCACGAATCCAATCGCACAACTGAGATGATTCTCCATAGGCACACAATGTAATTTAAAGTCGCTCATAAATCTAAAAACATGGAACCAGTTTGACAGCCCCTGTTGATAGCACTGATTACTTCGTGAGAATAATGAGTTTCTTGTGTTTCACAAGAACGATGCTTTCTGAATCCGTGTCAGTTGACTGTCAACGTACGTTACAATCACCGTAAATAAACTTCTCCAGAAACAAAGGCTACTGTATAATAGATGTAAAACAAAGCATAGGACTATAGACAAGAAATACTGAATGAAATATGCTTAGCTGCCAACAAAGCAATCCAAGATGCCTTCAATGGCTACTGCAGCAGAGCATTGTCAAAAAGTCTTTCACAAAACCAAAAGAAATTCTGGTCATATATTAACGCCATCAGTGGCACCACAGTTAGTGCCCAGTGATATGACATACTGAAAGCCATGGAGCCAGGATGCTGTTGCTACTCCCAATTAAGAGTGAGTAAAAGGTCATCCATCTTCTGTTCAATCCCAGGATAGAATCAGTGTATACCCCATCTGTGTGCCTCTACAGTAAATCCTATGTGCAAACGTTAGTAAATCTTCTAAATGTTTGTGTAATGTGTATCTGAGGAGGTAGGTTGGTACCAGCCCAGTATTCACCTAATGGGAGGTGGGAAATTGCCAGCACACTGGCCCTCATTGTTAATTCATTGGAAGGATTTGAACCATGATTGGTGCAAATCACCATCCCATAAATGGGTGCTTTAATGTGGACGGCTATCCAGGTGGGTGGCATTGAAGCAGTATGGTACATTTCATAGGGAGGACGCAGCAACTTATCTTGTATGGAACGTCATCTACAGGTGTAGAAGTGAGTTCAGGTGTGTGCCAGGGAAGTGTATTAGGACCCTTGCTGTTCACTTTATATTTTAATGACCTAGCAGACAATATTCATAGTAACCCCAGACTTTTCACAGATGATGCAGTCATCTATAGTGAAGTACTGTTGGAAATAAGTTGCACAAATATTCATTCAGATCTTGATATTATTTTAATGAGGGGGAAAGATGGGAAACTTGCTTTAAATGTTCAAAAATATAAAACTGTGAACTTAAAAAAGGCATAGTACCCTGTGGCTATAACATCAATGAACAATGGTTATGATGGAGTACCTAGCAGAATATTAAAGTACTGTGCTGCACATGTTAGCCCTATATTTAGCCATATTTGTAATTGTTCCTTTAGGAATGGTCAGTTTCCTGAAAGATTAAAGTACGCAGTTGTAAAGCCGCTTGATAAAAAGGGACAAAGGGACAATGAAGACAATTTTAGATTATTTCCATGGCATCAGTGTTTGCTAAAGTTATTGAAAACGCAGTGTATGGAAGGATAATTGATCATTTTATATCACACGATTTGCTATCAAATGTACACTAGTGGAGTAGTGTGTTTACATTTTGCGGCATGCACTGCAGTTGTAGTGGTTATAAGCTAAGTACTGACAAACTTATTTGTGCTCTGTAATACAGTTATTAAATTTAATAGATTTCAGCGGTGTTGCGTGCTGTTTGTGGTGAAATAACGACTTAATAAACTTTTGTAATCGTTCGTTCGCTGTGTTTTTATCGAGTTTTCAGTGTGTTGAAGTCGTTTAGTAAATTTTGTGCTTTAGTTTTCAACTGACGTTTATTATTCTTTCTAGTGAAATATTTCAGTAAAATTTTCATTTAGTGTTTTAACTTCGTTTAGTGTTACAGTGGTCGTTTCAATTTTTTGGTTTTAACTAATAATTTTGTGAAGTTTTGCTGGTATTGGTATCGGCTGTGTTAGTAGTATTAATACAAGTAGCTGCTATCTTAGTAGGCAGAGAATTTTGAGATCATTATTGTTAGTTCTTAAATAGTTCTACTGGTGTAACTGAACTTTGGTAACGTAGACGTATAGTTTTTTTTTCAGTAACTGTAAAATTTTATCATGAGTGAAAAGTGTGGGCTCTGTCGTAGGTTTGTGAGTAGTGGATTACGGTTTGGGATTTGTTCAAAGTATTTTCATTGGGAGGAATGCAATGGGGAAGCCAGTGGTCATTTTAGGGAGATCCTCCCCTGGGAATGTAGAATCTGTGGTAGAAACAAGTTAATAGAGGAGCAGGAGCGTAAGATCTGTGCCCTTCAGGTGCAGTTACAACGCGCAAAGGAGGAACTAGATAGGTTGAGGAGGGTGAAGGGTGGTGGGGAATGGGAACTGGCAGTTGGCAAGAAGGTAGCTAGGAAGAGGAGGTATTCAGATAGTTTTACTTTGTATACATGCAATAGATACAACCAACTGTCAGAGTTGAGTGGAGAGGAGCCTCGTGTAGCCGTAGATGTAGGTAACTTGCAGCAGTCCTCAGCAATTAGGAGGCCTAGGTTAGTTGCAAAGTCTAGCAGAAAGAAGGTTCTGCTGCTAGGTAGTTCCCACGGTAGAGATGTGGGCCAACAGTTGCAGGAAGTGTTGGGGAGTGAGTACCAGGTCACCAGCATTGTGAAGCCTAGTGCAGGGTTGGCTCAGGTGACTGAAAGCATAGGGGAGTTATGTAAGAATTTTACTAAAGAGGATCAGGTAGTGATAGTGGGTGGAGTAGGGAACAGTCTTGATAGGAACGGGGAATATGATGTCAGTGGTGACTTCGTTAAAATAGCTACTCAAACTGGTGGCACTAATGTGCATTTCATTTCATGCAACTGTTTCAGCGTCACGATCAGCCTCACCTTAATGCGGCTGTTAGGCGCGTTAATGTGGGGCTGGGGAGGGCACTGATGGCGGAGGGCATGGATCACATCTCAGTGGTGCCAGTTGGGTCTATCAGTAGATGGGTTTTCACTAGGCATGGCCTGCACCTCAATAGGTATGGGAAGGGGAGGCTGGCTAAGCTTATAGGTGACAGTGTAGTGGGGGGGGGGGGGGGGGGGTGGTGGTGGTGGTGGTGGTGGTGGTAGTGGTGGTAGTGGTATCACTCAAGGAAAAAATTCCTGTAGTAGTTGGTGTTAGAGCTGCACCTTTTTTAGACTGAAGTCAGCTGATAGGTATACCTGCTTAAAGGAAGTGCCTCTAACTAAGGGCTCACCTCCAGAGGATGTAATGCTTCTAAGTAGAGGAGGAATTAGCATATTTCATCAAAATATAAGAGGTATTAGAGATAAAGTTAGTGAACTGCTAATAGATGTTAACTCTGAAATTATTGGTATATCAGAGAACCACTTAAATAATTTGATAATTCAGAGGCTTCCTTTACTAGGCTACAGATTAGCTGGCTGTTTCTCGAGGAGTTCCTTGCGGGGTGGGGGAGTGGCTCTGTACGTAAAAAACAGTATTTCATGTGAGTCCATAGACGTATCACGACACTGCACTGAACAGATATTTGAAAGTTGTGCAGCATTAGCTGAATTTAGTGAAACTAAACTTCTAATTGCTGTTGTTTATAGGTCCCCTAACTCCGACATCAGAGCATTTTTGCTTAAGCTAGAGAGGGTTCTTGATTCACTTTGTAGGAAGTACCAGAAAGTAGTTATATGTGGTGACTTCAATATTAATTTTGTACATGATTGTGTAAGAAAAAGGATGTTGGTAGATCTCCAAAATTCATATGATCTGATGCAAACTGTGTTTTTTCCAACTAGGGTGCAGGGGAACAGTAGCACAGTCATAGACAATATTTTTATTCATTCTTCATCACTAGATGGGCATTCTGTTAGTAAAAGGGTGAACGGCCTTTCAAGACCATGATGCACAAATTTTAACACTAAAAGGTTTTTGTACTCAAACCAATGTCGTATTTAATTACAAACTACGTAGGAAAGTTAATCCAACAGCGATAGAGTTTTTTTCAAAACTTGTCAAGGAACAAGAGTGGCAAGACGTTTATAGTGCCGATAATATAGATGATAAATACAATGCTTTCCATAACACATTTCTCATGCTCTTTGAGAGTTGCTTTCCATTAGAACATTCTAAACGGGGTACTAGCAGTAATGTACAGCCCGGTTGGCTGACTAGTGGGATAAGGATATCGTGTAGAACAAAGTGGGAATTATATCAAAATGTTAGTAGCAGTCACAATCAAGCTACAGTAGCTTATTACAAACGGTATTGTAAGGTGCTAAAAAAGGTTATTAGCAAGGCAAAAAGTATGTGGTATGCAAATAGAATAGCTAATTCACAGGATAAAATTAAAGCCATATGGTCAGTTGTGAAGGAAGTGTCTGGTCAGCAGCACAAGGTTGATGATATAAAGTCAGTTCGCAGTAATAATATTTCTGTTACTGATAAATCAGATATAGGTACAGTATTTAACAACCATTTTCTGAGCATTGCTGGTGAATTAAATAAAAATTTAGTTTCTACAGGAAATCATATAAATTTCTTAGCAAATGCCTTTCCGAGATTGACGTCTGAAATACTCCTCTGTGATACAGACAAGAGGGAGATTGAGTCAATAATTAAATCACTGAAGACTAAGGACTCTCATGGTTATGATGGAGTCTCTAGTGGAATATTAAAGTACTGTGCTGCACATGTTAGCCCTGTATTTAGCCATATTTGTAATTTTTCCTTTAGGAATGGTCAGTTTCCTGAGCGATTAAAGTACTCAGTAGTAAAGCCGCTTTATAAAAAGGGAGAAAGGGATAATGTAGATAATTTTAGACCTTTTTCTATGCCATCAGTGTTTGCAAAAGTTATCGAAAAGGCTGCCTATGTAAGGTTAATTGATCATTTTATATCACACGATTTGCTATCAAATGTACAGTTCGGCTTTAGAAGTCGTTTGACAACTGAAAATGCTATATTCTCTTTTCTCTGTGAGGTACTGGATGGGCTAAACAAAAAGTTTCGAACGCTTGGCGTATTTTTTGATTTAACAAAGGCATTTGACTGTGTTGATCTCACAATATTGCTCCAGAAGTTGGACCTTTACGGAATAAGGGGAGTAGCTCACAATTGGTTCACCTCTTACTTTAGCAACAGGCAGCAAAAGGTCATTATTCACAATGTTGATAATGGCTGTGACGTGGGATCTGAGTGGGGTACTGTCAAGTGGGGAGTGCCCCAGGGATCAGTGTTGGGGCCACTCCTGTTCCTTATTTATATAAATGATATGCCCTCTAGTATTATTGGTAACTCTAAAATATTTCTGTTTGCTGATGACACTAGCTTCGTAGTAAAGGACGTTGTGTGCAACATTGACTCGGTTTCAAATAGTGCAGTACATGACCTTATTTCACGGCTTGTAGAAAATAAACTAACGTTAAATCACATGAAGACTCAGTTTTTACAGTTTCTAACACACAATTCAACAAAACCTGACATTTTAATCTCACAGAATGGGCATATGATTAGTGAAACTGAACAGTTCAAATTCCTAGGTGTTCAGATAGATAGTAAGCTGTTGTGGAAAGCCCACGTTCAGGATCTTGTTCAAAGACTTAATACTGTCATTTTCACTACTCGAACGGTATCGAAAGTGAGTGATACTTCGACACGTAAATTAGTCTACTTTGCTTATTTTCATTCACTTATGTCATATGATATTATGTTTTGGGGTAACTCTTCCCATTCTAGAAGGATATTTTTGGCTCAGAAATGGGCGGTTCGGGCAATAAGTGGTGTGAGTTCACGAACCTCTTGTCGACCTCTGTTCACGAGTCTGGGTATTTTGACGTTGGCCTCTCAATATGTATATTCCTCATTGTCGTTTCTTGTTACCAATATTAGTTTATTTCCAACAATAAGCAGCTTTCACTCGGTTAATACTCGGCAGAAATCAAACCTCCATTTGGATCGGACTTCCTTAACTCTTGTGCAAAAAGGTGTGCAGTATACTGCTGCATCCATTTTCAATAAGCTGCCACTCGAATTAAAAAATCTTAGCAGTAAACCACGCGCTTTCAAATTGAAACTTAAGAGTTTCCTCATAGGTCACTCCTTCTATTCTGTCGAGGAGTTCCTTGAAAAATTAAGCTGATTCTCATTGTATAGCTGATAGCGTTTGCTTAAACTTATGGACTGATTTTCTTGCAGGTTAATGAACATTTATTTTTATCTGTTATTACTTTTATGTTGTAAGTTCATGTACTGACACGTTCCATGACCTTGGAGATTTGCTCCTCAATTTGGTCCTACGGAACTTGACGTGTAAATAAATAAATAAAATAAATAACAGTTTGGCTTTAGAAGTCATTTAACAACTGAAAATGCTATATTCTTTTTACTCTGTGAGGTTCTGGATGGGTTAAACAAAAGGTTTCGAACGCTAGGCATATTTTATTATTTACCTAAGGTGTCTGATTGTGTTAATCACAAAACATTGCTCCAGAATTTGGACCATTAAAGAATACGGGGTGTAGCTCACAATTGGTTCACCTGTTACTTTAGCAACAGACAACAAAAAGTCATTATTCACAATGCTGAGAATGGCTGTGATGTGGGGTCTAAGTGGCGTACCGTCAAGTGGGGGTGCCTCAGGGATCAGTGTTGGGGTCACTCCTGTTCCTTATTGTATAAATGATATGCCCTCTAGTATTACAGGTAACTCTAAAATATTTCTGTCACCTGATGACACTAGCTTGCTAGTAAAGGATGTGTGCAATATTGGCTCAGTTACAAATAGTGCGGTTCATGACCTAAGTTGGCTTGTAGAAAATAAACTAATTCTAAATCACAGTAGGACTCAGTTTTTTTATTAACACACAATTTACCAAAACCTGATGTTTTAATTTAACAGAATGGGCATATGATTAGTGAAACTGAACGGTTCAAATTTCTAGATGCTCATAGGGATAGTAAACTGTTGTGGAAAGCCCACGTTCAGGATCTCGTTCAAAGACTTAATGCTGCCATTTTTACTATTCGATCAGTATCCGAAGAAAGTGATCGACACGGAAATTAGTCTACTTTGCTTATTTTCATTGACTTATGTCGTATGGTATTATATTCTGGGTAACTCTTCCCATTCTAAAAGGATACTTTTGGCTCATAAATGGGTGGCTTGGGCAATAAGTGGTGCAAGTCCACGAACCTCTTTTCAAGAGTCTGGGTATTTTGATATATTCCTTACTGTCATTTTTTGTTAACAATTTCAGCTTATTCCCAACAATAAGAAGCTTTCACTCAGTTAACACTCGACAGAAATCAAACTTGCATTTGCATCGGACTTCCTTAACTCACATGCAGAAAGGTGTGCAGTATACTGCCGCATACATTTTCAATAAGCTACCACAATAATTCAAAAATCTTAGCTTCAAATCAGAACTAAAGAGTCTCTTCATGGGTCCCTCCTAGTCTGTCGAGGACTTCCTTGAAAAAGTAAGCTGATCCTTGTTGTATTGTTGATTGCATTTACTTAAGCTTATTGATTGATTTTTTTCGATTCATAAACATTTTATTTTTATATGTAATTACTTTTATGTTGTAATTTCATGTACTGACATTTGCCATGACCTTGGAGATTTGCTCCTCAATTTAGTCCTACGGAACTTGACATGTAAATAAAAATAAATAAAATAGACTCAGTTGTAGGTACAGTAGGTAGCAGACTTTCATTTGCTGGTAGAATACGGGGGAAATGCAAACAGTCTGCAAAGGAGACTGCTGAGCTGTGGTAAAATTTGCTGTTTTGAAGAGCGCGCCGCAGCACGTTGTGTGAAGCATCGGCCTCTGTTTCTGGCGGTGACGCTGCTGTGGCAACCGCAGATTTGGTGTCTCCCTCTGGTGGGAAAGGGGAAAGGTTGCCTGTTCACGTGCATTTAAGGGGTGCTATCAGCTCGGCAGTTGGTTGGTTGTTTGGGGGAAGAGACCAAACAGCGAGGTCATCGGTCTCATCGGATTAGGGAAGATGGCGAAGGAAGTCGGCCGTGCCCTTTCAAAGGAACCATTCAGCTCGGCAGTTGGTCAGTATGGGTGAGTCTGGGTCAGTCTCGCATCACCAGTTGCTGGTCTGTCTCTCGTTCGCCTTTGTGCGGCAGTTAGTGTCTGTCCGTCGTCGGAGTGCTAGTATGTCTGTCATTTGGATCAAACTTGAAAGCCGCAAATGAGAGTCTTGCCACTCCGCCACTAACAGAACTCAGGCTAGTGGTCACCCGGTCAGGGCTGAGTTCCTGCATCTGAGTCTGCGCATTAGGCGGCCAGTCTGGTCGAGTTGCTCGGGCAATGGTCATTGGCAGTTGGATCGATCGGTTGGTCGGTCGCGCACTGAGACACATGATGACTTGTCTGTCTTGAGCGTCGGCGCATGTGAGGTCGCCACGTGAGTCCAGTGGGCCGCGCCGTATAGCGTGGGGTAGTGGCTCCGCGGACGACACGAGAGCAACAGGAGTCAATCGGGCTGGCCGGTGCGAGCTGCGACGCCGTGAGACGGGAGATCGGTGCACCTTCCTGCGTCTGTTGAAACAGCTGGCAGCAGATGGTTCAGGAGAGCATTGGGGGTGCTGAGCCAGGTCTTCGCCAGACATCGCAGTTTATTGAAAGTTAAGTGATTCGTGATATGTTGTTTCATTTACTTGTTAAATTCTACTTGTTTTCTTGGTCAGTCTCTCGTCCCCAGCTTGCTCGTCTGTCTCTCGTCTGCATTTGTTAGGCATTTAGTGTCTGTCTGTCTGTCGGTCGGTCTGCCGTACGTTAATAGCTGCCTCTGTCATGTTTGTCAGATTCGGTGTTCACGAATTTTTTGCTTAAGGTGTAAAGGCCAAATTCCTGAAATATGTTTTTATCCTGCCTATCATCTTGAGAGGCGGTATATGTGTAATGTTGGGCACGTTTCTACATTTTATGTAAGACTGCATTTCATGGGTTTTTATTTAAATGGTCATTTTAGTATATAAAGTTCCCACCCTTCCACCGTAAGAGTTTTCTTTTAAAAACAAGTTGTACTTTCAGTGGCAAGTAAAATTTTTAGTGTGAGTGTTTTGTACCATTTTCATCCCTCCTATGGGGTGCATAGTTTGTGTGAGTTGTTAAAATTTTTAGTTTAAAGTAATCTGGTGTGTTGCAGATTTGCACCAGTGTAGTCTTTCAGAGGTGGTTGTGAACGGTCGTGACTACGGCCGTGTTAAAAGGGAGTGGCAAGCTTCTCAACCCGAAAGCTCATACCATCAAAAAAATGTTATTTCTGTCTATGAATAAATTGTAACTTGATATTTAGAAGGTGCTTTCTGATTATAATTATTTAATTTTTTTTAAGGAAAGGTTTTTAGGAATAAAATTTCCATTTGTTGAAAGAAATTTGTTTTCATCAGTTACCCACTGGCAACTACTTCCACGCTCACATAGTGTGATTAATTGTGTTATTGTCCTGATGAATCGCTAGAAAATAAAGTAAATTCTTTAAGAAAAGATTTTGAAAGTAAATCCACGGTTCAAATGCATAGAAAACACTTGTGTGAGCAATCTTAGAATATTTATGTAAAGCACATAGGTGGAAATGAAGAAATCGTTTTACATGGGGACATCCATGTTCTAATCTTGATGTGTTATGTTGGTAACACCTGTCATGAGAGGTTGTGGGAAGTAATGACGATGGAACCTTTGATTGTACAACCAATGCTGCAACAATGTTTTTATTTATGTTACTGGAGAAATATGAAGTATTTCACAGCTACCTTAACATAAAATGATTCTGGAGTGCAATCAAAGAGAATTTTTGGAGAAAAACACTGTTTGCTGAGGCAAAATAGAGAAACACACAATACATATCTTAACACCAAGTTCTCAATTTCTGCATGTTTTTGCATTTCTAATACTGATATACACACAGCAGGACTATCAACACAAGTAAACAGTAAACATTGGAAAATGAAATTTCCAGTTTTTAATTTAACAAAAACTCAGGCCACACTACTGATGTGTGTGTCACCACAACCTAGATTTCACATTCACATTCACCAACTCTCGATCTTCCAACCTAACCTAGTTCTTGGACAGTGCCCCAGATCAGGCTGTCACCACAATTATTTATTTATTTATTTATTTCGCCAGCCGTAGACATTTTAAAATGTATGGATGTTGTCAGTTTGTGTACATTCGCTTATTTATACAGTTTTTCATTACATGTAGTTAAACAACGTGAGACAAAAGTTATTTACAATCATTTTTACTAAAGAATTCACTTATAGTGTAAAAACAGTATTCCTGCAAATACAATGTACCGTTTTTCCCAAGGCAGTACATGTTATCTGTTTATTTTATTTTTTTGTGGCTGTTTAATATACAACTATATAATTCTGCCTTTGTGGCACAATCATTAATACTTCAACACAGGTGGGGCAAAAGTGGCATGCACATAAATAAAAGAAACATCTGTAAGAAGTAAAATTGGAAACTGAAGAAGAGCTGTGCACAGAATACAAGAAATTCATATCATTTTGTCAACACAACCAACAAATGTATTCCAGATGAAGTCATTAATAACGTTTCAATGTATGGTGCAAATGTGCTCAGAATCATAAATATGCAACAAGAGCAGAATGTGAAGGAAAGGCTGACCACAAAATGTGATTAACACACGTTAGCCATATGATGACTTATCTAGCTAACTGCCGTAAACTGGCTACCACACAGTATCCACCAATTGATGGCTTTTGACTTCACGTAGAAGTGTGTTGCCAACATCTGCTCCATCGTACAAGTACGAGTAGCGTATGGTCAACCCATTTTTAAGTTCACCCAAAGAGATGAGAAACAGGTTGAAAACACCAAAATAAAAGTATTTACCATTACAGTACATATTCAAGTATAAAGCTTTAAATTTGTTCTCATTTTACATGTAATTTACATAGAACATTAACATGGAGTGTGCACTATTTTTAACTGACTATGTCATATTTAAAATTAAAGAAATCAATATGCTGAAGCTGATTAAAGAGAATGCAACTATCATGAACAAAAAGCCATTTGAATAAAATTACCCAAAATTCAGATATTGCCTGGAACTGTGTAAAGAGGAACACATTACTTTAGGGAGAGTTATTTGATTTTTGTTTACTGGAAGAGCACCACCCTATTCAGGTGGTATTATAGGACAAAAACAATTCAGACAATAATCCATTTTAATTGTAATCAACACTACGGAGTTAATCATGTCTGAACTTTAAAGCTGGATTACAGTTACATATGACTCAATCATATGGGAACTTTTAAATTGACTTTGTGAAAGTTCTTCTAAAGGAAGATAGTCACAGGTACAAGCATATGGACTAGGTTCCCAGACATACAAGTGGCCTGAAGACTTTTGAACTAATAGAACCCAGTATGTTGTACTCAATGATGAGTGTTCAGCATAGACAAGGGTATCATCAGAAGTGTGATAAGATCACTCTTATTCTCTAATACATATATGATTTGAAGGACAGGGTGAGCAGCAACCTGCTGCCGTTTCATTATGACACTGCGGTGTAGGGAAAGGTGTTGTTGAGTGTCTGTAGAAGGATACAAGATGATTTAGACAAACCTTCTGGTTAGTGTGATGAATGGCAACTAGCTTTAAATGTAAAAATGTAAGTTAATGCAGACGAGCAGGAGAAAAAACCCATAATTTTCGCATACAGCTTTAGTAGTGTGCTGCTTTATGCAGTCACATCAATTAAGTATCTACACGTAACATCGCAAAGTGATAAGAAATGGGACAAGCATGTCAGGTTGGTAGTAGGAGAGATGAAGGCTCAACTTCGTTTTATTGGGAGAATTTTGGGAACATGTTCTACTGCTGTTAATACACATTTTGTGTAAGGAACACAAAGATAAGGGCTCCTATGGGTACTTGCAGACAGCCATTTATCCCTTGTGGAACAGGAACGGTAATGACTAGAAGTGCTGCTTGCTGAGTACATATGTAAATGTAGTAGGTTAGTTTGAACAAATCACTTCTGTCTAAGCAAGTGTACTGTTTTGTTTTTCTTTGGCTGTGACACATCTTACATGTCAGTTTTTGATAAAATCAACAGTTTGACATTTGAACTAATGTTTAATTGGAGGAAAAGGGGAGGGCAGGTGAAGTTAAAAAGCAGATTTTAAAAGTCAGTTCATGTCCCGGAAAAGTCCTATCAACAAATCAGCAATGAATTCCAGACTTCTCTGTTAGAATCACCATTTATTAACAGGCATATTTAAACATACGAGAATGAGAGTAAGTGATAATTCACCTGTGTTGGCTGTGGGGTCAGGGTAATGAAACTGCGTAACACCTACTCTTCAATGCAAAATTGTTTAAGATCAAAAGACAGAATATTCAGTTCACAAATTCCTTAATAAAGGACCTAATATTACTCTTCAAGGGTACTGGTTGCCTTTACTACAATCACAGAGAGTGAAACCATGGAATAAACCCTCTTTCGGTGCAAGCAATAGTGGGCTAGGACTGCTATTGTTTTTATCTCCCTATTCAAATCATATCAACCATTCACCTGTAAAAGAATTCTGGAACGTGCACGGGCACAGTCATAGATCAACTAATTTCAATGACTTCCTCTACTTTTCGAGGACTCACTTGAAAGATACTTGTATTATTGTGTTCAGCAGAAGAATTGTTTGATGTAGCTCTCCCCACTAGACTCTCCCACTCAAGCCTCTTCAGCTCTGCATAACCAGTGCAACCTAGATCCACTTCAATATGGCTACTGTATTCAAGCCTTGGTCTCCTTAGACAATCCCCTGCCCAACATTCACTACTTTTGAAAAGCTTTTATTATAAGTCATCATTTAACCATATAAACAATGAAAAATTTTCTGTTATCGTTATCATAATTTCTCTTTCTAGAATTAATTTCTTCATATGGTACAAATGTTGGAACTATTTTACGTGGCATTGAAATAATATTTGATGGCTTAACACTTGAAAACTTTGAGAAAGTTACACTTTTTCTGTCACTTAGATAAGAAACTAGTTAAAGATGGAGAGGGAGGGAGAGAACCAAAACACAGTTTACTCACCCTGCTTCAGCTTTTTTCTTGGAGGAGTACAGCCATCATCATCATCATTTATCACTGGGGGAAAAATAAAAAAATAAATTATTTTAACAATCACTACAATATTCTATAAAACATTCTACAAATGGAAATCTAAACTTCCTGACCTACATGAAGGAAATCTACAATTAACATTCAAGAAATAGCAAATAATGGCACGTATACTTTCCATTAAAAAACGTTTTATTGAAAAATGCAACTTTCCTACAGATACTAACATAAATTGTTCTTTGTAAGAACTTTCTCACACACAATGACGTGAAACTTTTTGCATTTGAGAATAATTTGGCACAGTAAAGTTATGTACCATACGACTCTGATGAAAATTTGAAATAAAAAATTATTACCGATTGCCTGAGGACTTTTACATGCCTGTTTCTTTGCCCAAATACAATTATTTACACTTTCACAAGTCTCATGGCAATACCCCACAGGTATCTCTCTTTGCAAAAGAAATAATGGAAGATAGTGTAAATATAAATGATGGCAATGGCATAGAACAATGTCACACATAATGTTACTCGTGTATCATCAGGTGGCTGCTAATCAAACTTCACCGACATTAATGAATGGTTTAAAGTTAATTCACAGTCATTAAACTCTGAAACGACCCACTATCTGCAGTTCAGAACCTCTAAGAGATTTATTTCCAGCATATGTACAACATAGAAGAACATGCGGACAGAAGACGCTGACACGTTAAATTTCTCGGATTACAACTCCATAATGAATTCAGTTGGGATGGCCATACCACAAAATTTCTGAAGTGTCCAAACAAGTCTATTTGCAATATGAATGACATAAGATGCATACTTTGCTTACTTTCATTCTATTATGTCATAATGGGATCATATTTTGTGGTAACTCGTCAAACCAAGCAAAAGTTTTTAGAGAGCAAAAGTGTGTAATAGGGCTCATTTGTGGTGTAAACTCAAGATGATCATGTAGAGACTTGTTCAAGGAACTAGGTATTCTGACCACTGCTTCTCAGTATATTTATTCCATAATGAAATTTCCTGCAAATAAAAATGTCTATTTCCAACCAATAGCTCAGTATATGGAACAATAACAGTAATAAGAACAATCTACATAAAGACCTAAAATCACTTACGCCTACCTTGGTATAAAAAGGGGTCCAATACTGAGGAACACACATTTTCAATAAACTGCCGGCAACTATTATAAGTACTTAGTTTCAGACAAAGCAAAGGTTAAACAAAGTTTGAAAGACTTTTTAGTAAGCAATTCCAACTCTATAGGTCAATATCTTAACAAGGATTGTTAGACCAGCCTAAGTAAAAAATGTCTGTTACATTTCAGTTTTGACAGCGCTTGGTCACAACAGTCAAAATTAGGTATTCTGTGAATGGAAATTTATTGGAAGTGCATGACAAAGATTCATTCTGACAGTGTATTAATTTTGTAAATATTAGCAGCTCCAGTTTACTGTAATGTATTCACATATTTCGACAATCTCCTGACAAATGATCAGGGAAGTGAGTATCACATTAAAACGATCTATGTTTTTTGTGTTACACTTTCTGACATATTCCATGCCCATGAGAATCTCTCATTTTTGAGTCTTAGGAATGAAAACTGAATCTAACCTAATCATACAAGACAGCAAACATAAATTACAAACACCATTACACAAACTAAGTAAAATTTGACTATCCATAAATAAAACTAAAACCATGACCTTTCTACGTCTTGACCCAGTACGAACAAAAATAGTACTCAGTAACAGAACCATACAAGCAGCAAATTTCAAGTATTTCGAATGTGACATATCATAGATCAAGGTAAGGCTATACAGAAGAAAAACTAATACTTACAACTGAACATGCGACACTGTAAGGGAATATTTTAGGGTAAAAGAAGGAAAGACAAACAACTGAAATTCTATTACGTCATGGCAGTTCCCACTTTATTACACGAGGTGGCAATTTAGATGCTCAGAAACAAAGATTTATGGCAACTAAAAGCATCAGAAATTAATTTTTTTTATGAGATGTGAAATGCTGCACAGAACAAAATTAAAAACAAAGTAATAAAGGAAGAATTAGGGATACAACCAATAACTCAAAAGGCAATTAAATACAAAGAAAAATGGAAAGAATGTGCACTTTGTGTATCACAACAAACTCTTTCTGAAGTAGCAATGAATTATCAACCATGAGGCAAGAGAAGGGTGGGAAGACTGGGATAAGATGATGAGACTGAAACAGGCCCCAAGCCTAACCCCAAAATGACAGAAGATGAAAATATCAATACCTTATGATAATACAAGCAACAACCAGTGTTCAATCCTCACTATGCTAAACAGTGGGAGAATATCATCATACCAAATTAAACACATTTAATTCCTGGAAAATGAGATGCCTGTTCGATTCAATGGAGAATCTGGGCAGGGGAGAAGAATAGTGAGAGTGAACAGAAGGTTAACTCATAGAAATCTTCTTGCAATAGCTTTATGTCACAAAGCACATTATTCTCGTACGCAGTTAGTGCACTGAATGCTACGTAAACGCAAATCTTTGCAAGTTATAACCCTAAGAAGTACCGATTCTGCTCTCTGTGGTTGTAAGCACACAGCATGATTACAAGTAACAATCACATCATTCAGTTACTAAGTGTAACTGATGCATTTCATTTCATGTAAGTATATCAATTATTTATCGTTTACAAAGTAAGCAGTAGGAAAATGATTGTAGAAAACATTTCGCTGTTCCGTCAGGTATTGAAAGACGGAAAGAGTTTTACAAGTGTACCTTAAAAACACGTATATGATCGCATTTCATACTGCATAACCTTATTACAACGTGTGACGTACCTATTTCTTGATTATCCTTCATTTCCAAAGTGCTGGTTTTGATATGGTCAACTAAACAGTTAATAACACAGCTTCTGGGGCGGCTGCAACAAGTATGCATTACATGATTAACACAAAGTAGTCTCGAGACATCAGGGAATATTTCTGTATATTAAACAACGAGACGAGCACACGCAATATAAGCTTTTATTTACTCATGTTCTCAAATTTTCTTGATAAAATGCTTGAGTATATCGTAAGGTTACTCTTATTACATATAGACTGGCGAAATTTCGAGATACATACATGTTCCACGGTGACTAAAGAACAAAATAGTGTTTTACACTGGTGTTACGGACAATTACTTAAACGCGCACCTTGTGTTGCTGTCAACTATTTCGCGCGGGAAAATTCAGCTGACAACATTACTCAAATTCGTGCTTTGAAAAATAAATTTATCTTACGGTAATAATATCACTAACATTAATATGTAATTTAATTTTTAGCTGTGTTTTGTAGCTCTAGATAGTAATTTTCTATGTCCTCTCAATGTGATAGTATTTATGTTGACACATCACAGGCACGCTGGCTCGATCTATCGCCACAGCTGCGCTCTTTCGTCAGTGATTCAGACGGGAGGTTGCGTACTTATAAGTAGCGCAATGTAGCTTCGTTTGTCGCAGTCCTACACAGAACACGCGTTGGAGGCGGGGCTGTAGTACTGTTGTCAGCTGATCGTACAGTTGTCAGCTGGTATTCATTGTCCTAAAAACCATGTGAGACGAAATGCTTCTATAAAACGCGATGAAAATAATTTTGCTGTGATAGAAAAACGAATGAAAGCTTTTGTTATAAGACTCGAAGATGTCACGGTTAAAGTTTTTTCTCCTAAACATATCAGTTTTGTTTAGCTTCTTAGGTAAGTTTTTTCTTTCTTTGTAGCTTTTTCTTTACATACTTCCATAATTTTACGCATATTACCGCTACGAATAACACAAAAGTTTTAAAACGCTGCCAGACTTTGAAGTGCATGTGATTCCAACGCCACTATGTACGTATTACATAAAAAATCAATTCTTATCACTGATTAAAGCCGTCTAACTTTTATTTTTTGATAATATTACATTATATATTCAAAAACTTCCGCGAACTTAAACTTCCCCTCTGACAAAAAGCGCGCCTTCTATGTATGTTAATCGTGGGCTTTTCACTACAGTCACAGAGTATGTAATGACTGCATGTGATTTCATGAAAAACCCGTCACGAAGCAATCGCACAACTTCCTGGCCGTCTTTTGGTATGTGTGAGTTACAACAGAACTTGTCACCGTACGACGCAGCTTAATAGTTTAATGCACTATAGCACTGCTTTCATGCACATTTTTCAAACCAGAATACACACTCTACAAAAGCATATTAATTAACCTATGCACGAAATATGTTAGAAATGAATCATTCGTTATAAAATTACAATTTCTCGATCGCACAGATTTTAAGCTTTTGTTAATAGTGTGACATGTCCTATCAGTTGAGGTATTTCTTTTGTATTTGTGTACGGTCTGAAATAGATTGAAACCGGTCATCATTTTTTGATAAGTGTGTGTGTGTGTGTGTGTGTGTGTGTGTGTGTCGCGCGCGATCAAGACTGTTTTTTAATTTTTATGAACATTACGATTCTCATTTCACTAATTTACGAGATTTAATACTAAATTTCTTATCTAAGTGGTTTGTCATGCAGATATGTATTTAGCTTACGAAATTCATCTACCGTTTGTATCAATACTCAACAATTCCGCTACGCATCAGCTTAGACATATAATGGCAGTAGACTATATCCACCGGACGTTAACCGATGAGACAGTGTAAAATTCTTTGCAGGACACGCTCTTTTTTGTCACATTATTTTATCATATCTTTCTAAAGTTGCAATTATAACCACGTTCAATGTATTTTAACTACTATTTAATTTTCGCGCGAAATGTATTAGATCTGGAAAACTTTCGAGTAGGAACGATAGCGAGAAATCGAAAGCAGTAGCTTTCGATTATTGGGTACCAGACGTATCAGTTTTTGAAGGACCCATCATTTTACATGTTGTGTGACAACTTTTAACTTTTTTGTCTAGTTGCCAGCCTTCATGGATTATCTGAGCAAATAAATTCCTAGTGAGATCTAAATAATTGTGAATCAGTTCTTTCAAAGAAATTGTTCGAGGAGGAACTATGCTATTACCTCGACCTGCGTAAGGTCACTTTTATTGTGTCTGTCGTGATGTTATCGACTTCAAGTCGCGATAGCTTTTAAAGCCCTGTGGTAACAGGCCAAAGCATGAAAAGACTGATGCGTGCATATGAGAACTGCCATCTCTTAAAACTTATTACAATTACGAGGGTAACTGAGAGTATTTTTAAGAACTGGTTTTAAAGGTATTCAAGATAAATGACCGGTCAGAAACAAAGAATATTCAAATAAGCTTAAATAGCCTGTGGAAATTGTTTTGATTACCAGCACACAAAAGGGAAGTAATTAAAGTACAGGACGCATAAGTCTTTAGAATGATGTAATAAACTGGCAGTGGAAGTTTCGGTAATCGACGTTTGTCTATAGAAACTACTGGAAAGTGAAATTTTACATTCACGCCTTCATATTTCACACCTTGGCATGGTGCTTCATCACATTGTGACACACTTCTTTTATTTTCGAACCCTATTTAAAAATTCTTATTACATGCGATATTGAAGAAACATTCACATGTTTAGAGTTTGTGGAGATATACTCTTGGTCTTCGACAGTATTTTCACATTATTAATGTGTGCATTTGCTGAATGACTTCGTATAACAAGCTTGTGGTCGGAAGCAGCCAGAGAAGCGTGATTCTTTTATGATTCTGTATAATCGTCGATGGAAAAATCTGGCACGGCATCAAAGTACAAAAAAGAAAGGTCTTAAAGAAAACTCTCGATGAATGGTCTTTGAAAGTGGGCAAAGAAAAACTGAAAGGAACAAAGGCTAAGCACTTTCGTTTCCATCAACTAGACTGAATATTTTTTTATTATGAGCGTAACAACATTGACAAATTCATCACTAATGTTCTGCATAGGATTCTCGCTGAATGAGTTGGCAATCAACAAAAAGCTATGTTTCTCGATTGTATTGTATGAAAGACAAATGGTAAGTAGCCTGAATAGAATACACAAAATTGTATAAGCAAGTTTCCCTACAATGTGATCAGGAATAATGAATCTTAGTGATTCTTATTGGAGAAGGAGTCTTCAAGAATTGTTTCCTACAGTGGAGTTAAAAAAGATTTTTTTGAAGGAAAACTGCATCACATCTGTTGTTATACATCTGGACCTGCCATCAAAACTCAATTATTTTAAGAAATGAAACCTATACTTTATAGTAAGGTCTCAAATTCTAGTAATACAAGTGGTCATAAGCATACGGCAAGTAATCATTAAAGAGATGTAATTGAATTTTGAAAATAATTTTGGTTAATCATTGAATACTGATGTAGTAGTGTAATGTCTATTAATCAGGCTAAATTAACCACACTTATGTGCTAACAGCTTACTGAAAAATCAGGAGAACCTGAAACAAAGTAAAATACTGCAGGAGCAAAATTAACAGAAAATGAATCAAGACCGAAAGACTTGTGTTATTGCTACGGATTCTGCATACTCTCCTTTCTTTTCTCTTCATTTTTGTTCACCTAATCCTTTTTCTGCTGTTTCCAATAAATTTTATAATAAATTTCCATTACATTAACCACATTCTATAGATTCCATGGAAATGGGGTTTCTAGGATGTGGAAGTAAGTCAAGGATCCACAAATTATTTTGCATTCAGTACAATGAAATGACTTATCATTAAATATTATTATATGACAATACTAATATTAATCAAGAATAACCTAGAACATTAATTTTAAGAGTTTTTGTGAAGATTCTTTTAACGGAGTAGACAGAGTTGCTCAACAAAGATCTTCTCTTAAACTCTGTAACATTATGCATAAGATATTTAATATTCTTTGACAGGTTTCGGAATACATGTATACCCACGTATTTGACTCCTGTCTGTATTAATGTCAAGCCCTTGGAGTATTTATAGAGGTAGTATTTGATTCTAATATTACATTTTTGCGACATTCCTTCAGGAAAGAGAAACATACTGAAGGATTATATATATATATATATCTTCTTTTGTACTGCTATTAGTTCATCATGCTTTTCTTCTTCTCTCTTCAATAATTTATCTTTCTCGTCTTCTCTCTCCTCATTTATACTTGACACTTTTCCTCACTGTTTATCTTTCTATTGTGACTGTTACAGGAAACCGTAGTGTCGTGACTTTACAATTAAATAGTCTATCACTTTTCCCATACTGTTACTCGGTGGTTCAGTGAGTCTTCTGCTTCTTTATAAGTCACTTCGTATTGTATTATTGGTAATTTATTTATATTGATGTCAGCTGACACAATCCAGACATTGCTGGCAAAGAGTGTGACAAGTTTACCATAATGTAGTTGTCTTCTAGAGTTTAAGCTTTTCTTGGATTATCAATCCTCACTGTTTCAGTTTGGATATAGATTACATGCTTATTGATTGTGCAATCGAAAAATTGCACTTTTTGATGCCAAAAAAATTTAGTAATTGTCATCAGAAGAGGTCTTTATCATCTATTTTGACATTTCAGTTGCAGTCTGTTAGTGAAAATTATGGTTTGAAATTGAACAAGATTTATTTCTATTTTCCACAAATTACACATTTGCTTAGAGATATCATAAAATATTTGTTGTTTAGACTTTAATCTGTTGAGGCTATTGTGATATCATTTGCATTTAGGGAGTTTTCTCTCCACTGATAAAACTAATATAAACTGAATATAGCTGTTGTCATAAGAATCATCCCTGTGACACCTCTGTTTCGAGTGATATCATATTACTACACTATTCATCTTGGTTCACGATAGAATACAATGTTCTGTTTTTGAAAGCTGAGGCTGATGTGATAAAAGTACAGGCTTGTACATGGCTTTCATGAAAAAAATTTTAAATGTTCAACAGCATGTACAAGACACTTTCACGGCAGTAGCCAAACAAGCTATTCCTTGATATTTTCATATAAAAATATAAAATTTCATTTGGTAAAGCTCTGTACCACAGAAATGTGGAATAAATTGCTGACAAATATGTTTCATGCTGTAACTTGAAAAAAATAATTCAATGTTTCTTATCCCACTGAAAAATAATTTTGACCATGGATATATGGTTTGTACCTCAGTCAACAGTGCAGGGAAGACTCCAGAACAGAGATGATCAACTAAAGCTTTATCTGGACTCTGGAATCTATGAAGCTAACAAATAGCTTCCAATGTGGAGTCATAAGATACTCCGCTCTTAATAACTTAATCCTACTAGAGATAGCCATAAAAGAGGCATTCTTATGTAAGGAGCATTTAATAATAACCTTTTTCATTGTGTAAAAGGAATACAACATTACATACAGACACAATATAATGTGTCAACTGCATGAATAAGTGTTCTATAGCCTGCTTTCCACAGGGAGCTGTTTAAAGCTTGATTTTATTCACAATTTCAAACAATAGTATGTTGTCTGTAGCAAACAGGCCTGCAAACTGTTATTTTGTGTGGACTACTAATCCATTTTCTTCTCTACATCTATACCCAAGATCATCTTATCATCAAATAAAATTGACACTTAGACACTGAGAAAACTGCATGTGTTGATTTTAATCATGATTGATCCTTTGGTGAGGGACTGTTTGGCTGGGAGAAATTGTTTTAACTGTTTTTCAGCTTCATGGCCCTAGTGTATGATAAGATTCTGACTCGACTGCTACACGTAAGATACACAAAAAAGAAGAGCTCGTAAATTATTTGACATCATTAAGTGTTTGAAAGGAAGAAATTTAGGTGAGGGACGAAGAGCAACAGATCGTGGTTGTTCAATATTAAAAACGTTTTGTGCCATCTTGTCTGGAATATGGTGCTCATTTTATGCATCAGCATGACATTGGTACATGAAGAGGGCATCAGACTGGTCACAGGGTGCAGAGACTTTCAGAATATCCTCAAACTAAGGTTACACACAGAAGCAGGAGAGCTGCCATTATCTATTCAACGAAAGCTCCTTGTGTTCAAACAAGGATTGAAACACAAGTTGCTTCAGGTTTTCCTTTAAATAAATCGACCACGAATAACAAACCCACTCATTATACGAGCAAAGCAACATATAACAGATCTAGATGTGTTTTATCTATTCTAATAATAAAACTGTAAAACCACTGTGTCTGTCTGTCTGTTTGTTTGTATGAACACGCTATTCTCAAAAACTATTAGACCAATTTTCATAGGACTTCGACAGGTAACTTGAGCATAGCTTGGGATGACATACAGGCTTTAATATTAAAATTGTAGGCCAGCCACAAGTCAAATGTTATTTTTTCCTTATGTTTACATATTTCACAGTCTGATATTTGTAATGTATGGCCCTCAGCTACATAATTGCTGAAGGTGTTCGGTTTGGTTGAGTGAAACATGTAAAAATAAAGAAAAAGAAATACATGTAATTTGTGGCTGCTATAGAATTTTCATTTCTGACAGTCACTGTTCCCCTGCTGGCAAATGTCTGCATTCGCTGTAGAGTCTTTATTTCATTAAAATCGGACCATGGAAAAAAAATTTCGTAATTTAAAATTTTATATAAAACCACACGTCTGTCTAATTGAACACACGAATCTCGAAAACTACTAGACGAATATGTGCAGTATTGGTACAGGTTACTTGAGCACAGCCTGGGGCAAAATATAGGCTTAATTTCATCAAAATCAGGGAAGGTGAATGTACTCTAAGAAAAAAAGAAAAGACACACCAAAATTAATTATCCAAATTGAATAGAAATCGGTAGATGTGATTTGTGCAAACAAACAATAATTACGTTTTCAGAAAAATTGCGTGATTTATTCAAGAGAAAGAACTTCACAAACTGACCAAGTCAATAATGCATTGGCCCACATCTGGTTCTTATGCAAGCAGTTACTCGGCTTGGCATTGGTTGATAGAGTTGTTAGATGTCCTCCTGAGGGATATCGTGCCAAATTCTATCCAACCGAAGCGTTAGATCTTAGCTGGTTGGATGGCCTTGTTCATAATTATCCAAACTTTCACAGTTGGGGAGAGATACAGCGACCTTTCTGTCCAAGGTAGGGTTTGGCAAGTACAGAGACAAGCATCTGAAACTCTCACCATGTGGTGGCAGGCACTACTTTGCTGAAGTGTAAGAACTAGGATGCCTTGAGGGAAGGGCAACAAAATGGGGCATAGAATGTCGTTGTACCGCTATGCTACGAGGATGCCTCGGATAACAACCAAAGAGGTCTTGCCATGAAACGAAATGGCATCCCAGACCATCATGCCCGGCTGTCGTGCCGTGTGGTAGGCGACAGTCGGGTTGGTCTCCCACCACTGTCCAGGGCATCTCCAGACACGTCTTTGGTTGTCACAGGGGCTCAGTCCGAAGCAAGACTCATCACTGAAGACAATTGTACTGCAATCAATGAGACTCCTGGCCGATGGTGCCCGATACCACTGCAAACGGCATTGTTGCTGTACAGAAGTCAACCATAATCGGCGCAAGGGGCGCCGTGAGCTCAGCCTCCCTTCTGTGAGTCATTTATTAATGATCTTTGTGGTCACCGGAGCACCTTTTGCACATCAAATTGATGATAATAGTGAGTCCAGGTTTCTGAGTGTGTTTCTGACGACTTCTTGGTCCACACGTTCTGCTGACTCTCTAGGTCAACCACTTCTATCTTCATGCTGTGTTGAACCATGGTTCACCCATTTCTGCTAACGTAATCGAATTATGGTATCGCTCCTATTCAGATCTCGGGCGATTTGCTGATTACTCCAAATGGCTTCATTGATTCCAACTACGCGTCCTCTCTCAAATGCTGACATCTGCTTATATTGTTCATACATCTGTCTGCAAGGCATAGTTACTGTCCAAATGAGTACACGGGATCAAATTTGCAAAGACTTTATACTCTGGCATAAAGTCTATCCTTGCCAGCTGCACAATGAGATTGTACTGCAGTGTCACCCATTCATCTATTGGCTACCAAAGTTCAGAATTTTGCATTTTCCGTTGATACCTGTACGAATATTAATTTGTTTATCTAGTATTGTCTGCTCAGCTTAGTAATTTGGATGTTTAATCACCACAACATAGCACACCAAAGAACCAATAAGTGGCATTTATTTTTTAGAATATCAAAGAACCAATAGATGGCGCTGTTAGCTTTTTAACCCGGTGACGTATGTATTTTCGGAAGTTTCCGCCAGTGACAGAATTAAGCACTGCAGTCTTATCCTTATGAATACAAATTAACATAGAATTTACTTGGTTAGGATATACAGATTTACTGATGTCGCTTTGTGTATCAAAACATTGATGATATTGCTTTGCTTCTTTCGACACGCTTTATTTACTATCTTTTCTAGAAAAAGGAATTTACTAAGTTTGTTTTGTCATTAAGGTGCCTACTCATTACATTTTGATTTCGTTTCGTTTACGAATAAAATGCCTAGGAACCGGTTGAGTGTTTCTGAGTATAGCAGTATGGCTTCAACACTGAGGCATGTGCAGTCTCTAGAATCCACAGAAGATCGTGAGGTGAGAGTAACCACAGCTCGAGAACATCAGGCTTTAACTCACTCTCTAGAAACTCCTTTTGAAAGTGAGGTGTGAAATAACTCCGACTGAGAGCGTCATGCGTTATCTTGCTCCTCAGAACCATTCTCTTACAGAGACTTAAATTTACTTTTCTCCAAAGTGACATCGTAGAAGCGGAAATTCTGAGAGGAAGTGGCATAGGCCAGTGAGTTTTTATATATTGAATCCCGCTTATTCCTAACAATTTACCGTTTTGTTTTAAGGTGTACATTTTATGTCATGACTATACACAAAGGACAAGACCATATGTTGTGTGTTGCGGGCGAGCACCATAGTGTCAGTTATTTTTCGCTTCACATGTCCTGTGTGGCTCTTTCCTGTGTTAGTGAAGCCATCAAACTTTTGGTTCTTGTCACTAAACATATTAGTTCAAACGTTGTATACAAAGAAGCTTGATGAGTCAAAAATAAATTCTACACGTTCAATATCTCGGACACAGCTGTAAATGAATAACCGGTTAGTGGCATGTTTCACAGCCAGTATTTAATATACCGAGGCTGGGGTGACACAAAGCTCCACCATAATTGTTGACGATGACCGTTGTAGTTGTAGACTTGACAGAGTGCAACTAATTATTCACTGAAGATTATGATTTTAGAACGACTTCTCAAACATTTTCAATATACGCCTTGATTGTACAAACATTTAAATACAACCGTTTTAGGGTACTGATATCGAATGAAATAACAAGCTTACTGTTAACACTCACTCTTTATGTATGATGATAAGACATCTGTGTGTTGTGTTACGACTTCGGAGTAATCCATGGCACTACCTAGTGGAGAAACAAATCATTATTTCATAACGTGGTTTTGTGGAGGTTTTTGACTAAAACTAGACGTAAATGTAAACATAAGAATAAAAGAACTAAGATATAATTCCACCTGATGATGGAGGTTTAAAACTTTGAAACACACAGTGGTTATAAATAAACAGTGACTGGCAACAGTAAAATTGCTGTTTCATTCGATACACATGATTTTAAGGTAGTTTATACAACTGGAGAGGTGACGGAACTATTGGAGCTTGCACTGATTTTTCTGACTATGTTCTCAGATTGTGTCTCCTCAATGAGTTTAATGTATTTTATGCTGAAATCTAAATGGTTCCGAGAGCTGTGGATCAGAAGAGACGTAGTCAATGACTGAAATTCATCATCTGCTCCAACTCCCCAAGTACACCGCAGATCATCCAGCATCTGTGGTTACCAGGCAAAAAAGTCTTGAACATGCAGGACGCCGTTCTCTAAGTGTAAAGGCAGTGGAAGAAGGGCCGTTGTGTTGGATGGATGGGGAAACGGGGGAATTCATGGGTACGAGGCATCTGATATCACAGCCAATGGGGGAAGGAGCCCACCAAGCGTGAACCTATGTGCTATCCCTGAGTGTGCTGTCATGTCATCGCTGAGAATTTCTATAATGCGTCTACGGGACGAAGAGTGGTTGAAGGTGATAGACAACAAGCTGTGGTCTATAAAATCGTGGCGCACCTTCTTCCAGCCTCTTTTTAGCTCTCTTTCGACTGGTTTCATGCGACCCACCTCGAATTTCTCTTCTGTGCCAATCTCTTCATCTCAGAGTAGCACTTGCAATCTACGTCCTCAATTATTTGCTGGATGTATTCCAATCTCTGTCTTTCTCTACAGGTTTTGCCCTCTACAGCTCCCTCTAGTACTATGGAAGTCATTCCCTGATGTCTTAACAGATGTCCTACCGCCCTGTCCCTTCTGCTTGTCAGTGTTTTTCACACAGTTCTTTCCTCTCCGATTCTGCGCAGAAAGTCCTCATTCCTTACCTTATTAGTACACCTAATTTTCAACATTCGCCTGCAGCACCATATCTCAAATGCTTCGTTTCTCTCCTGTTCCGGTTTTCCCATAGTCCACGTTCCACTCCGATACAATGCTGTGCTCCAAACGTACATTCTCAGAAATTTCTTCCTCAAATTGAGGTCTATGTTAGATACTAGTACACTTGTCTTGCCCAGGAATTCTCCTTTTTGCAAGTGGTAGTCTGCTTCTGATGTCCTCCGTGCGCTATCCGTCATTGATTATTTTGCTGCCTAGGTATCAGAATTACATAACTTCATCTACTTCGTGACCATCAATCCTGGTTTCTCGCTGTTCCCATTTCTGCTACTTCTCATTACTTTTTTCTTCGGTTTACTCTCAATCCACATTCTGTACTCATTAGACTGTTCGTTGCATTCAGGAGATCCTGTAATTCTTCTTCATTTTCACTCAGAATAGCAATGTCATCAGCGAATCGAATCTTTGATACCCTTTCACCTTGAATTTTAATTCCACTCCTGAACCTTTCTTTTATTTCCATCATTGATTCTTCGATGTACAGTTTGAACATCAGGGAAAAAAGACTATATTCCTGTTTTACACCCTTTTTAATCCGAGCACTTCGTTCTTGGTCGTCCACTCTTATTATCCCCCCTTGGCTCTTGTACGTAATGTATATTACCCATCTCTCCTTATAGCTTACCCCTATTTTTCTCAGAACTTCGAACATCTTGCTCCATTTTACAATGTCGAACGCCTTTTCCAGGTCTACAAATCCTATGAACGTGTCTTGATTTTTCTTTAGCCTTGCTTCCATTATCAGCCGCAACGTCAGAATTGCCTGTCTGGTGCCTTGATCTTTCCTAAGGCCAAACTGGTCGTCATCTAGTGCATCCTCAATTTTCTTTTCCTTTCTTCTGTATATTATTCTTGTCAGCAGTTTGGATGCAAGATCTGTTAAGCTGGTTGTGCGATAGTACTCTCACTTGTCAGCTGTTGCAGCCTTTGGAATTTATGGATGATGTTTTTTCGAAAGTCAGATGGTATGTCGCCAGACTCATACATTCTACTGACCAACTTGAATTGTCGGTTTGTTGCCACTTTCGCCAAGGATGTTAGAAATCCTGATGGAATGTTATCTATCGCTTCTGCCTTATTTGATCTTAAGTCCTCGAAAGCTCTCTTACATTCTGATTCTAATACTAGATCCCCCATCTATTCTAAATTGACTCCTGTTTCTCCTTCTATCACATCAGCAAATCTTCACTCTCAAAGAGGCCTTCATTGTATTCTTTCCACCTATCAGCTCTCTCCTCTGCATTTAACAGCGGAATTCCCGTTGCACTCTTAATTTTACCAACCTCGCATTTAATTTCACCAAAGGTTGTTTTGATTTTCCTATAAGCTGAGTCAGTCCTTTCGACAGTCATTTCTTTTTCGATTACTTCACATTCTTCCTGCAGCCGTTTCGCCGTAGCTTTCATGCACTTCCTATTTATTTCATTCCTCAGCGATTTGTGTTTGTGTACTCCTGAATTTCCCTGAACGTTTTTGTACTTCCTTCTTTCATCAATCAGCTGAAGTATTTCTTCTGTTACCGATGGTTTCTTCGCAGTTACCTTCTTTGTCCATATGTCATTCCTTAGTTCCTCCGTATCCCACTTCTTTGCGTCTTAATTCTTCCTGACAAATGCCTTTAACTTCAGCCCACTCTTCATCACTACTACATTGTGATCTGAGTCTATATCTACTCCTGGGCACGCCTTACAATCCACTATCTGATTTCGGAAACTCTGTCTAACTATTTTGTAATCTAGCTGAAATATTACGTCCACCCGGCCTTTTCCAAGTATACCTCCTCATCTTGTGATTCTTGAACAGCGTATTCGCTATTACTAGCTGAAATTTATTACAGAACTCAATTAGACTTTCTACTCTCTTATTCCTTTTTCCAAGCCCATATTCTCCTGTAAGCGTTTCTTCTACTCCTTCCCCTACAATTGCATTCCAGTCCTCCATGACTCTTAGATTTTCATCTCCCTTTGTGTACTGTATTACCCTTTCAACATCCTCATATACTTTCTCTAACTCCTCATCTTCAGCTTGCGACGTCGGCATGTATACCTGAACTATCATTGTCGGTGTGTGTTTAGTGTCGGTTCTGATAAGAACAACCCTGTCACTGAACTGTTCACAGTAACACTCTCTCTGCCCTACCTTCCTGTTCATAACGAATCCTACGCCTGTTATACTATTTTCTGCTGCTGTTGGTATCACCCTATACTCATCTGACCAGAAATCCTTGTCTTCTTTCCATTTCGCTTCACTGGCTCCTCCTATATCTACATTGAGCCTTTGCGTTTCCCTTTTCAGATTTTCTGGTTTCCCTGCCACGTTCAAGCTTCTGGCATTCCACGCCCCGACTCGTCGAGCGTTATCCTTTCGTTGTTTATTGAATCTTTTTCTCATGGTCACCTCCCCCTTGGCAGTCCCCTCCAAGATATCCGAATGGAGGAATATTCTGGAATCGTTTGCCAGCAGAGAGATCATCGTGACACTTTTTCACTCACAGGCCGCATGTCCTCTGGATACACGTGTCTTTAATGCAGTGGTTTCCATTGCATTCTGCATCATCATGCCGTTGATCATTGCTGATTCGTCCCCCTTTAGGGACAGTTTCCCACTCCAAGGACAAGTGACTGCCCTGAACCTCTGTTCGCTCCTCCGTCCTCTTTGACAAGGACGTTGGCAGAATGAGGCTGACTTCTTATGCCGGAAGTTTTCGGCCGCCAATGCTGATTATTAATCAAAATTTAAGGGGTGGAAGGTTTCGAAACCGGGACCGATAACGTTTTGTTTATTAATCAAAGACGCTCTCCCTAGACCACAGGCGCATTCCAGCCTCCTATACACGATGAAGTCAGCTTAACACATCTTCGAATAGGGCACAGCCCCCTGACGCGAATCTTCCTTTGCAGATGTGAATGACTCAGGCAGTTTGTGTAGCTTGTGAAGTACACAATACAGTTCACCACATTTTAACTGAGTGCGCTCTGTTTCACGACAAGAGGGGAGAATACAGTTTCTTAGCAGACTTGTCCTCAACTGTAAATGATGAGACAAATGCGGTACATGTTCTAAGATTTTGTGTTATATCTGGTCTTGCATCTAAAGAGTTACGGTGGAGATTTCAGTGTGTGCAGACAACGGCTGGCACATCCAGTCATTATGTAAGTAATCATCCAATCAAAATATTCTGGGCTCACTGTTTTGTATCTGTTTTATTCTGTATTTGCAATTTGGTAATACATCATAAGACGCAGGTCATGTTAACAGTTTTCGGTGTTGTATGCCTATTGGGGATTGTGGGTGTTAGTGTGTGAAATTTTGGGAGCGATAGATTATGTGTGATTATATTGTAATTCTGTCAGAGACAGCAAAGGACTTGGAAGAGCAGTTGAACGGAGCGGACAGTGTCTTGAAAGGAGGATACAAGATGAACATCAACAAAAGCAAAACGAGGATAATGGAATGTAGTCGAATTAAGTCGGGTGATGCTGAGGGAATTAGATTAGGAAATGAGACACTTAAAGTAGTAAAGGAGTTTTGCTATTTGGGGAGCAAAATAACTGATGATGGTCGAAGTTGAGAGGATATAAAATGTAGACTGGCTATGGCCAGGAAAGCGTTTCTGGAGAAGAGAAATTTGTTAACATCGAGTATAGATTTAAGTGTCAGGAAGTCGTTTCTGAAAGTATTTGCATGGATTGTAGCCACGTCTGGAAGTGAAACATGGACGATAAATAGTTTGGACAAGAAGAGAACAGAAGCTTTCGAAATGTGGTGCTACAGAAGAATGCTGAAGATTAGATGGGTAGATCACATAAGTAATGAGGAGGTATTGAATAGGATTGGGGAGAGGAGAAGTTTGTGGCACAACTTGACAAGAAGAAGGGATCGGTTGGTAGGACATGTTCTCAGGCATCAAGGGATCACAAATTTAGCATTGGAGGGCAGCGTGGAGGGTTAAAATCGTAGAGGGATACCAAGAGATGAATACACCAAGGAGATTCAGAAGGTTGTAGGTTGCAGTAAGTACTGGGAGATGAAGAAGCTTGCACAGGATAGAGTAGCATGGAGAGCTGCATCAAACCAGTCTCAGGACTGAAGACCACAACAACAACAACAACCCCTCAATGTAATAACGAATAGATTGATCACAGTCCTACAGCTGGCGCTCCAATCAAGTTCTGTGTAATATCGCAGTAGCAGTTATATCCTCTATAAATATAACCCCCAATAGAATACTGAAGGTAGCGGCGCACGCTAGCGCCTATGCTTACTGCACGTCGTAGGGAGATTAATGTGGATGCAAGAACGCCGCCACTGGACTTTTGGAGTGTAGAAAGAAATAACCTGGGCCTAAGATTTGTGGAACGTATCAATACATAGCAACAGAGAAATAGGAAACTACGAAATGGTTTGGACACCAATAAAAACCGCAAATGGGATGAAAGTTGCAGTTGCATCCTACTATCAGACACTAGTTTCATCTGCAGAAATTACTAATAACTTTACAGTAATGTTTATTCATTAGCCGTATGTGTCTAAGTCGCACTATAATAACCAGAGCAGATTAGGATCATTCCATATTTGGTTATGAAATGTACAACTCCTTAAATGTCAGACGATACAAAAAGGTACTGTGAAACAGTTATAAAAGCTTTCTCTGAAACTTATTTTGAACGTAGTTCGACGTCCTATATATAATGGATATGTACTACACTTACTAGCAACAACGAGACGTCACTTCTTTCAGGATGTCATTGAGGATCAGCTATGGCAACAGTGAGTACCGAGGTACAAAAGTGTAGAAATGCAATAAAAGTGTATTACATTTATTGGAGATTATCTCGTTGGAGATTCTCGTTTATCAGGCAGGAGCTAGAAGCGTTTGATTCAGACTGTCAGACATGTAGAGGAACCGCAGTTCGCAATCAGACAAACAGTCAACCAATCGCTAGGAAAAATATGTACTTATCAGAAGGTTTAAAGATGCCAATGCTACCAAGTTGACATTGTTTGGTTTTTAAATTTCTATCAGCAGCCATGTTTGCAGAGTAAATTATGGGAATTGAGGTCCGCCTATTGTGTCAACAACTAATTCTTTTATTGTATAAATATGTTTTGGCACGTTTGTGTCGTTATCAGTGAGTAATTTTATTCAGATCTGTAAAATACAAATATGTTTCGAATAACAACTAATGGGACAAAATTAGATCCCAATACTGTACGTGTTGCTGTTGTTACTTTATTTTTTAGACTGTTAGGTGCTGTACGCTGGCGAGAGCCAAACCCTGTGGTATATCCATTGGTTATCTGTGAGCTACTGCCACAGGCTGATCGGACAGGACTCCATTTATTTCCCATTCAAAGTATTAGTTATGTAGCACAGCTGTTATCCGTCAACAAGATACGGACATTAGCGGATATATTTCGATACATGTCATGCTTTCTATATTATTTTCCATTTTTATTTGTCTTCTTTGTGTTGCGCAGCAAAATAGTAACCAAATGGAGGAATAAAATTTTGTTAGAACTGGCTGGGACGGCGCTAAGTGGAACGTGTCTGCCAGGTACGCAGTGGTGGCGAAGCCAGAACTGAAATACAAACACACAGGGAGCTTATTCTCTCATAGTGTGCGGGAGAGGACGCCAGGAATCCCTAGGTCAGCGCTTAGACAACAGTGCAGAGTAGACACAACACTCTGAAGCCAGAAGTTAAACATTAGGCCAAGCAAGAACGCTGATAGTCTCGGGAAATGGGAGAACATTCAGTCACCTACACTGGGGGGATTCACATCATCAACTGCTACAAAACCCTTCCTTCCACTCACTCACAGCCGGCCGCTGTGACCGAGCGGTTCTAGGCGTTTGTCTGGAGCCGCGCGACCGCTACGGTCGCAGGTTCGAATCCTGCCTCGGGCATGGATGTGTGTGATGTCCTTAGGTTAGTTAGGTTTAAGTAGTTCTAAGTTCTAGGGGACTGATGACCTCCGATGTTAAGTCCCATAGTGCTCAGAGCCATTTGAACCACTCACTCTCAGAATTAGGCCATTCCATCTGGATCACGGATACCGATGGAAAATACGCCCTGCTAGTTGCAGGATGCCTCGGTGAATACGACGAAGTGGCTACAGCTGCCACCACCTTGTAGTCCACTTCTATGAGTCTGCAGCCGTATGACTGTGGAGCAAACTTTGACTCTTCGAGCTGCGCTCATGTCGGTCACAGCAGTGACTGGCTGAATTTGAGGGACGAGCCAATCTTTTGTGAATCAAGAGCCGATCTGCCCACCAATTAGCTGTTCAGCTTGGGAGTCGCCACCCCATTGGGCAATACAACTACCGCCTTATCGGCTTTGTGGTGGGGCCGCCTTTCGGGCTGTGATTCCTGTCACTGTAGGGTCTCCTACCTACACACCATATCGGCGACCGACAACAGGTGCATGCAGATTTATGGGGCCGAGCCTAAGCACAGCTTCACTCAGCGAGAGAACTGAGGCTCCGACAGAAGTCCACAGCCATGCTGGGCTTTAGTGAAGCGCTGGCCGCCAGATTGGCCTATGACGGGACCATAGTGCTGACCTCTGACAATGGAGAGCCTGTGCCTGCAAATTCCTCTCTGAGTGCTGACATGTCACTCTTTGCGCTAATAATGCCACAGGACTCCAGCGCTGGACCTCCACTCGTCTGTCTTGCACTCACGTAGGAGGCCGCATCTGGCAGGCTCCTACATTTCTTCCTTCTGGGAGCTAGGGGGCCCGACTTCTAGGGTCCCTGGGATAAATGGCTGGTGGCGCCAGCTTAGGTACACCCCTTCGATGTATCTGAATTCCAATGATTATCGGTATCCTTCTTAATAACCGCTGTCCACTGCACTGAGGGTACGAGTGTGTGCGGTTCGGCCGTAGCTTGCGTGGTGGTGAGTGAATTGGCTTCATACGAATCAGGATGGAATGCTGTTTCCCTACAAGAACGTGGGTTGTGGTGACTGGAATCGTATGTCAAACCATCAGTAAAACATCCCTGGTTATAACAGTCCTTTATCCATCTCAGTTAAAAGATAGAGCCATGAATGGGGAGGAGGTTGTTGTCTTCTGTGACATAGGTGGCATCAGAGATCTGCCTGCCAGGCAAGCAATGTGTGTAGAAAGCGGCAGCTGCTGACATCAGAGGTGTGGTTTAAGCAGAGTGTCGTCAATGTGTATGACAGCAGCCCCTCCAATATTTGGCTGCTCCCTGGCCACAGCAACAACTCACCGGGATAGAGAGGGTGCTGTGCTCCTGATCTGGGTGCTCTTCAACAACAGTGCCGGCCCATATGAGCAGCATGCCAGTGACAGTGTAGCTGGGCAGCAAGGTCGCCAAGGTTCGAAGTCATGGCCCACCAGGAAGGTGGCCATCAGCAGAAGGTAGTCACCCGGTAAGTGACCCAGCAGAGCGGAGGCACCGTGTGGGCCACATGCAAACTTCAGTTCATGTAAGAGGCTGCAGCTGCTGGCAGCAAAGTTCGTGGATGACGGAAGGTTTCCTTGTCTGACACTGCCAGTGATCTCTGCCCTGCGATCATCAGCTGGCGTAGAGTATGTCGCGCAGCAGACTTGATGCATCTGGACAGTGCTGGGTACGATGAACATTTGAGTATGAGGGTCTGATTTGGGGAATATACGTGTGAGCGGGCTAGTTAGTGTGTCTCCAAAGACAGCCGAAACCGTAATGGGCTGGAGTGACTGAGCGTTGCCGTTAGGTGGCGATGACTTAATTTACCCCAGTTTTCTTGTTTAGTCAGCTCCTCCAGAACACTACAGAGCTGTAGGATGATGAAGGTTTGGATTTCAGGGACACTGGCTAGCGTATTTCACAGTGTCAGCTTACTCAATGAGCGTTCTTTCACTCTGAATACGCTATCTTACTCAAAGGCACTCGTCTTCAGGTTGATGGCCACTTTCCTCTCCATGAACCCTTTCTGCTAAACGAACCAGAAACAGTTCACCTCCCCCAACGAAGCTGTGGCGCAACAGGTACAAAACGAAGCAAAGATCTTTACACTGGTGGGTGGTAACTGAAACACACTCGACTATCAGACAATATGTGAAGCCTTCAGGAACAGTTGTAGGAAAACTGTTGAAACTTTGGTCACTTCATCTGTTTTACATGTGCTTTTGACAACGCTGACTAGAGTACTCTCTTTAAAATTCTAAACGTAACAAGGATAAAATATAGGGAGTGAAAAGATATCTATAACCTCTACAGAAACCAGACTGAAGTTATAGGAATCGAAGGGGAAGCAGCTCTTGAGAAAGGAGTGAGACAGAGCTATAGCCTATCCTCGATGTTATTCAGTCTGTACATTGACCAAGCAGTGAAGTAATCCAAGGAGAAAGTTGGATAGGGACTTTCCAGTTCGCCAGTGACATTGTAATTCTCTTGGAGACGGTAAAGTACTTCGAAGAGCAATTGAACGGAATGGACAGTGTCTTTAGAAAGGGTTATAAGATGTATTTCAAGAAGTAAAACAAGAGTAATGCAATGCAGTCGAATCAAATCAGGTGATGCTGATAGAATTAGGTCAGTAAACGAAACACAAAAGGAGTCGATATGTTTTGTTATTTGGGCAGTAAAATCTCAGTCAGTCACCGAAGTAGAGAGGATACAAAATGAAGACTGCCAGTAGAAAGAAAAGCGTTTCTGAATAAGAGGACTTTCTTAACATCAAACAGAAATTTAAGTGTTAGGAAGTCTTTTCTGAAGGTATTTGTACGGAATGTAGCCTTGTTCGGAAATGAAATGTGGACGACAAAAGTTTCGGACTACAAGAAGAGACAAGAATGTTTTGAAATGTGATGCTACGGACGAACGTTGGAAATTAGATAGGTAGATAGAAAAACTAATGAGGAGATTTTTAATCAAACTGGAGAAAAAGAAATTTCTGACACAACTTCACTAAAACAGCGACTGGTTGGTAGGACATGTACTGAGGCATCAAGGACTCGTTAATTTGGTAATAGAAGGAAGTATAGGAGTATAATTTATAGAGGGAGATCGAGGCTGAAATACAAAAAGCATGTTCAAATGGATGCAGGTTGCAGATGATCAGCAGAGATGTAGATCCTTGCACAGGACAGAGTGGCGTGGGGAGCTGCATCAAACCAGTCTTCAGATTGAAGACCACAACTACAAGATGTGCATTACGTTCGTAGTGGTATTTCAAAAACTGTTTTATTTTAGGCTACGAGAAAGTTGCACAAATTTTCTAAAACCGACCGATCCATTTGCATTAACCGAAATGTAGTGCATACTATAAAATTATACGTTAGCCTCTACGACGATTCATCTCGACATTTGTCTGTAGTAATGGTACTGGAAGTAGTATTGCTTCACCTACTGCCTTTCGTCAAACCAATTACTTCTGCACGAGAAATTGGATAATTAAGGTTCCTATATAAGAACGCTGGATATTAGGTTCACAGAAGTTAATTTATTAATCTAGTTCGTCTTCCAGCACCCTACGAAGTTAAAAAAAAGAACAATACCTTGTGCTGCACGAAATACTAGTAATTTTTTCCACACTGATATCCTGGATCACGTGTCTGTAGTCGATGCGGATGTGCGACTTCACTGTATAATTCTGGTCACTTATGCTCTCCTCAAACGTTAATCGATTCAGCAGAAACAACGCTTTGCGACGTCTACACACCACCAACGCTCACAACTACGAATGCGGGTAGTTATTAGAGCTGGACAAACGATACTCGCGTCCGAACGGGCTCGAGATTTTCCGATATGTCGCAGCGTTCGATACAGTATCGAATTTGTTCGAACAATCACGTGACATTTCACTCGCGCGGCGCGATTGCGAGGAATACGCAAGACACTACGAACTAGCTACAACAATAAGCTACAACGCTGCATAAAATTTGAAAATTTCGTGGGACACTGGAGGAAATAGCATTAAATCCCACTGCACAAACTACTGTTGTGTTCGAACTATTTAACAATACGAGTTCTCACGCAGTACCAGTATGTATGGCTGTATAAATATTTACTCTGATTCTTAAGTAAAAGTAACAGACAAAGACGCAAATATTACTTGACTGACTCAGTACAATATTTTATTTGTTTATGAGAGACAGTAATGATTTAGCAAGTAGGTTACAAATGAGCAATATACAATCCCTGTTCGCATATTAGAATAATAGATATTTTAATAGGTTGAATACAAGGTGATAACATTCAGATGAAACTATCAAGAAAATTTATCAAGACTCAAATGCCGAACAAACGAATATATCGTAATAAAGTGACTGTAATTTTTATCGCCATAATGAATTACAGCGGCGAGACCCGTCTTGGAACCAATACCATCAGACTTCACTAGATTGCGGGACTAGCGAAACCTCGAGAATTGGGCGAAATTGTGGGTCCAATATTTTATTATTGATTAGTTGCCGCTGTTACGCATAAGCTGCTCCCTAGAAGATATTCCAGTCCGCGTTTTATCTTTTTATTATTATTAAAAGCCATAGCACATTAGAAACAGTAAGACAAGTCGTTGTGATAGCACCAACAAAAATCACTAAATCGCAGGCCGATCAAACAACCGAACAGAGCCCGAGATTTCCCGAACTGTGATGTTAACTGCCGTGTTCAAACACAGCCTCAGCAGCTATAACATTGCTTCCTCATAGACCAATGGTGGGAGTCAGCTATAGAATTTTTTCTTTAAAAAGTTGGATATTATTGGATCTACTGTCGTATAGCATATCGATAGTTAGCCATAGTCTTTATGAAAGAAGACGTAAACAAATAATATTAAATAGAAACACATGTTAGGGCCTCCCCAGTGCATCTCTGACTCCGATTGATCAGGAAACCTGAAACGTCCCCTTAGAACAATTATACAAGACTGTGCTTAAACTGACACACAATATTTTTTTTTAGCGCAACGTAATCTGACTTTCAGTAATCCCTACAAGAATGGCCCTGACTAAATTAACCTATACGTTTCACAAATCACTTACCTCACAAAAATCTTCGTTACTCGAACTACTGCAATACAGCGAGCGCCACTACTGCCAGCTAAATAAAAGATTCAAACTACGGAATGCACTAACTACTGATAGGCATAGTTAGCAAATGAAAGATTTTGATAGAGAACAAACAATGTATTTACCTTACTAGTGTTCAAAAGTCATAATGTATATAGCAGTTCATGACATCCAGTCTTACAAATTTCAAAACTCCGCCATCTCTCTCCCCACATCCACCACTGCTTGCGGCTCACCTCCAACTGCGCAACGCTACGCGCTGTTCACATCCAGCTGCCCAACACTACAATGGCAGACAACAATGCAAACTAGCCACAGACTGCACACAGCACAGCCAGTGATTTTCATACAGAGCGCTACGTAACGTTGCCAATAAGAAAACATAAACAGCCTACTTAAAACCTCGCTGACAAGTCTATGTGGTGAATAACTTCATCGGTGAGAAAACCGTTCATTAGAACAGCTCTATGCGAAAAGGACGTTGTCATCATAACAAGGAAGTTTGGCCCAGCTGCATTTCTCGAAGCCGTACTATGTCATCACTCTTTTAAGTGTTACGGGAGGTTTACGACCACTAACGATGCCGTAAAGTTTGGCACGACATTTCATGATTAGTTGTTCTCATATAATCCCAGTGATTAATTTTCACTAAGTTTCTGTGACTGTTCTGTCTACCGTTATCCATCAAGAGGTAAGTGACATGAGAATGATCGTGCAAGCTGAAACATCATTCGTCTCTGAAGAGCACGTCACTCAGTGTATGCATGGCCGACTGTAGAGCTGACTACACTGTCAAATGTCTGTCTGCACCGAAGTCATTGTCCCATCGGAATAGGGAAGAATGGGGAAGGAAGTCGGCCGTGCCCTTTCAAAGGAACCATCCCAGCATTTGCCTGAAATGATTTAGGGAAATCACGGAAATCCTAAATCAGGATGGCCAGACTCGGGGTTAAACCGTCCTTCTCCTGAATGCGAGCGCAGTGTACTAACCACTGCGCCACTTCACTCGGTCAGGTAGGACTGATACAGGAAATATTGAAGATCCAAAGAAGAGCAGCACGTTTCGTCATGAGTTCATTTAGGAAGCGCTTAAAGGTCATGGGGATAGTCATCCAAATCCATTGGCGGATTCTATGGCGGGTACATTGCGTATGGTCGTAGAATAGACAATCAACATTTTACTTCCTCCTACGTACGCGTATAGATCACGAAAAGACCATGAAGGTAAAATTAGAGTTGAGCCCACGAAAAGGCTTACCTTCAAATATTCTTCCAGAGCAGCATTCGTGACAGGAACATGGAAGGGGGAAGTGGGGACACGAAACAACCTCCGCCACACGCCATAAGGAGGCTTGCGGTGTACAGACATAGATGTCGATATAGATATTGTTGCCGTAGTGCTGCCCTAGGATGAATCCTCACCAGAATCTTGGGAAGATAACTTGTGTGGCATTCTTCCCCTCCGCGGTGGCCGAACGGTTCTAGGCGCTTCAGTCCGGAACCGCGCGACTGCTACGGTCGCAGGTTCGAATCCTGCCTCGGACATTGCTCAGTGTGATGTCCTTAGGTTAGTTAGGTTTAAGTAGTTCGAAGTTCTAGGGGACTGATGACCTCAGATGTGTCCAGAGCCATTTGAACCATTCTTCCCCTCCATTTCCTGCGTGCCCACACCGTCCCCAATTCAACAAAACATCCCCCACATATCGTTTTCATCAATGTAGCACGCTGAGACGAAAAAAGTGTACCCGTAATATGTCGTTTAACAATACAGGGTTACTTTTTGACAAGCCTCTTCGCCTCTGCAGCACCTTTAAGAACTAGATTCAGTTTCTCGACTCTCTTTTGCGACCCATTGTATACGTCACTCCTGATGAGTGCTCCAAGAATATACCTATATACAGGGTGGTCCATTGACAGTGACCGGGCCAAATATCTCACGAAATAAGCATCAAACGAAAAAACTACAAAGAACGAAACTCGTCTAGCTTGAAGGGGGAAACCAGATGGTGCTATGGTTGGCCCGCTAGATGGCGCTGCCATAGGTCAAACGGATATCAACAGCGTTTTTTTTAATGGGAACCCCCATTTTTTATTACATATTCGTGTAGTACGTAAAGAAATATGAATGTTTTAGTTGGACCACTTTTTTCGCTTTGTGATAGATGGCGCTGTAATAGTCACAAACGTATAAGTACGTGGGATCACGTAACATTCCGCCAGTGCAGACGATATTTGCTTCGTGGTACATTACCCGGGTTAAAATGGACCGTGTACCAATTGCGGAAAAGGTCGATATCGTGTTGATGTACGGCTACTGTGATCAAAATGCCCAACGGGCGTGTGTTATGTATGCTGCTCGGTATCCTGGACGACATCATCCAAGACTCCGGACCGTTCGCCGCATAGTTACGTTATTTAAGGAAACAGGAAGTGTTCAGCCACATGTGAAACGTCAATCACGACCTGCAACAATTGATGATGCCCAAGTAGGTGTTTTAGCTGCTGTTGCGGCTAATCCGCACATCAGTAGCAGACAAATTGCGCGAGAATCGAGAATCTCAAAAACTTCGGTGTTGAGAATGCTACATCAATATCGATTGCAACCGTACCATATTTCTATGCACCAGGAATTGTATGGTGACGTCTTTGAACGTCGTGTACAGTTCTGCCACTGGGCACAAGAGAAATTACAGGACGATGACAGATTTTTTGCATGCGTTCTATTTAGCGACGAAGCGTCATTCACCAACAGCGGCAACGTAAACCGGCATAATATGCACTATCGGGCAACGGAAAATCCACGGTGGCTGCGACAAGTGGAACACCAGCGACCTTGGCGGATTAATGTATGGTGCGGCATTGTGGGAGGAAGGATAAATGGCCCCCATTTTATCGATGGCAATCTAAATGGTGCAATGTATGCTGATTTCCTACGTAATGTTCTATCAATGTTACTACAAGATGTTTCACTGCATGACAGAATGGCGATGTACTTCCAGCATGATGGATGTCCGGCACATAGCTCGCGTGCGGTTGAAGCGGTATTGAATAGCATATTTCATGATAGGTGGATTGGTCGTCGAAGCACCGTATCATGGCCCGCACGTTCACCAGATCTGACGTCCCCGGATTTCTTTCTGTGGGGAAAGTTGAAGGATATTTGCTATCGTGAACCTCCGACAACGCCTGACAACATGCGTCAGCGCATTGTCAATGCATGTACGAACATTACGAAACGCGAACTAGTCGCTGTTGAGAGGAATGTCGTTACACGTATTGCCAAATGCATTGAGGTTGAAAGACATCATTTTGAGCATTTATTGCATTAATGTGTATTTACAGGTAGTCATGCTGTAACAGCATGCGTTCTCAGAAATGATAAGTTCACAAAGGTAAATGTATCACATTGGAACAACCGAAATAAAATGTTCAAACGTACCTACGTTCTGTATTTTAATTTAAAAAACCTACCTGTTACCAACTGTTCGTCTAAAATCGTGAGCCATATGTTTGTGAGTATTATAGCGCCATCTATCACAAAACGAAAAAGTGGTCCAACTAAAACATTAATATTTCTTTACGTACTACACGAATATGTAATAAAAAATGGGGGGTCCCCATTTTTAAAAAAAGAAAAAAAAACGCTGTTGATATCCGTTTCACCTATGGCAGCGCCATCTAGCGGACCAACCATAGCGCCATCTGGATCCCCCTTCAAGCTAGCCAAGTTTCGTTCTTTGTAGTTTTTTCGTTTGACGCTTATTTCGTGAGATATTTGGCCCGGTCACGATCAGTGGACCATCCTATATATATATTTGGTCGTTGCAACACAAAAAATGGCCTCATTGAAGATGGAACAGCAGAAGAACGGGTCTTCTTATTTTTCCTACGAAGTGAAGTAGTTTCAATAAATTTTCGTTGAAGGTTCACACAGAGCAATCACTACCATGACTTTATAAATTATTGTATCTTTAATTTGCGAGGTTTTTGAAAGGAAAACAATTAAACTAACGGTTCTTCCTTACAAGGGAAACTCCCCATCGCAACCCCCTCAGATCTAGTGGTAAGTTGGGCCACTGGATAGCACCTCAAAAACTGAACACAGATGAAGCGTGAAAACAGGAAGAAGGTGTACGGAATCGTGAAAAAAGAAGCAAAATAGGAACAGTGAATGGCACAAGCTCAACATATGCATAATCGAGCTATGTTGAAGGCCCACGGCGTCGTGGTTATGCGTCACGGTGTTGGACTGCTAAGCGGGTGATCCGTATTCAAATCTCGGCAGTGTTCCTTTTTTTTCACAGAATTATGAACTATCCATCTGGTCATTGTCGTGTCTGTTCGCTGTATTCAAGTTTGTGTATTTGCTGTGGTGTAACGTCCGTTTGCAACAACGAGGCGTAAGGAAGGGTTCTTGAGACGTATGCACCTCCTATTGTTTCTACACATGTCTACATTTTATGACTTTTGCGTCCCGCTTTGGAAGTTTTGCCTCTTGAACTCCTTTGTTGTAACAAGTTCACACCCGTTTGTTTAGCCGGCCGTTGTGACAGAGCGGTTCTAATCGCTTCGGTACGGAATCGCGCTGCTGCTACGGTCGCAGGTTCGAATCCTGCCTCGGGCATGGATGTGTGTGGTGTCCTTAGGTTATTTCTGTTTAAGTAGTTCCAAGTCTCGGGGAATGATGACCTCAGATGTTAAGTCCCTTAGTGCTCAGAGCCATCTGAACCCGTTTGTTTTTCATTTCTGTGAGAGGTCTATGCAGCATCTCACCTGCTCTCACTTTTTTATCACATTTACTAGCGGCGGTAATACAAGGGTCGTTCAATAAGTAATGCCCCACATTCTTATAAAAAAGCCATTAAAATACATAGACAAACGTCTTTACTGACGCTTCAGATTTGATGTTTGTTCTGTGTGCCGGTGAAGTTTCGAATCATTGTGGCAGGTGTCTAATAAGGCTCGTGTTACAAGCAGCGTGTTGTTACTGAATTCTTGTGTGTAGAAAAAGAAACTGTGGTAACCATCTATACACGTTTGTGTGCAGTGCATGACGATGCTGCAGTTGATAAGAGTACAGTTGAGCGATGGGTAAAGAAAGTTACAGCCTCAGAAAATGTAGAAACAGAGCCCCATGATCAGCCACGCTCGGGACGTCCTGTCCCAGCCACTACTCCAGACGAGCTGAATCGTGCAGATCCCATTACTCGTGCCGACCGGCGCAACACAACTTGACAATTGCCTCTACAGTTATCAGTCAGCGTTGGACGTGCGTCTGCAGTGCTCGAGACTCTTAGATAATCAAAGAGGTGCTCACGATGGATTCCACGAATGCTCACAGCGAACCACAAGTTTCAAAGAAAGCCCATTTCACCTGAATTGTTGGAGCCTGTTGAGACCGACGGAGAACACATCTTGAAGATGACGAGAGTGTCAGTCATGCAGTGAAAACATGGCTACCCCTACAGGACAAGAGCTTTTACCAGCGGGGAATACACGCTCTTCCACAACATTGGCCTACTGCCATAGAACGTCATGGAGACTACGTAGAAAAATAGGACATGGACAAGACATGTTGTGGTGTGCGTACTGTAAGACCTTCGGTACACACACCATCAGATTATTTGACTTGTCGCTCTAACGAAGTAGGCGAGTGTCAGCAATATGTCTCGTGGTCTTATCGTGGCGTGTTTATCTTCTGCCGTTAGGTCAGACGATAGAAATGCCACTTGCACGTTTAGAGTAGCAGATTGACGGTGACCAACTTTAAACAGAACTTGATTAATTTTCACACACATTTATTAAAATAATAAACAGCATAGATATTACGTAATTTGATTCTGGATGCTGTTTACAATTGACAACCTAAAGCCGGCCGAAGTGGCCGTGCGGTTGAAGGCGCTGCAGTCTGGAACCGCAAGACCGCTACGGTCGCAGGTTCGAATCCTGCCTCGGGCATGGATGTTTGTGATGTCCTTAAGTTAGTTAGGTTTAACTAGTTCTAAGTTCTAGGGGACTAATGATCTCAGCAGTTGAGTCCCATAGTGCTCAGAACCATTTGAACCATTTTTTGACAATCTGAAGTTCCTTCGGTCTTGGTATGTTAATCTTATTCTCACATATCTCTGATACTTGACAAAGTGTCTATACATTTATCTTCATGACTATGTACAGGAATATGATAATCTTATTAGGCGTAGACTGATACTTGACTACAGACTAATGCAGGCTGACTTGGAGGTCTGTACACTCGTTATAATACCTCGCGCGTTCAGGTATCACTGCGCGAGTGTGATCCGCGAGGAGAAAAGGTTCTACGTTAGCAGCAATCTCATTGGCTGCGTTACATATTAACACGCGGATCGGCGGAAGCAGAATTTGGTACGTCTCTAAGACAGCGCCATCTCGTAGTGCGGAGACGGACGAGCGCTGCGCCTGCGCTGTTGTGCTTAGCGGGGCGCGCTCTAGTGGGAAAGTTGTGTACGCGCTGACTACGCAGAACTATGTACACAACACATGTTGATGTATATTGTCACCAAATACTGACTCTTAACAATAAATTTGTTGTGAGAAAAAAGAATGTGAGGCATTACTTATTGAACGACACTCGTACATTCTTACCACGCGAATGATAGTCTATGAACAATTATAGTATGACAACTGGAAAGATTACAGAAGGAGAACAGACAGATCGATAACCGGACGGAAAGTTCATAATTTTGTGAAAAAAAATGTGTGAGGTATGCGGAAGTTTTGAACACAAATCTGACGCTTTGCAACCAACACCGCGACCACACAACCACGACGCAATGGCTGACTGGTTTTGTTCAGTGTCGCACAACCTGAGCTAGGACCGTTCACTGTTTCTATTTCGCTTCCTTTTTCACAGTTCAGTAGACCTTCTTCCTGTTTTCATCCTTGACTTGTGTTCAGTTTTTGCCGGCCTATCCACTGGGTCATTTTACCACTAAATCTGAGGGCGGTGCTATGACGAGTTTCCTTTGTTAGTTTGTACAAATTTTAATTGCCTTCAAAAGTACCATTTCAGCTCCATCATAGCTTGGCCAAAACCTTTGTTCATATCTCATCCATTTGGTTCTGTAAATTCAATTAAGCGATATTCAAGTGAAAGATTATTCTTCGATCTGAGTAAATATCTTAACCTCAGAAAGATGTAATCTTTGATTATTTTAACGTGGAGAAGGACTTGTCTTGCCTGATCAGTTTTACTATTGTTTTCACTTTTCCTTCCCAATTTGGTAGAAAATCCGAAGAAATTTTGGACGTATGTAAAGTACACAAGCGGCAAGACGCAGTCAATACATTCGCTGCGCAGTGCCGATGGTACTGTTACCGACGACTGTGCCGCTAAAGCGGAGTTATTGAACGCAGTTTTCCAAAATCCTTCACCAGGGAAGACGAATGGAATATTCCAGAATTTGATACACGAACAGCTGCTAGCTTGAATTTCTTAGAAGTAGATACCTTAGGGGTTGCGAAGCTACTCAAATCGTTTGATACGGGCAAGTGTTCAGGTACAGATTGTATACCGATTAGGTTCCTTTCAGATTACGCTGATTCAATAGCTCCCTACTTAGCAATCATATACAACCGCTCGCTCACCGATAGATCTGTACCTACAGATTGCAAAATTGCGCAGGTCGCACCAATGTTTAAGAAGGGTAGTAGGAGTAATCCATCGAACTACAGACCTATATCATTGACGTCGGTTTGCAGTAGGGTTTTGGAGCATATAGTGTATTCAAACATTATGAATCACCTCGAAGGGAACGATCTATTGATACGTAATCAGCATGGTTTCAGAAAACATCGTTCTTGTGCAACGCAGCTAGCTCTTTATTCGCACGAAGTAATGGCCGCTATCGACGGGGGTTCTCAAGTTGATTCCGTATTTCTAGATTTCCGGAAAGCTTTTGACACCGTTCCTCACAAGCGACTTCTAATCAAGCTGCGGGCATATGAGGTATCGTCTCAGTTGTGCGACTGGATTCGTGATTTCCTGTCAGGAAGGCCGCAGTTCGTAGTAATAGACGGCAAATCATCGAGTAAAACTGAAGTGATATCAGGTGTTCCCCAGGGAAGCGTCCTGGGACCTCTGCTGTTCCTGATCTATATAAATGACCTGGGTGACAATCTGAGCAGTTCTCTTAGGTTGTTCGCAGATGATGCTGTAATTTACCGTCTAGTAAGGTCATCCGAAGACCAGTATCAGTTGCAAAGCGATTAAGAAAAGATTGCTGTATGGTGTGGCAGGTGGCAATTGACGCTAAATAACGAAAAGTGTGAGGTGATCCACATGATTTCCAAAAGAAATCCGTTGGAATTCGATTACTCGATAAATAGTACAATTCTCGAGGCTGCCAATTCAACTAAGCACCTGGGTGTAAAAATTATGAACAAATTCAGTTGGAAAGACCACATAGATAATACTGTGGGGAGGGCGAGCCAAAGGTTGCGTTTCATTGGCAGGACACTTGGAAGATGCAACAAGTCCACTAAAGAGACGGCTTACACGACACTCGTTCGTCCTCTGTTAGAATATCGCTGCGCGGTGTGGGATCCTTACCAGGTGGGATTGACGGAGGACATCGAAAGGGTGCAAAAAAGGGCAGCTCGTTTTGTATTATCACGTAATAGGGGAGAGAGTGTGGCAGATATGATACGCGAGTTGGGATGGAAGTCATTAAAGAAAAGACGTTTTTCGTCGCGGCGAGATCTATTTACGAAATTTCAGTCACCAACTTTCTCTCCCGAATGCGAAAATATTTTGTTGAGCCCAACCTACATAGGTAGGAATGAGCATCAAAATAAAATAAGAGGAATCAGAGCTCGAACAGAAAGGTTTAGGTGTTCGTTTTTCCCGTGCGCTGTTCGGGAGTGGAATGGTAGAGAGATAGTATGATTGTGCTTCGATGAACTCTCTGCCAAACACTTAAATGGGAATTTCAGAGTAATCGTGTAGATGTAGATTTTAATTTTTCCTTATTTCCGTTCTATCTGTCCTTATCCTCGGGGTCATTGCCCTGGTCGCTACAGCCCCCTTACGGCGTCGCTATTGTCGCTGGACAGTTACCTTAATTGTGCGGTGATTTTTTTCCGCATATACTCTTAGAGTAAACAACAAGTTGCGACATACCGCAGTTCTCAATGGTACAAACATCTCTGTAGCGGCTCACACTCTTGATTAGCCTCAGTTTGAGATAAGGCGACTGACGAGTAGCGTGCACGTTATCCGTCCCCAGTCGACAAAACTTAAGAAAACCGTGAAATCCAGTAAGCAGGTAGCATTCAGAAGGTGAGCCATCAACAAACGTCTGATTTCTGCCAATCGGTGCCACCCAAAACACAGGCGTGAAATGAATGGCACTTCTCTGCGGACGCATAATATAAAATCACACAGGCACGTAAACAGGGTAGCACAGAACTCCACAGAGAAAATTTCAGAGTATGTTTTGAGAAAGCGTGGCTGGCCGGAGTGGCCGCGCGGTTCTAGCCGCTTCAGTCTGGAACCGCGCGACTGCTACGGTCGCAGGTTCGAATCCTGCCTCGGGCATGGATGTGTGTGATGTCCTTAGGTTAGTTAGGTTTAAGTAGTTCTAAGTTCTAGGGGACTGATGACTTAAGAAGTTAAGTCTAGTGCTCAGAGCCATTTTTAAGAAAGCGTGCCCCACAGGTCGTAAGCATGATTTACCGCCAAGGGCTGCTGATAAAATTTCTTTATTGAACAACCAGTTTCGGTCCATAGTCCGTCAAGTTCATAAAAACATTTACAACATCATACTAGGCGATAAAATCAAATAATAAAATCCATTAGAGACGGAGCGCAAGCTCGGGTTAGGGAAGGATGGGGAAGGAAATCGGCCGTGCCCTTTCAAAGGAACCATCCCGGCATTTGCCTGAAACGATTTAGGGAAATCACGGAAAACCTAAATCAGGATGGCCGGAGACGGGATTGAACCGTCGTCCTCCTGAATGCGAGTCCAGTGTGCTAACCAAAATCCATGAATTATTCACTTTTGTCAAATAGTAAAAAAAAAAAAAGAAAAATATATGGAAGGTCTTAAAGTGTGCAAAACAATGAACTCATTCATGTCATATTAACAGTCAGCATTAACAATGCAGACGGAGGCATTAATATAATATGGATGAGTACATTGCCTGTGGACTCACGAACCGTGTCGGATATGTTATTGACCGAAGGTACTATCGGCCTGCGAATATGCGCCTTTTCCTGTTCGAAATGTTATCCGCAGGCTACAAGCTCAGCAACGAGGGCAAGCTACCGAAAAGTGTCTTGAAACCATATAATGAAAAGTATAGTTGTTACCATACAGCGGAGATGCTAAGTCGCAGAAAGGCGCAACGAAAAGACTGTCGGAAAGTTAGATTTCGGCCAACAAGGCCTTTGTCAGAAGTAGACAACATATGCACATGCACACTCCACACAAACGCAACTCACACACACATGACCACAGTGTCTGGCAGCAAGAGCCAATCGTTTTGTTGTGCCTTTCTGCGACTCAGCATCTCCACTATATGGTGAGTAGGAAGCATCCTATTCATTACGTTGTTTCATTCCATCCTGAATTTTCCACTGTTTGAAAAGTGTTCTGTGTTAAACATGGCCCGTGATCTCTGCAATTCCTCTCCATTTGCGAGACTCTTAGTTTATGTAGTTCTTTTATTCACCAAAAGTTAGCTGAAGAACTTGGAAATTAAAATACGTAAAACTGTAAACACTTTAACCAAAATGTTCTTTGAGGGGAGAGTTAAGACTGTTCTCATGATTGAAGCCGCGCCTGTGCCTCAAGCGAAATTTTCCTGCTATAAAAGCCACTAAGCTGCGCTGTACGATGGGGATGCAGAAACAGCTGGGAAGAAATTTGCGCAGTGGGTATCTGTTTTAACTTCCTTGAACTCATTTTCACGTCATTCAGTCACTGAAAGAGTGAACTTCAAGGTTAAAATGAACAAACATCAGTTTCAATTTTTACTACAGTTCCTGAATTTATAACTGTAGTTTATTCAGCTGCTGCATGGGATAACTGTTCGAAAACCAATCATAGGACAAACCTGTGAGACACTTATGGAAGTGTAGCAGATTTGTCATTACTTTCTGTTAGTCCTCACGCGCAGGACGGATTTGCAGCATTTTTCACTTCCCGCAACTTGATCTACATCTACATCTACATCTATACTCTGCAGACCACTGTGAATGGCATGGGTGAGGGCTTGTCCCATTCTATCAGAAGTTTGGATTTCTTCCCCTTGCATGGAACGCGATAAGAAAGATTCTGAATGCTTCTGTGGCTGCTGTAATTAATCTAATTACAGCAATACACAGGGGGCTATAGTACTCGCATCGTCCTGGAGTCATCAGTTAAAGGTGGCTATTGTACCTTTGTTAGTAGGCTTTATTGGGGTAGTTTACGTCTATTTTCAACAGTCTATCAGTTCAGTACCATCAGTATCTCTGTGACACTCTCCCACGGGTCAAACAAACCTGTGACCATTCGTGCTGGCCTTCTCTGTGTACATTCAGAATCCACTGTTAATCCTTCTGGTACCTGTCTCACAAACTCTAGTGACATTCTATAATGGGTCACACAAGTCATTTGTAAGCAATCTCCTTTGTAGACTGATTGCCTTTCCCAAGATTCTACCGAAGTCTACTACCTTTTGTGATCATTTCATTTCATATTCTTCCAAACTGTTACACACAGGTATTTGTAACAGTTGGTCGATTCCAACTGTGATTCACTGACATTATGGTCATAGGATGCTACATTCTTTTATTCTTTTTGTGAAGTGCGCAGATTTACAGTTCTGTATGTTTAAAGCAAGTTACCAGTCTTTGCACCACTTTGAACCCTTGTCAAGATCTGACTGAATATTTATGCAGACTCTTTCGGACAGTATTTCATTACAGATAATTGAATACTCTGCAGAAAATCTATGTTTACTATTAATATTGTCCGCAAGATCATTAATATAATATCAACTGGGCTCCACAATGCGAGGCTTGTGTCACATTCAAATATAAACTTGCAAAGCAGGCAGGTCACAGAATATTTACTTTCTGTTGCAAATTTAGCAGTTCACATCATTTCTATGTTGGCTTTTGCTGTTATCCTGGAGTGCATGAGGCACAGCCTGAGATGAAATACGGTGGTATGTCATCCCTCTTACCACTAACAACACCAAGCTCAGTACTACTCCTACCGTTCTGCTGTTGTATTTACAGATATCAAAAAACGTTTTGCATCACCTCAGTTCCGGGTCTTCCGGAACCTGTACAGAAAACTGGAATAGAGGTCAACATAAACATCACTTCCGCCCTTTTTATTGCTAATGAAAACCACACATTGCATGTTGTACCACCATAGAGTGAGACCTTCAGAGGTGATGGTCCAGACTGCTGTACACACCGGTGCCTCCAATACCCAATAGCACGTCCTCTTCCATTGATGCATGCCATGCCTCTTCAACGGCAATTCGGTGTAGATCCCTCAGAGTGGTTGGTAGGTCACGCCATCCATAGACAGCCCTTTTCAATGTATCCCAGGCATGTTCGATAGGGTTCATGTAAGGAGAACATGCTGGCCATTCTCGTCGAGCGATGTCGTTATCCTGAGGGATGTCATTCACAAGAGGTGCACGGACGGGACGCGAATTATCGTCCATGAAAACGAATGCCTCCCCAATATGCTGCCGGTATGGTTGCACTATCGGTCGGAGGATAGCATTCAATATAGTACAGCCGTTACGGCGCCTTCCATGACCACCAGCGGCGTACGTCGGCCCCACATAATGCCACCCCAAAATAGCAGGCAACTCCACCTCGAAGCAGCCGCTAGATAGTGTGTCTAAACCGCTCAGCCTGACCGGGTTGCCTCCAAACACGTCTCCGACGATTGTCTGGTTGAAGGCATATGCGACACTCATCGGTGAAGAGAACGTGAAGCCGATCCTGAGCGGTCCATTCGGCATGTTATTGGGCACATCTGTACCGCGCTGCAGGGTGTCGTGGATGCAAAGATGGACCTCGTCATCGCACCGCGGTATTGACCGTCTAGGCACGGTTGAACTACAGAGAACACCAGCCGTGTACCTCCTTGCTGGTGGAATGACTGGAACTATCGGCTGTCGGATCCCCTCCCCTCCATGTATGGTTGTTTACATTTTTGGGCAGGTTTAGTGACATCTCTGAACAGTCAAAGGGACTGTGTCTGTGATACAATATCCAAAGTCAACGTCTATCTTCAAGAGCACTGGGAATCGGGGTGATGCAAAACTTTTTTTGACGTGTGTATTTGGAATTAATTTGACCTAGTACAGCTATGTCCAGGTGCATTAACTGTTGACAGCCCTACACTTGAATACACGCAATTGACGTCATTATTTAGCTGTACAGTCATGTCCGGCGCCACCAGACTAAAACAGGCAGGACGTTTTCGTCACTGACTTCTTCTGAGCGAAACAAAAATTGTTCCATATGTTGATCTTTGACTTCACAATAAAAGTATTGAATGCTTCTGACGTAGCTAACCAAATTATTTTAACAGAATGATTAACAATAAGCAATAAGATTTTCAACTTCCAAACGAGATATTTTTTTTATAGTTTAGATGCTACCCTAAAGTATGTTACGTTGTCAGTGACCAGCACAATTTTCTCCCTCCTCACGACAGCTGTTGCAGTTCCTGCCATGGCTGAATTTATCCTTGCTGTCAAATCCCATTGATTTCTTTACTGTTACTATAAAAATAAGCATTGTTAACACGAAGAACGGTTATCTTTAATCTAGCCGCGGTAGAAAATGAACACACACAGACGGATGCGTCGTTAAAACTCGCGTAACGAAGAATATGCTCTGCTGTACACAGTGATTAATGACATCACCCATAATTTTCTTGTGTCTTTCATCTACATCTACAACTACATGGACACTTTGCAGATCACATTTAACTGCCTGGCAGAGGGTTATCGAACCACCTTCACAATAATTCTCTATTATTCCAATCTCGAACAGCGCGCAGAAGAAACGAACACTGATATCTTTCCGTGCGAGCTCTGGTTTCCCTTATTTTGTTATGACGATAGTTTCTCCCTGTGTAGGTCGGCACCAACAAAATATTTTCGCATTCGGAGGAAAAGGTTGGCGATTGAAATTTCGTGAGAAGATTTCGCCTTTGTTTTAATCATGTTCACCCCAAATCCTGTATCATGTTCGTTACACTCTTTTCCGTATTGCTCGATATTGCAAAACGTGCTGCTCTTCTTTGAACTTTATCGATGTACTCCGTTAATCCTATCTGGTAAAGATCGTACATCGCGCAGCAGTATTCTAAAAGAGGACAGACAAGCGTAGTGTAGACAGTCTCTTTAGTAGATCTGTTGCGTCTTCTAAGTGTGCTGCCAATAAAACGCATTCTTTGCTTCACCTTCCCCACAACATTTTCTGTGTGTTCTTTCCAATTCGCAGTTGTAATTCTAGATATTTGGTTGAATTTACGACCTTCAAATTTGACTGATTTATCTTGTAACGGAAGATTAACTGATTCGTTCTAGTGCTGATGTGGATGACCTCACATTTTTCATTATTTTTGGGTCAGTTGCCAATTTTCGCACCATACATACATCTTTTCTAAATCGTTTTGAAATTTGTTCTGATATTCTGATGACTTTATTAGTCGATAAACGACAGCGTCATCTGCAAACAACCTAAGACGGCTGCTCAGATTGTCTCCCAAATCGTTTATATAGATCAGTAACAACAAAGGGCCTATAACACTATCTTGGGGAACGCCAGAAATCATTTTTGTTTTACTCGAAGTCTTTCCGTCAGTTACTACGAACTGTAACCTCTGTGATAGGAAATCACGAATCCGGTCACATAGCTGAGACGATATTCTACGATCACGTAATTTGATTACACGCCGTTTGTGAGGTACGGTGTCAAAAGCCTTGTGGGAAATCTAGAAATGCGGAATCAATTTGGAATCCCTTTCGATAGCGCTCAACACTTCATATGAGTAAAGAACTAGAGCTCTGTTTCACGAAAACGCTGTTTTCAATCGATTGTCCAGCATCGGCGCAGGGTCGGCATGTTTGTAAACGGATCTGTCACGGTTCGTTTAATGTGGGGCCGGATGGCCTTCTTGCTGCCATCTCATTACCCTCCGGAACGGAATATGTGCACCCCTACTGCCTACGTGTACTGCTGTTGGTGCGAAACTGAGCGACTTGCCGACGCACACCCCCATCCCGGAATCGGCGCTTTTAACGCTTGCGGGCATCCGAGTGAGTGTTAACAGTGATTAAATTCCTTCGTGACAAAAGACGGACACAGAGCTTAAACGTTATCGCTTTCCTTGCTCGCCTGTTACAAATTAAGGCGCCAACGAAACCTGATAGTCCAGTGAAACTTTTTAACTCACTGAATGTAGTCAGGTCACGGGCGATTCGGTACAAATTTAGGTAATTTGGACGTATAGAGGGGGCCCTGCCTGGGGCCGAGGGGGGAAACGGATCCATTAAATCCCGCAGTTTAGCAAACCCGCCACTCAGCTCTGAGGGCGGTGAGATGACGACGACGCCACGGCTGCTAATGAGCAGTGAAACCACTCGCTGGAGTGAAAAGGGGGGCGGGGGCGACTCCGCGAGCGCCGAGTGTGGCGGTAACAGAATTACTGCCGTTTACACACAGGGCCGCACGTGACTGGCGTTGAGGCCGGCCCTACAGCTGAGCCACACAGCACGGCAGTCAACTGACGAGAATGCACGACAACGAACTGTGGTATCGGAGATACTTCTTTTCAGGAAGACGACAGCACAGTAGAGAACGCTACGAGACGTCAGCGTCACCGCTTCCCCAAAAGAAACTTTTCACGTTCACATTGGCTGGTGCTGGTGACGTCGCCTGCTATCAACGGAAGTTTAACCAATCCTCGCCTCACTCATTCGTGTTAAAGTGGTGGATATTGTGCTTTTGTGTGTTCATATCATTTAAGTTATTGTTTGCATTGTTTTAGTAGCACACTACAAAGGTTCAATAAGGGCTTGAATATTTTTCTTACGTTTTCTTCCACTAAGAGAGCGAAAAATGATTTAGGCCTCACATTACTAGGATACCTAGACCAATTCAAAGCCTAAACTGTACATAAATAAAAATAAAAATTGATGAAGCATATTTCATTATGCAGCCTTTTATAACAGTGAAAGAGTCAGTTCTGTTGATACATCTCTATGGTTTTTAATTTTTTGATGCTTAGAAAAAAATCTCGTTGGATAAGATAAGAAAGCTCCATGTATAGCCATCTAAATATTGTTATGAGTTTATATGTATATATATTTTCTCTTGCAAATAAACTTCAATGTTTTGAAACGTCTGAATGAACTTCTCTTACTGTTTCACTTTTCAGCAGTTTACCACACACACTTTGTCAGGAACATCCACTATGAATTTTGCTTTGGCTATTCATGAACTGTATCACTGCTAAATCCTTAATTCTGAAGTTATATCCCAACATTTCATATCAGAGATGGTATCTCACAACATCACTTTTACCATCCGGTTCAGGGCTATGTGAAGCGATGTTATAACGACATTCTGTCTAGTTAGGTTGTTAGTTTCATTTTCCATGGCTCACTTGCTTCATAAATTGTAATGACATGGAACAAACTGTTTTACATTCATATCTCAATGTATTTTGTAAAAATACCTATATGCTGATCATTTACAAGTTTTTTGTTTTTGTTTCTATTACTATTAGTATCAGCACATATACAGATGTGAGTTAGGAATTTCTACCCACTACCTTTTATGCATTACAATAGTAGAAACTCTTCTACAGAATGGAAAGTATTGTCATGGAGAAACTTTTTCACTTTGTCTTCAAATTTTACTTTGCTGCCCATCAGACATTTTACTTCCCTGGGTAAGTGATCAAAAATACTAGTTGGAGTTATTTGCACCACTTTTGTGCTAAATACAACCTTAGTATGGAGTACCGAATGTTATTTTTTATCTCATGTTGTAATTATCTACATTGTTCTTCTATTTTAACTGTAGTAGCTTATTTACAACAAATGGGAATAACTATAGACCTATTGTGCAGCAGTAGTCAAAAATCCAAACTCCTTAAACAGATGTCTACAAGATAATCACGGGTGAAAATCACATATTATTCTTACAGTGTATTTTTGAGCAACGAGGGCTTTCTTTCTTAAAGATGAATTACCCTGGAACATTATTCAGCATGACACTACTGACTGAAAATATGCGAAATATGTCAACTTAGTTATTTGGCTCTTCCTAAGATTTGCAACGACCTGAAATGCAAATGTGGCTGAACAAAGTTGTTTTAGGAGCTCCAAAATGTGTTTTTTCCAGTTTTTATTCTCATAAACATGGAAACCTAAGAATTTTGAAGCTAGCATCCAACTTACTATTTTATTACCATGTGCTACATTTAACATTGGTGTAGTTCCACTACAAGTGCTTCTAGTCAAGTTGTGCCACAAATTTCTCTTCTGCCCAATTCTATTCAATACCTCCTCATTAGTTACGTGATCTACCCATCTAATCTTCAGCATTCTTCTGTAGCACCACATTTCGAAAACTTCTATTCTCTTCTTGTCTAAACTATTTGTCGTCCATGTCTCTCTTCCATACATGGCTACACTCTATACAAATACTTTCAGTAAAGACTTCCTGACACTTGAATCTATACTCGATGTTGACAAATTTCTCTTCTTCAGAAACACTTTCCTTGCCATTGCCAGTCTACATTTTATATCCTCTCTACTTCGACCATCATCATTCATTTTACTCCCCAAATAGCAAAACCCACTTTAAGTGTCTCATTTCCTAACCTAATTCCCTCATCATCAGCTGATTTAAAAATGGTTTAAATGGCTCTAAGCACTATGGGACTTAGCATCTGAGGTCATCAGTCCCCTAGACTTAGAACTACTAACCTAAGGACATCACACACATCCATGCGTGGGGCAGGATTCGAACCTGCGACCGCAGCAGCGCGGTTCCAGACTGAAGCGCCTAGAACCGCTCGGTCACAGCGGCCGGCAGTTGATTTAATTCGACTACATTCCGTCATCCTCATTTTGCTTTTGTTGGTGTTCATCTTATATCCTCCTTTCAAGACACTGTCCATTCTGTTCAACTGCTGTTCCATGTCCTTTGCTGTCTCAGACAGAACTACAGTGTCGTCGGTAAACCTCAATCTTTTTATTTCTTTTCCATGGAATTTAATGCCTACTCCAAATTTTTCTTTCGTTTCCTTTTATTGCTTGCTCACTATACAGATTGAATAACATCGGAGATAGGCTACAACCCTGTCTCCCTCTCTTTTCAACCACTGCTTCCCTTTCGTGCCCCTTGACTCTTATAACTGCTGTCTGGTTTATGTACAAATTGTAAATAGCCTTTCATTCCCTGTATTTTACCCCTGCAACCTTCAGAATTTGAAAGAGAGTATTCCAGTCAACATTCTCAAAAGGTTTCTCTAAGTTTACAAATGCTAGAAGCGTAGGTTTGCCTTTCCTTAATCTATGTTCTAAGATAAGTTGTAGGGTCAGTGTTGCTTCACGTGTTTCATTATTATTAACTGCATTTAAAAATTTAAATTACTGTCGTAATTTACTCATTAAGAGTCCTGATCTTAGGTTAAAGGTTTAACACTAACCATGCTAAGCCCTTAACTGCATGCCACTCCCTGTGTGCTGGCTGGTTTTTTTATATTTTCAACAGGCTTTAAATAGCTGTACAGGACATTTAGTTAGAGATACATAAAAACTTCAGGTATTGTTTAAAACTTTAAAGTTTCAACTTTACATGGGCTAACAGTCATGTGTATGGGGCATATACTGTTTCCAAGAAGTGATGTGGATTTCTCTTCGATTTTGTGAAAATAAATTTTTGTCAAAGATTTATTTTTACTACTTTATTCAGTTTAAAGAAGAAATAAATTTTGGAAACTGATCATTTGACACTGAAAAGACATTTGTTATACCATTTGCACATAAAGCATAGCTACATACACATAAGCTATTTTGCATAATGAACCACAGTGTGATAAAGCTTGAAGCACGGGGTGACACACAAACCTACATTACACTCAATGCACTCATAAGAAGTATCTTTCCTCCCAGCTTTCCCAGTAATGTTCTTTTGTTTTCCACTACACACTACACAACGTCTTTGTGCTTCCTTCTTCCCTTCTGCCGTTTCCACACGGTTCGGAAAATGTTTATTCGACAATCGAGCAATCGTTGCAGATCCATGAGAATCCTCAATTCTCTCTCCTCTCTGTAACACTAACGCAGTGTAGACCTCCTGTATAAACTTAGGAGTGCTCAGTTTCTTGTCATTGATGCAATTGTGCAAAATACAACCATTGGAAATTGCCATAATTATACAGTGGAAGGCAAGCTTTCACCACCTCTTCACTGTTTTGTGATCAAGTTCTCCATATGAAAGACGCTGATCAAAAAGGTCTACACCAGCTTTATGTTTGTTGTAATCCAGCACTTTCACTGGTTTCAGCTTCTCATTGCCTTCTCTTGTAGCAACAGGCAACATTGAGGATGTGTGCCTGGTACTTATCATCTATACATCCGTCTTGTCTTTGCATCGCAATGCTAGCACATCGTTCTTGCGGCGAAATATTTGTTCACCCTTTTTGAGTTTACCCTCTTTGAGAGCCTTGGGCAATCCTTTTCTGTTTGGCATTACAGTCCCTACAAGACCAGAGTTGGCTGTAGCCAGTTCTTCGGCTACCTGAACACTGGTGTAAAATCTGTCAACATATACAGTGTGGCCCTTACCTTGGAGTGAGCCGAGCAATCGCTTTACCACTGCAGAAGCACTGTTGTCCAGTTTATCGTCCCTTCCGTGGTAAACTTCAAAGTTGTATATGTACCCAGTTGTGGATTCTGCAAGAATGTATAGCTTCATGCCATATTTGTTTGGCTTATTAGCCATATAAACTTTGAAACCTACACGCCCTCTGAAAGGACACATACCTTCACCAATGGTTAGCGCTTCATCTGGCTGATAACTTTCTTTGAAATTCCTTACCAAATCATCCAGAAGAGGCCTGACCTTATGAAGGGCATCAAAGTCTACTTCACCTTTCTTTTTTTGCTTTGAATTGTGATTTATGTGGAACATAGACAAAATATTCAGAAATCTGTCCCTTGGCATGATATTGGGGCAAAAATTGCAGCTAACCACTGGATCACTACACCAGTGACTGGCCATACTTGGCCTCTCACTGATTGACATGTGGAGGATAATAGCCGGAAACGTCTTTGTTTCAGCAATTGTTAGCGTCCTCCACTGCTTGAATCTAGAATTGGGCCCTAATTTGTTTTGTGCTCTCAGTGTTGCCAGCTTCTGTCTAGCATATAGGTTTGTTTGTTCCTTCATAATTGAAATAACCCTGTCATTTATAAAATGAAAAAAAAAAATCTAAATATTCACTAGACTGACCGAGTCCTACATTATTTAGCACACAATGAGACCCTGTAAATAACAAAATGTCTGGTGTTTGATTCACTATAGTCCAGTCATCCTGTGAAATGTCACTCAATCTTGGCCTCTTTCGGTGATGAGTGAGGGGGGGGGGGGGGGGGGGGGAACACAGGCGGTGGCTCACCTTCATCTGACGACAAATCTGTGTCTGAAATAATACAGAACGTAACAGAACAAATCGCAACATGAACTATCTTGTTCTGCATCGATTTAGTAAGATGTTAGACTTACCTGGACTATCGTTATTTTCCGGCATTTCGTAATCACTGTCACTATCGAAATCCGAAAAATCATCATCAGTAGGTTCAGCAAGTACTTCTTCAATCATTTTTCGAAGTTTTGCATCCTCATCACTCGCCATTGTGAGTAAAAAGAAGATAAACAAGCTAAAACCAAAATACTAGCGCCAAAATCAACGGTAAACAAACGACAGGACACCACAGAACACGTAACATACGCGTGAAAAACACACGTGAATTCGTTCGGAAATATATACGGATATATCGCATTACCTCACTAGGTGCTGCGATCTAGCACTAATATGATGAACTACAAGCATTACAGGACCTTCAGGTTGTAGCGGGAACGTTAACAATGCGTTTGAAACACTAAAACAATGTGGAATGCGGCGGGACGTAATATTACGGCGGCCGCATTTTCTTCGTTTCCGCCCGCGACGTAATATTACGGCAGCCGCACGGTAAGTGTTAACACAGTAAGACAAATAATACAGTTATAAACTGTGTATGTGTCTTGTGGCAGAATAACTCACGGAGCGCCAGCTATCCAGTCTATTATTCATCCTGTATTTGAGAATGGGATCATTTACAAGGGATGCTTTTGACCTCTAACGCTCGGAACCGCACATAACCATGCTTGGACTATACACTCGATCATAAAAACAACAGTGGCCTGTGTCATTTCCATGCAAAACTCCGCACTTGTTTGCTAACGCCATCAGTCTGTGGCGTGTTGTTGCGTGAATGGTATAGCTGCATTACGCATGCGTGGCGTGTTGTAGCTGTGTGAATTGTATAACTGCATTACACATGTGTCTCTTGGAGTGTTCACATGCAGGTTACTGTGTAAACCATGTGCAGTGACATCATAACAAGAATTACTGCTACGAATGGTTCCAAATATTAGGGACAAAGCTGCGAAGTGCTGAATACGGAAATAAAATCGCGGTCGAGGATAGAGAGTTCGCGGATATATTATGTAACATAATAATTCAGAAATGTAATGGGGATGACACAGATATACATGACTCTTCGAGAGTTGCTTTCCATTAGAACATTCTAAACGGGATACAAGCAGTAGTAGGCAGCCAGGGTGGCTGACTAGTGAGATAACAATATAATGTAGAACAAAGCGGAAATTATATCAAAACGTTAGAAGTAGTCACAATCAAGCTACAGTAGCCCATTACAAACAGTACTGTAAGGCGCTTAAAAATGTAATTAGTAAGGCAAAGAGTATGTGGTATGCAAATAGAATAGGTAATTCACAGGATAAAAATAAAACCATATTGTCAGTTATGGAGGAAGTGTCTGGACAGCAGCACAAGGTCGACCACATAAAGTTAGTTCGCAGTAAAAATATTACTGTTGCTGATAAGTCAGATATATGTACAGTATTTAATAATCATTTTCTGAGCATTGCTGGTGATTTAAATAAAAATTTAGTTTCTACAGGGAATCATATAACTTTCTTGGCAAATGCCTTTCCGAGATCGATGTCAGAAATACTTCTCTGTGATACAGACAAAGGGTAGATTGAGTCAATAATTAAATTACTGAAGACTAAGGACTCTTATGGTTATGATGGAATGCCTAGTAGAATACTGAAGTGCTGTGCTGCACTTGTTAGCCCCGTATTTAGCCACATTTGTAAATTTTCCTATAGGACTGGTCAGTTTCCTGAACGACCAAAGTACTCAGTAGTAAAGCCACTTTATAAAAAGGGAGAAAGGATACTGTAGATAATTTTAGACCTATTTCTATGCCATCAGTGTTTGGTAAAGTTATTGAAAAGGCTGTGTATGTAAGGATAATTGATCATTTTGTATCACACGACTTGCTATCAGATGTACAGTTCGACTTTAGAAGTCGTTTAACAACTGAAAATGCTATTTTATCTTTTCTCTGTGAGGTACTGGACGGGTTAAATAAAAGGTTTCGAACGATACACAAATTTTTTGATTTAACTAAGGCATTTGATTGTGTTGATCACAAAATTTTGCTCCATAAGTTGGACTATTACAGAATACGGGGAGTAGCTCAGAACTGGTTCACCTGGTTAGCAACAGACATCAAAAGGGCATTATTCACAATGTTGCGAATGGCTATGATGTGGGGTCTGAGTGGGGTACGGTCAAGTGGGGGGTGCCACAGGGATCAGTGTTGGGGCCACTCCTGTTCCTTATCTATATAAATGATCTGCACTCTAGTGTTACGAGTAACTCTAAAATATTTCTGTTTGCTGATGACTCTAGCTTGGTAGTAAAGGAGTTGTGTGAACATTGGCTCAGTTTCCAACAGTGCAGTTCATGACATAACTTCATGACTCGTAGAAAATAAACTAACGCTAAATCACAGAAGACTGAGTTTTTACAGTTTCTTTCACACAATTCTACAAAACCTGACGTATAAATTTCAAAGAAGGGGCATATGATTAGTGAAACTGAACAGTTCAAATTTCTAGGTGTTCAGGTAGTTAGTAAACTGTCGTGGAAAGCCCACGTTCAGGATCTTGTTCAAAGACTTAATGCTGCCATTTTTACTATTCGAACGCTATCTGATCGCTCGACACGAAAATTAGTCTACTTTGCTTAGTTTCATTCGCTTATGTCGTATGGTATAGTATTTTGGAGTAACTCTTCCCATTCTAAAAGGATACTTTTGCCTCAGAAATGAGCGGTTCATACAATAAGTTGTGTCAGTTCACGAACCTCTTGTCGACCCCTGTTCACGAGTCTGGGTATTTTGACATTTGCTTCTCAATATGTATATTCCTTACTGTCATTTCTTGTTAACAATATTAGCTTATTCCCAAGAATACGCAGCTTTCACTCAGTTAATACTCGGTAGAAATCAAACCTGCATTTGGATCGGACTTCATTAACTCTTGTGCAGAAAGGTGTGCAGTATACTGCTGCATCCATTTTCAATGAGCTGCCACTCGAATTCAAAAATCTAAGCAGTAATCCACGCGCTTTAAAATCGAAACTGTAGAGTTCCCTCATGGGTCACTCCTTCTATTTTGTTGCGGAGTTCCTTGAAAAATTAAGCTGATTCTTATTGTATTGTTGGTTGCGTTAACTTAAACTTATGGGTTGACTTTTTTGGGTTCATAAACATTTTATTTTTATCTTTTATTACTTTTATGTTGTAATTTCATGTACTGACACGTTACATGACCATGAAGATTTGCTCCTCAATTTAGTCCTACGGAATTTGTGTAAATAAATAAAATAAATACGCTGAATGGGTATACTGCTTTTGAAGAACAGGAAGAATCTGAACCTGAAGGTGGCTGTCAAGTAGTACACAATGTTCATCTCCAGGGCAACAAGAACAGTGTGAGCGTGTGGGTGTTATTCTGTCATTCTGCGCAACGGATTAATCTGAGATGTACCCTCTACCCTGTGGCTCCTGCGAGATGCGATTTCCACCCCCACACTACTACATAAGTCAGGCAGACGCTCCTAACGTTCTAAAGAGAAATGCCTGAAAAACTTTCAGCAATAAATATGTTCTGGAGTAGTCCACTGTAAGGAAATGACACAAAAATTCACAAAATTTCTTACATAACTAGTGGGATACTTGGGTACTGGGGTAGTGCTAGTTAGTGTAAGAAAAACATGAAACTAACGAAAATTATTATTTTTTTTTTCAAAAATTCTGAGATATCACAAATCACAATGGCACATTTACAGGGTGTTTCAAAAATGACCGGTATATTTGAAATGGCAATAAAAACTAAACGAGCAGCGATAGAAATACACCGTTTGTTGCAATATGCTTGGGACAACAGTACATTTTCAGGCAGACAAACTTTCGAAATTACAGTAGTTACAATTTTCAACAACAGATGGTGCTGCAAGTGATGTAAAAGATATAGAAGACAACGCAGTCTGTGGGTGCGCCATTCTGTACGTCGTCTTTCTGCTGTAAGCGTGTGCTGTTCACAACGTGCAAGTGTGCTGTAGACAACATGGTTTATTCCTTAGAACAGAGGATTTTTCTGGTGTTGGAATTCCACCGCCTAGAACACAGTGTTGTTGCAACAAGACGAAGTTTTCAACGGAGGTTTAATGTAACCAAAGGACCGAAAAGCGATACAATAAAGGATCTGTTTGAAAAATTGCAACAGACTGGGAACGTGACGGATGAACGTGCTGGAAAGGTAGGGCGACCGCGTACGGCAACCACAGAGGGCAACGCGCAGCTAGTGCAGCAGATGATCCAACAGCGGCCTCGGGTTTCCGTTCGCCGTGTTGCAGCTGCGGTCCAAATGACGCGAACGTCCACGTATCATCTCATGCGCCAGAGATTACACCTCTATCCATACAAAATTCAAACGCGGCAACCCCTCAGCGCCACTACCATTGCTGCACGAGAGACATTCGCTAACGATATAGTGCACAGGATTGATGACGGCGATATGCATGTGGGCAGCATTTGGTTTACTGACGAAGCTTATTTTTACCTGGACGGCTTCGTCAATAAACAGAACTGGCACATATGGGGAACCGAAAAGCCCTATGTTGCAGTCCCATCGTCCCTGCATCCTCAAAAAGTACTGGTCTAGGCCGCCATTTCTTCCAAAGGAATCATTGGCCCATTTTTCAGATCCGAAACGATTACTGCATCACGCTATCTGGACATTCTTCGTGAATTTGTGGCGTTACAAACTGCCTTAGACGAAACTGCGAACACCTCGTGGTTTATGCAAGATGGTGCCCGGCCACATCGCACGGCCGACGTTTTTAATTTCCTGAATGAATATTTCGATGATCGTGTGATTGCTTTGGGCTATTCGAAACATACAGGAGGCGGCCTGGATTGGCCTCCCTATTCGCCAGACACGAACCCCTGTGACTTCTTTCTGTGGGGACACTTGAAAGACCAGGTGTACCGCCAGAATCCAGAAACAATTGAACAGCTGAAGCAGTACATCTCATCTGCATGTGAAGCCATTCCGCCAGACACGTTGTCAAAGGTTTCGGGTAATTTCATTCAGAGACTACGCCATATTATTGCTACGCATGGTGGATATGTGGAAAATATCGTACTATAGAGTTTCCCAGACCGCAGCGCCATCTGTTGTTGAAAATTGTAACTACTGTAATTTCGAAAGTTTGTCTGCCTGAAAATGTACTGTTGTCTCAAGCATATTGCAACAAACGGCGTATTTCTATCGCTGCTCGTTTAGTTTTTATTGCCGTTTCAAATATACCGGTCATTTTTGAAACACCCTGTAGTTATGAATTGAATAAGATATTTCGGAGTTCTTTCCGGAATGTGAAGTTACCTCTTAAGGATAGGATTCGCTAATGAAATTTCTATACAAAGTTTAAGATTGTTATTGACTTGGCAGAATGGCTGAGAGCCGCGCCTACTCAACTTGAATAATTATCCGTTAGAATGTTGCTAGGTACGGTCGAGGCTGTCGCGTGTGAAATGCAGTGAAGTGTACTGTTGTGGAAGAAATATGGGGCTCGCAAGAGCTGTAGCACACAATACCGTAAGCTGCGATGACTGCTGTCTGCGCCGCTCGCTGCTGACAAATAAGATAACTCTCGTTCTATCTGGATTTTACCTTCGCCAATCAAACTCTCCCTATGCCTTGATGAAGTCAAGGACTCCTATTCGCCCCTAGTCTAACTATTGGTGAGGTACACCGGTCAGATAACCAGTCCACCGCGATGACACTCCAAAATTTATTCGCAGGCGTTTAACTGTAACTCTGTCCATTCACACTGCACAATAAGTGTGTCGGCCAACACAGTGAACATCACTTAATCGCAAGGACTCAATATAGAGTCGCATTCCGATTCGCTCTCGACAGAGGTGAAGTACTGAGGAGAGACTTGTTCCTCGCTCTTTGAGTACACGTACGAGCGCACACCCTCTCATTACGTGTTCTCACAACAAGAGCGACAACAGCCCCTCTGCACGCCAGACGTGAAAGGGTAAATCTTTCGGTCTCTTCCATTACTCCTTCAGCTCAAGGCATCAGGAATATTGTATGCCAATCAGCATTGCTCTTCTAAAACGGGAGAATGTCGTTTTGTTTAAGGCGACCAATCCGGAAGTCTGTAGCATCGGCGTTAGGCGTTTGCTGTCTCCCTGTGAAAACCTCTGAAACTGCGTGCTATGTTTGTAAAGAATGCGTAGGCTGGGCGCTCCCACACAATGTAGCTGAATTTGCTTTTAAGCCGAACACGGGGTCGTTCTCCCTTTCACTCGGGCAAACGCTGTCTGCTCTACAGGCGGCCGATGTAGTTAGGTTGACTCATTCTCTGAAGGGACCGGCCTCCTGGCGTGTGGTTTGCCTCTCCCGAACTAAAAGCTTTTGTGACCATCATGTCTTGAATGTGTGTGTGCACGCCAACCTCGAGTATTTCAAGCTTGGTGCACACTTGCGATTTACTCGTTATTTGGATATCGTTTACATGAATTCATACAACATTGACTTTATCTTATCGAGTTTGGGTTTGATTGAAGCGTCTTGATGTGAGGAATATGATTGTGAGGGCGGAATATGTAAGCAATAAAGGTCAGGAGACCACGACGTCTTACAACAGTTCAGTGCGTGCGGACTATATCCACCCAAAGAGTCGAGGCCCAGTGAATTAAAAGGTGTTGATCACAGCATACTACAGAACACTTATGAAGTGCATCAAAAGTAAATCAAATTGCAGATAAATTCCAAAGTATGTGTCAAAACGATAAGCAGGAGCTCGTTCCAAAGTAAACAGAGTGTCGCAGTTACAAAGTATAAAAGAGCATGAAACTTCCTGGCAGATTAAAACTGTGTGCCTGACCGAGACTCGAACTCGGGACCTTTGCCTTTCGCGGGCAAGTGCTCTATCAACTGAGCTACCAAAGCACGACCCACGCCCGGTACTCACAGCTTTACTTCTTCCAGTATCTCGTCTCCTACCTTCCAAACTTTGCAGAAGCTCTCCTGCGAACCTTGCAGAACTATCTTTGGTTTTTTTTATCGACAACCTTAAGGCTGAATATCGCTTTTTATCCAGGCATATTACTATATTTGTCACACGTAAGAACATAGAACGCGATAGTAGTATACGTGAGAACGCACAATAGTTTGTGGAGAAGGTGAACGTTTTTACGACAGAGCAGAGTGTGGAGAAAGTAGATGTTTGAAACTGTGACCGGAGTCAGTTCCCGTGTGAAATGTCTTTATCATCAGCACTGTCTCACAGAGGAGAGAGAACTACAGCTAGTGTGTTGCAGTCTGTAGATAGCTTTGCCCACAGCTACGCAATTGATGTAGTTTTATCAATGACAGGCAGACTAGCAAACAAGCTGTACATCTATTTTCAACAGGTACTAGGCACCCGTGGCTCAAACAGTTCAAAGAAACTTGAAACAGCCTCCCCACGAAACATTCACGTGGGGCCAAGGAAAAGAGGAAAAATGAATAAAGAGTAGGTGAAACGTTTTCTGGCTGCAATCGCTGGCGAAAATGTAACAAGTCAAAAGAGCATATGACTGTGTGATTCCTGGCCAGGTCATACGGGTCGTATCCTTCCAAATGTGTTTTTTCCAAACAACGATGTTATACTGAAGATATTGCCACCGAAAACAAAAAAATATTTCTAACCCCTTGATGTTTACTTCTTTCGCCAGTACAAGCTCTATATCAGAGGGACTGCTGACTTTGTAAGGCTACAATGTACCAAATCACAAGTGAAGACACATCATTGTTATTTCATCACCAAACTTCAGTCTGTGATTTAAAATCAAATCTCTGCACCAAAATGTGCTGCTATATTGCAGTAACCTTGGCGAATGGTTGGCCGTGACACTGACATACTCATATCATAATCTGAAAATGTAATTATTGTGGCTTCTGATATTGCGTCTTGATTGCGAAAGTGTGTTTGAATGAAAGACGTGGCTTTAATGAAGTTTTCACATGGTTCTTTCCACTTTTTTTTAACCACTTCATGTGGACTGTGAGGGCTAATATAAGGACTATCGCGTGTGTAGGATATGTGCGATTTGCGCTGTTATAATTTCTTAAAGTAGAGAGTTCTTGGCACTGTTCACGAAAACGTAATGATTCAGTGACGTCATTGAATTACATATGATTTCCCTCCTATAGTACTCATATCTTGTTACTTTGTTTCTCTCTGTTAAAATGTTGCTTGTGTTAGAATGCGAAATTTTGCATGGAAATGACACAGAATAACACTTGATCATAAAATAAACAGTGATCTAAATATGGTTTCGTGTGGTTCCGAGCGATCGAGGACAAAGGTGTCTCTTGTTAGCAACCTGCAACGAACTTTACACATAATGCCAAGTCTTTACGAAACTCATTTTCACTGACACAGCCACAAAATAATGAAAGGAAAAATGTTTATTGTCTACTATATTTTCGCTGTTCATCGAGTAAAACTTCAGCATCCGGCATTACGTTTTAATTTATTATTTCTCTACTAGTACTGCCTCATTTCGCACCTGTCTTGCACACAGTGTCCGCACATACCACTGAATGTACCTGCACATTAGGCTATTGCGCGACACGTAATTCAGGACATATGACATGATGAACATTGTGATGAGTGAAAAACTAGATTTTGCTTAAAGCTGAGCGGAAATTACCCAGACTGTACTCATCCTGTATTTGATAATGAGAGCACTTAACGACTTCCAACAGATTCATTTATAATTTTAAACCTTTACTAAATTCTTCCTCGCTTACATGCTTAACGTCAAATATTTAACACAGTAACTCGTTTGACGTTTGAAGCCGTTTTACATATGAGAATACGACTCTTTAAAGAATCGGGGTTTTACTGGTTACTAACTGATCAACACTGCGCATTCATCCTCGTAGGGCAACCATTAGATCCGATTAGGCGATAAATTAACACAGCACTACGACGATCGTACGCAGGCTGTGCACCAAACAGATAGTATACTGTCTCTCTTTGCTGTGCGCGTATTGGAGATTCAGAATATTTCCAAAGAGGTTTATTGCAGTGGATAAAAATAAAGAATGTATTTGATCTGATTTTTTATTTGGTCCTGTTGATTAATACTCTAGAAATTCATTCATGTTGTACAAAGGGTGTACTTGCAATGTAGGACAATCAAGTGAAATAATACAAATTTTATGTGAGCATTTTGTGTATCATATAAATACTTATTTTCTATGAACGATTGCTTGTGGACAATATTCCAATCTGCATTTACTGGTGTAAGTTCAAGTGAATGCTTAAAATAACAGAATGAATGGAAGGACATATTTTTTATCCCAGTGCCGCAGATAAATAATGAAATTTACATTTTGTCATTATAATTCAAATTAAAATACGTACAAAATTTTTATTTTCATCTCATAAGTAAGTTCAAGTGAATACTTAATAGTGTAGAATAAATGGTAGTACACATTTTGACCTACAGTATAAATGAATTTGCATTTCATCACTATAATTTATGTTAGAAGTACACAATTTTTCATCATGATGAAAGTAAAGATGTTCCTCTATGTTTACTCAAAAGGATGCCTTGTTACCCTAGAAATTCATTCATTTCATAATAAATTTGTTCTCTGAGGAATGCTTTTACTTTCCTTTTGAATAACTGCATGTTATCAATTTCCCTTTATATACTGATGAGAAGCATGTTATATACTTTTATTCCTGACTCAATTACTCCCCTACAGATTCTTGTCAGAACTGCAGAGCCTTGGTGGAAAATTTTCCCTTGTGTTATGCTTGTAAATGTCACAATTTTTCTGGAATAATGCCTTGTTGCTGGCTACAGACATCATCAGTGAGTATATGTATTGATTTGTAACAGTAAATATCCCGACAGCCTTAGAGAGACCTCTGCAGGATGTTCTGTTAGAGACCCCGCATATCAACCTCACTGATCGTTTTTGTAGTTTGAAGACTCTTTCAATTCCTGTAGAATTTCCCCAGAAGATAACACTATAGGAAAGTACAGAATGAAAATATGCAACATATGACAAAAGCAATAATTCTCTGTTAATAAGGTGAGAAATAGCTCTCAAGGAAAAACATGCTGTGCTAAGTTTTTTGACCAGCTGAGCAATTAGCTCCATCTTAGCTGTCTGTCTGTGTGGATACCTAGGAATTTAGTATGTGTGATTTCATAAATTTGTTGGTTATTGATCTCCATTTCAGGAACTTGTAGTTTTTTATTTACTGTCTGAAACATTATAATGTTTGTTTTCGAAAAACTGAGTATTAGTCTATTTGTTGTAAACCATTTGTGGAGTTGGTTAGTGACTGTCACGGCTGAATATTTTTGTTCTGTCATTAATTATAACTGGTAGATCATTAATGTAGATCAGGAAAATCAGTGGCCCAAGGATCGAGCCCTGGGGGACTCGATATTTTGCATTCCCCTGGGGTGAGTTCATTGTTACACCTGCCTTCATTAAGATAAATCTTTGCTTCGTGTTGTGTAGGTAAGATTCCAGCATGTCAAAATTTTGTCTTTGGTGCAATAGTGTGGAAGCTTTTTTATCAATGTGTTATGATTTACACGGTCTGTCAGGCCTATATAATTATGACGTGTCTGTAGCAGGGCGGCCGAAGTATTCCGCCCAATTTCTTCTCTTCTGAAGTCGATAAGTCTTTATCCATCGTTTGTAGTCGAACAATAGTGAGAGTTAAACTATTTACAACGAACCATTTACTATCCTGCAAGATATTTTAATGCTCTGCCCTTTAGGTCGAGTTTGGACTTTCTTTATTTGTAATATCGTTTCATCAGCAAGCTTAATCCGTTTTGAAGTAATTCTTTTATCGCTTACGTAGGACCAGAACGGGAGTGTTGGCAGGAGTGTACCTTGTGGGACGCTTTGGCGGACCTCACCGATTCCAAATTTAGTTTACCAGCACACCGCAAAACTCTTATCCAGTGTAGAAAGTTTCGCACAGGAAGTTCCGCTGGGGCAACATGTCAGGCTACGGAAACTTGGCAGGCTAATATAAATTCTGTGCTGCTTCCTGTCCTTTTTTTTTTTCCTGCACGTAAGCTGCGACGGGCGGCGCTATCTTTTGCAGCCATCTTGTGTCCATCTCGTCCCTGCCTGTTACGGACACGTAGAGCATCTAAAAACACCAAAATAAACATTACATATAGAATGCAGCTAACGCGTACATAAAGAATGTCTTAATGTAATCGTGTAGTACTGTTATTTAATTTATTTTTTCGTGGCGACGGAAAATGAACTTATGAAGGAATTATTTGTGGTTCTGTGGTTTGCTCCTGGCTCACTGTAGGAAAGAAAATACGCACGCTGGTGGCCCGGAACATTATGACCAGTGCCCACCTGGTTACACTGAAGGCACGTAACACTTTAAGGAAAGTATGTAAGTGGAGCAGATATAAATGCGACATTCTTCTAGTGACGATAAGGGCTGCAAGTAGGAAAATCGACTAACGTAACTGACATTGACAAAAGGCAGATTGTTATGCACCTGCACCTGGGAAGCCGGCCGCGGTGGCCGAGCGGTTCTAGGCGCGCAGTCCGGAACCGCGCGACTGCTACGGTCGCAGGTTAGAATCCTGCCTCGGGCATGGATGTGTATGATGTCCTTAGGTTAGTTACGTTTCAGTAGTTCTAAGTTCTAGGGGACTGATGACCACAGATGTTACGTCCCATAGTGCTCCGAGCCGTTTGAACCATTTTTTTGCACCTGGGAACCAGCATATCGCAAATAAATCTGGTACGTGTGCTAGTTGTCAATGAGCAATAAAGTGACATTGAAAATAAAGGAAAACCAATGCCACAAATTTCAGTTTCAAGAGAGAAAATTGCATTGTTAATTTAAATGTAGATGGCATCATTATAGACAGTGTAACCAATGCAAAATTTCTCGGAATGAATATTGATTTTCAGATGAAGTGATGTGAAGAGACAAAGATACTTGTAAACAGAATTTCATCAGCATGTTATGCCCCTAGAACGTGTTTTAGTTAAATGTTATTCATATGCACTCTCAATTCCTACTTATGGAATTCTTTTTTAGGGAACAAATACACAAAAATTGAGCGCAGTTTTCAAGTTGCAGGACACGGCCATAAGAGATAAGCAAAATTGATATTCGACTTCATTGTAAAGAGCTGTTCAAAACACTGGGTATTTTAACTGAACAGTGTGAGTTCATTTACCATTCAATTGTAGGTCTCAAAAATATGGTTCAAAAATGGCTCTGAGCACTATGGGACTTAACTGCTGAGGTCATCAGTCCCCTAGAACTTAGAACTACTTAAACCTTACTAACCGAAGGACATCACACACCGAAGCGGTCGCGCGGTTCCAGACTGTAGCGCCTAGAACCGCTCGGCCACTCCGGCCGGCTCGAAAATAAGGTATATAATTACTACACCAACAGCTCTTTCTATGTCCATGGAACGCGAGCTAGACTGAGCAAATGTTTACCAAGTAAGAATAAACATAAAAATCAAAACAGCGTTTCCTACCAAGGCCTGAAACTGTACAATAAACTGCCAAAGGAGATGAAAGAGATTAATAAAACAAACTTGTTTAAAAGGGCACTTAAAAAGTACCTGTAAAGAAGTATGTTCTATACAGACGAAGGATTACTTAGGTAAGACAGAGGAGGGGTTTGGTAGAAAATATAACACAAATAAATGATAATAAGAATATTAAAACATTTATCACTCTAATTAACTCTTTCACTGTATAGTTTTCCATGCTTTCTGGAAAAATTTGCTACTCCCAAATAATACTATCACCTTATCTTCTTTCTGCGCTAAACATTTCACTCATTATGGAGGGGTTCTGACTCAGTTCTTCAGGCAAGCAAATAGGAAGCTGTGGTGCACAAAGTGATCCTGACGTCAGTTGGCAGTGTGTGTAGTATTATAAAATAATATCTGTATAGTGTGTACAGTGACTGGGAGTGAGAAATGGATGAACAGTGTAGCACTAGCCTTTTACATTGTTAAATAACTTACTTGTAACACGGTATTGTACACTAGGGAAAACTGAATGAGGTAGTGCTGTTTTAAACGGAGTATACTTGTATTCGGGAGGTTGGAGACTCCAGTCTTCATCCAGTCATCCTCATTCAGATTTTCTGTGATTTCCCTAAATAAGTCCATGACCAGTTACCTGTCCCATCCATATGAAACCAGGTCTGCAAGTATGTAAATGTCTGTACACGTGAATTACTTTATTTTTGTTGTTCTTAAATTGTAATACCTAGACATGTTCATCCTCGTAAAACAGATCCACGAACGAATAAATCTGCTACTACTGTTACTACTACATATCTTTGGAAAGTGATTGAAGGATGATGAAACTGTGAGTACGCGGCAAGGTGCTGAACGTCCACGAGGCCTGCCCGATCTGTAAAGCGGTACAGGCGGCGACTTGTGGAAATCTGACGGCAGTGGACATTACTGGCGCAGGTGCAAGTGTTCTGGAGCACATCATTCAACGCACACTGTTGTTCATGGGGCTTCCCATTGGACTCCGCCTACTTATTCCCAAGTCGACCCAATGACATTGTCACTTACTATTGAAATGGACACGGGATCATCGAAATAGAACCAAAGATCAACCTTACTTGTTACATCAGCTTAGTAGACGTGTTCAATACATGCACTGTGCTACGAACGCTGACCAAATGCAGCAGTAGCATGTTGTGTGGAACATTCACCTGAGTTGTCGAGGGACCTATGGTGATAATGGGTTCCATGACAGCAGCGGACTACTCGAACATTATTGCGGACCAGCTAAATCCTATTACGCAACCTCGCGGGTTGCCTCGTCACGTGACGCTACAGCAGCGCTCCTAGAGCATAAAGTCAAAACTATAGCTCCAGTGACGTTAACGACTATACGGCAACGAAGCGATATAAATGTCATACGTTTCTCGACAAGCCACGACAGCAAATTATGCTTCAAATATCGTTTTTGAGAGTACACTCATTTTATGTTCACTCTGTCTTCATACGATTATATTTCGTGAAAATTTTATTTTTACTTACTCCTTCGACAATAACTGTTTTAAAAACTTCCGTTGTAAAATTTGCAACGCCGTTAGTAAAGAAACAATGTTCACGACATGTAAATAAATGTAAACATCTGAAGATGGATTGCCAGGCGTCTTGAAATGTCATCACGGGAAAACAAACGCCTATAAAAGCAACTGGGTGCAGCTAATTCGTTACAAATTATCTTCAGCTGCGACAGTTGCAGCGTTGTAATACGTCCATAGCGAACGGGATTGTTTATTAATGTTAAGAGAAGAAAGAATAGAAAAACAAAATAAGGCAATGAGATAAGGAATCTCAGTCGACAAGCGAATTTCTTACGCGGGCCGGATTAAGCCAATCGGCCCACAAATACACTGACGATGTGTAAACATTGAAACATCCAGAAAATCTCCTCTAATGAATGTGGACTTGCCCACGAACAGCGCAGGAGGAAATTTTCAAGGAACATACGGAACCCGTCTTTCATTCCACGTCAAGGTAAAACTCTGATTGTTTCACGCCATTGTGAATTCTCAGTGTCAGAATCGCACTTCGTGTTGCAATTTCCACAGACGTTAGTGTAGTTGCTCAAGTAATGCCTTCAGCGTTTCGCGGAGCGCCGAATGATTTCATCTCAAAAACGTCCGATACTAATGTCGGTGTACAGAAATTTGAGGGTTATTTACCTGTTATCAGGAGTCTTACCATCTCATTTCCAGAAGACATTCTCATCGAACTCTGACTTTGCGCGTTTGTTAATTGCTGACGAGATTGATGTACAAAAAGCTAAGGACAGAAAGTTAAAGAGATACTGCGCGAAGATCATTTTGGCTTCAGAAAATACTGTAACAGATTTGTGGATAAAGACAAATACTTCAGCAAAGTAAATTGGAATAAAAAGTTTGATATTCGGATGAGAATATGGATAAGGCATAGGAACTTACGGGACATACAGGATACCTTCACTGATGTTCCCTTTCTTAAAACACTCTGGTTTCGACAAAGCGAATTTCTTATATAATTTTAAGTCTCATGCTTATTAATTTTGCAGATAACTTATTCTATCTAATTGAGAAGACTTATTTCTCTTTCGTTTTTGCTTTCAATGCAGTTAAATTTGCTAACAAAGATCTTATTTCTTGTGTTTTCATTGCTTAAATTATTCTACATTTTTCGATAGCACGGGTGAATTACGTGTAGATTTGGACCTACATGTTTTAACAATTATGCATTTATTTCGTGTATTCCACCAGTTTTTCTGTTTCTGATTTCTCCTAAGGATTTTAAAGCTCTTCTATTGTAATAGGATCAACTGAAAGCCCATAGCTTTCTCAGTTCTCTTCTGATGTGTCTTCCTGTTCCCTCTGCTGACAGGCTATGTCTTTGTAGTACTTACCCAACGATCTTCATGTGTCGCATATATTCTTACCGTATTCATCTTACTACTGTTCATACAGATTTTAGTTTTGAAAGCACTTGGTCACAACAGTATTTTGTGTATGATAAATTTATCAAAAATGCATACCTGTGTTTCGTTCTGACAGTGTATTAGTTCTGTAAATATTCGTAATTCCAGTTTATTGTAATATATTCACCTATTTTGACAATATGCTGACAAATGATCAGAGAAGTGAGTATTATATTCAAATGACTTTTGTTTTTATGTTATGCTTTCCGACTTGTTCCACACCCACGTGAATAATCTCAATTTTGGGTCTATGGAACAAAAACTGAATCTAATCTAATTTAACGAATTAGAATTCTATAGACGTAATTCTGCCCACACTCGATAAAACGGTGTAACAGAACATGAATTTTCCCGAAGCCTCTTGTTGTTTATTCTATAATTATTTTTTTAGTATGACTTTCCTTCTTAATATTCGTCTTCACTCTATTCCGAATTTTGTTGCAGATATTGTATTTTTAAGGAATTAGGTTCTTTTTAGAACTTCTTCAATTTCTTCAGTGCAGCTCCTCAGACCTCTTCAGATTCTTATATTCTCCATTTTTCGCAGGACCTCTGTTGCTGCCTTTTCTGAGCAGCTATGAACGTTCTATCATTATGCATCCAAAACATTTCCAGTAAGTGATTGCAATAGATACTCCTCCACTCATTTTGCATGTAGCTATTTTATGCTTTCTTCTTGTAGTGGGTAAATTGTATACATTTCGTCTGATAAAAAGTGTCGTGGAGAAATTAGCGAATGCAAGTATTTCAGTCGAAGGAAAATGGTAATGGTAAGAAACGACAATGATATGGTTCACAGACGATGTTGTTTTATAATGAAGAGTAGGAAAAATTTAGAAGACAAACTGAACAAAATGGAGAGCAATGCTGCGCAAACAAAAAAATTGTATGCGAGATGAACTAAGGAAAAACGAATGGGTCGAAAGCAGGTTCAACAGTGAATAAGCCTTGACAAACACAAATACTGGAGAAGAAACAACAGTGGGAGAAATGAACGATATCTGATTTCTAGTAGTAGATTACACAAGATGTCCGAAAAGAAGGAAATATCAGTAGCGGATTGATGCACCTGAAGAAAACATTCTCCGACAAGAGGTTTTTTCTGGTAAAAAATATTGGCGTGGAATTGAGTAAGACTGCCCTGGAATGAAGCTTCTACAATACATTAGCGTATTGGAAAAAATCGTTTTATACTTCATGCTCCATCCGTAATGACTTCGTTGTCGACGGGACGTTAAAGAATGCGCTTCCTTTGCTATATGTTTGATGCTATACGATGAGAGACGACATCGAGTGACACAGAAGACTGTTGAGCTGAAGGAGGTGGCGCAGTGGTAGCACACTGGACTCGCATTCGGGAGGACGACGGTTCAATCCCGCGTCCGGGCATCCTGATTTAGGTTTTCCGTGATTTCCCTAAATCGCTCCAGGCAAATGCTGGGATGTTTCCTTTGAAAGGGCACGGCCGACTTCCTTCCCTAATCCGATGAGACCGATGACCTCGCTGTTTGGTCTCTTCCCACAATGAACAACAATTTCTGGCGCAGAAGTTCAAATGGTTCTGAGCACTATGGGACTTAACATCTTAGGTCATCAGTGCCCTAGAACTTAGTACTTAAACCTAACTAACCTAAGGACATCACACACATCCATGCCCGAGGCAGGATTCGAACCTGCGACCGTAGCAGTCCCGCGGTTCCCGACTGCAGCGCCTAGAACCGCACGGCCACCGCGGCCGGCTGGCGCAGAGGTGCTACAAGGTAGTGCAGAAGCTATGTTGAGACTGGCCTTATATTCCACACGGAGCAGCACAAGATGGCAGCGGTTACTTGGTAACTAGTCACTCAGGACACGTCGTAAGAAAGTACCACCGAAATATGGAGTTGTAGCGAAATTTTGTGGTGTCCCAGTACTCAGAAACGCGTAAAGAACGCCTTTCGTTGAGCGACATAAGCTGCGGAAGGTTTTGTTTTAGCTTCTGGCACCGTGGCGAAAACTGAACCTCTGCCGGATATTTGACCGTAGTTGCCACAATGGCGTGTGATCATTTAGCGGTATCATTTTTGGTATCTAATGGAGGGTCTTTCACTATTACGGCATTAGGTCGTTTGTCACAGTGTTCGTAATTGGTTCTCTCGTTCTACTGTCAATTAATCCCCTTGTTATCGGTCAAATTTGGATTACCGCAGAAATTCTGTGCGTGACAAACTTGATTGATGTAAACACACGTTGCTTTCGGAACGAATCTTTGATTCTCATTACAGTTTATGCTGTAATAAAGCTTTATTCCCGAGGGTTACGGCCTGGACTTTTGTCTCTGTCAGCAAATTCTCTCTCCAATCCAGGCGTCTCACATTATGTCTGAATCCCGATGATGTGGCCACAAATAATAGGTTGACTACAGTAATGTCTAGACTATTGAATCCCGGTCTTAGAAGCATCCAGCTCCTTCTTCCGATGGTTGAATTTCAGGTCAAACGCCGCATTCATTTGTGAGGCACACGCCGGCTAGCTGGGCCGGAAAAGTAATGCGTCCTTCGGATGAAATATTTTTGTTCGGCGAAATCAGATCGACTTTTTTTAAAAATGGAGGCTATTCCATAAGGCGCGTACTTAATCTCGAACACTTACTTCATTATTTAATCACCAATTAACGATTGGTTGTAGTTAATTAACTTCTTACCGAAATGGAAGCGAAAAAATTGTAAAACGAGAGCGAAAAAAGAGCTAAGTTTTAGGTTCCACGACATTCGCCTTCTTTTTCCTTCCATCCTCACGTATGTAACACTATCTTTGCGAATCAGCCTTACAATCCAACTGCTAACCGGAGTTCCGGCTTTGAGCCACTTTTTAAGCAACAATAGCAAAATGCCCTTATTTACAGAGAGAAATTAGAAACTGACGTCAAGAAGTTTCTAACCTACGCCATTGCAAGAGCCAAGTATTATGTCAAACAGTACTCATGTAGAATATACCAACACGAGTCCATAGAATGTTTATCCGCGGATTGGACAGAATTGCTTCTACAATTTTACCAATCGCTCATATTTCTTGTTTGCGGATACTATCTCCGAGGAAAATGAAAACTTTGTCGTCGGAATCTGTTGCCCTGCTGCTACCTGATGCACAGGGTTACGAGGAACGAGATGTTGAGGATGATGAAGAGGATACAAATGTCGGTGAGGAAGAAGATGAAGAAGGAAATGAAGATGAAGAACAAGAAACACAAGAGGAAGAAGGTTAAGAAGACTTAAAAAACTTTCAGTTTTTGTTACTAATCTATATCTTCTGTAATAAAGATAGTAATAGAGGCAGTTTTTTTTAACAAAGTTTACCATTAAAATTATAAATGTTCACTGAAAACATTTTTTGTTGACTTCATTACATTTTTCCACATTCTTTTCGTCACATTTGATCCGCCATTTAATCCATCATTTTGAATTTTTCAGTTTTGATATAAAAATCGGTATCAGAAGGGTCATAAGCCCCGTTATATCCATTTTTGGCCATATTAAGGAGCAGGAGAGGCACCAGAGGACATTTTAATTTCCACTGTCTATACTTTTACAAATAAATTCATAAAACTTTGAAAGCATGATGAGAAAGAATTCAGGATTCATACTCATAGCAGTGGAAGCTCAAAAACGTAACAAAATACATTTTTTTACATGTGAAATTTCATCATTTTTTTCACTTACTACTGGCTGCATTTGTTGCTATCGGTACACTTTTCTTCCTAAGTAGGAGAGATTCTTCGATGAATTTTGCACAGCATACAAACTATAGTTACAGGTGTATGAAACTCTAGAGTTTATTTAATTTATGAAAATATGAATGAACTGTTACATTTTAAACTTAGTGTTTAGAAAAGACTCAAATTTTATAGTTAATTATCTCAATTTTTACCGCAGTTTTTAAGAGATTTGGAAAATTCTAGAGTTTCATAAACCTGTAAGTATTGCTTGTATGCTGTGCAAAATTCATCGAAGAATCTCTCTTACTTAGGAAGAAAAGTGTACCTACAGAAACAAATGCCGCCAGTAGTAAGTGAAAAAATGCTGACATTTCACATATAAAAAAAGGGATTTTGGTACGTTTTTTAACTTCCACTGCTATGAGTGTGAGTTGTGAATCCTTCCTGGTCATGCTGACAAAGTTTTATGAATTTATTTGTAAAATTATAGACAGTAGAAATTAAAATGTCCTGTGGTGCCTCTCCTGCTCCAAGTCGGCCCGTTTGACGCCCTACCCCCCTTAACGCAGATTTTAGAGAGGTATTCAGGATTCAGGTCCACTGAGCGCCTCCCTGTTCGAAATAAAGATGCAGTCAGCTAGGACCCCGCTCTTAATTCCCAGACTGTACAGACGTTCTCTTGCATACCTTTCTGGGTTCATACCCGTCTGGTCACCCCCGATTAGGAGTTTTGGGGTACCCTGAACTATTTTGGGACACGTGCTTGGTCATCGTAGTCCAGCTGAGCCAGCGATCTGTCTACAAAGCACAGATGCTCATCTCTCACCTTCCTTAACGCTTATACAGATGAGCCAAAACATCACGACTGTCTCCATAATAGCGTGATGGTGCAGCTGTGGAATACGAGTACAATATACCGTCAGTTCTGGTTCAAATGGTTCAAATGGCTCTAAGCACTATGGGACTTAACATCTGAGGTCATCAGTCCCCTAGAACTTAGAACTACTTAAACCTAACTAACCTATGGACATCACACACATCCATGCCCTAGGCAGGATTCGAACCTGCAACCGTAGCAGCAGCGCGGTTCCGGACTGAAGCGCTTAGAACGCTCGGCCACCGAGACCAGCTCAGTTCTGTGTGTCGTGGATTCTACAAATCCTGGGTAGGTTTCCGAAGGTACGAGGTGAATTCAAGTTCTAAGGCCTCCGATTTTTTTTTCTAATTAACTACTCACCCGAAATCGATGAAACTGGCGTTACTTCTCGACGTAATCGCCCTGCAGATGTACACATTTTTCACAACGCTGACGCCATGATTCCATGGCAGCGGCGAAGGCTTGTTTAGGAGTCTGTTTTGACCACTGGAAAATCGCTGAGGCAATAGCAGCACGGCTGGTGAATGTGCGGCCACGGAGAGTGTCTTTCATTGTTGGAAAAAGCCAAAAGTCACTAGGAGCCAGGTCAGGTGAGTAGGGAGCATGAGGAATCACTTAAAAGTTGTTATCACGAAGAAACTGTTGCGTAACGTTAGCTCGATGTGCGGGTGTGTTGTCTTGATGAAACAGCACACGCGCAGCCCTTCCCGGACGTTTTTGTTGCAGTGCAGGAAGGGATTTGTTCTTCAAAACATTTTCGTAGGATGCACCTGTTACCGTAGTGCCCTTTGGAACGCAATGGGTAAGGATTACGCCCTCGCTGTCCCAGAACATGGACACCATCATTTTTTCAGCACTGGCGGTTACCCGAAATTTTTTTGGTCGCGGTGAATCTGTGTGCTTCCATTGAGCTGACTGGCGCTTTGTTTCTGGATTGAAAAATGGCATCCACGTCTCATCCATTGTCACAACCGACGAAAAGAAAGTCCCATTTGTGCTGTCGTTGCGCGTCAACATTGCTCGGCAACATGCCACACGGGCAGCCATGTGGTCATCCGTCAGCATTCGTGGCACCCACCTGGATGACACTTTTCGCATTTTCAGGTCGTCAGACCGGCTTGTGCGAGCTCGAGGTTGTTTCGGTTTGTTGTCACACGATGTTCTGCCTTCATGAAACTGTCGCACCCACGAACGCACTTTCCACACATCCATAACTCCATCACCACATGTCTCCTTCAACTGTCGATGAATTTCAATTGGTTTCACACCATGCAAATTCAGAAAACGAATGATAGCACGCTGTTCAAGTAAGGAAAACGTCGCCATTTTAAGTATTTAAAACAGTTCTCATTCTCGCCGCTGGCGGTAAAATTCCATCTGCCGTACGGTGCTGCCATCTCTGGGACGTATTGACAATGAACGCGGCCTCATTTTAAAACAATGCGCATGTTTCTATCTCTTTCCAGTCCGGAGAAAAAAAATCGGAGGCCTTAGAACTTGAATGCACCTCGTATGTGGCAGCAAATATCTACACACAGGTCACGCATTTCCCACACGTGAGGGACAGGTTGCTTCGGGGTACGCCCCCAGTACACGTTAGCGTCCCAGACGTATTGCACCAGGTTCAGATAATGCGAATCTGATGGCCAAGGCGTCAACTTCAGCTCACTGTCAAAGCTCATCAAATTGCTGTAGCTCGAGTCTGGCCTTGTGTACAGCTGTCCCGCTGAGAGATGCCGCCGCTAACGCTGCCGGGGAGAGATCAAGGCTGAAGGGCCGCGGGTGGCCTGCCCTAATGTCCACATCGTCCACAGCCGTCGTAGTGCCTTGTGTGTAGTCTGCGAAATCCAGGATGTTGTGCAGTGCTTAGGCGATACACAGAATACCAGGAACCATTAGGCAGTATAGCAAATGCATCTTACTTACAAGATTTAGTTATAAGTTGGCACAGTGGATAGGCCTTAAAATACTGAACACAGATCAGTCGAGAAAACAGGAAGAAGTTATGTGGAACTATGAAAAAAAAAAGCAAAAATATACTAACTGAGTAGCCCATACACAGATAGGCAACATCAAGGAGAGTATGAGCAGAAGAGCGCCGTGGTACCGTGGTTAGCGTGAGCTGCTGCGGAACCATAGGTCCTTGGTTCAAGTCTTCCCTGGAGCAAAAAGTTTTACTTACTTTATTTTCGCAAAGTTATGATCTGTCCGTTCGTTCATTGACGTCTCTGTTCACTGTAATAAGTTTAGCGTCTGTGTTTTGCGACCGCACCGCAAAACCGTGCGATTAGTAGACGAAAGGATGTGCCTCTCCAATGGGAACCGAAAACATTTGATCACAAGGTTATAGGTCAACAGATTCCTCCACAGGAAAACACGTCTGATATATTCTATACGACACTGGTGACGGGATGTGCGTCACATGACAGGAATATGTTGTCGACCGACCTAACTTGTACACTAGGCGAATGGGTAAAAGGATTCTTCTACCTTGCCCGATTTAGGTTTTCTTGTGGATCACTCCGAAAAAAGTGATGAAAACAGAAGAGTTTGTCACATAAACTGCATCCAATGAATGCAACAGTTTCACAGTCGCACAGTATTCCCTGTGCTCTGTCAAAACATATGTTTTTAACGTTTTCAAATTTTTCCGTGTGCAGACTGTCAAACCCTGCATATGTCCAAGCAAATCTGAACATGTAATGGAATTTTGGAGAGCGAAGTTGATTATGTGTGAGTGCCTGAACTTTGATAATTGTCTGAAAATAAAAAAAAATTGAACTTATCACTGGAGGGAAGACTTGAACCAAGGAACTCTCGTTCCTCAGCTGCTGACGCTAACCACGGGACCACGGCGCTCTTGTGCTTACACTCTCCTTGATGTTGCTTATTTTGTGCATGGACTACTCAGTTTGTATATTTTGCTTATTTTTCATAGTTCCACACAACTTCTTCCTGTTTTCTCGATTAATCTGTGTTCAGTTTTTCAAGGCCTATCCACCGTGCCAACTTATAACTAAATCTGAGGGGGGTGCGATGGGGAGGTTCCCTTGTTAGTACTTAACCTAGGCCTTTAACAGAATGCGTCTCACGTTTAAGACAAAGTGTGAAAGAAAGAAATTTAAATATTTTGACAGTTGCAAGATCCGCGGAAATCATTGTTGTAATAGTTTCGGTCCAGTCCTGTTGGAGTTGAGTTGTGTCAGAGTGTCACTTTCGCTATAATGGAGGTTACACTTGATTATTGTGAAATTATTGTGGTTGATGATCTTGTAAAGCAATGACACAATGATTTTGCAGATACTTTCAGATATTGAGCAGTACTGAGTAGTTCAATAAACAGCATTTTTCTAACAGACAATCGGTTTAAGGGAATAATAAGGAACCTCGTCATTATTGGACAAAGAAGTAAATCTCAGATGAATTGCAACTCAGCAGTCTCCAAAACTAGACAAGGGGTTGTTGAAGTGCATGTGCAAAATTAAATGCCAAAACATCAGATCTTTGTGTGTAGAAACAAAAGTTATTTGGAATTCAAAATGTCATTTCTATTTTGTTTATTGCAATAACTAAACCTTTGAAATGTATAAAAATTGAAAGTTTAGATTTAGTTATTGTTTACAGTACATTTGTAATAATTGTTAAAAACTTGTTTGTTAATTGTTAGCTACCCATTAATAATTGTTAAAAATTTATTAAAACACGTCTAGTTCAGAATAAGCCAATTTCCAGACACACGCAGTTGTGACAATTTTCATGGTTTAATTTAATTTTCATTAAATATACCAACTTCTAATTTGAACATGTTGTTTCGCTGTTATTTTATACTTTGCCTGTGTCCATTTGGTATTCTATCAAATACCTAGGCTATTGTATGTTTACTACAAAAAGTATTAAATTACAGTTAAGTTAAACAACTTGAATTCTCTGTTTTACCTAGTCACTCGACACAATGCATAGATTTGAAACTTTGCCAGTAACACTACCACAGATCTCATGAAAGCTTAGGTGAATGTTCACCATATCGTGGTGTCACCCCCAGTGGTCTGAGTCTGTAGTGCTTTCTATGTTTTGAACAGGTGTTTGCTTGTATATCTGTAAATCTGGGCACGACAAGCCACCTGGTGTTGAAAGAACCGTAACTCATCCAACCATGTGACACATTCTATCGATTCACAATCCAGTCTCGATGATTCGGCGCAGTGTAATCGTAACTGAGTATATCGTTGGGCCGATATGGGAACACGTAAGGATCGTCTGCCGTGGAGCCCCGTGTTCGACACTGTGCACTGACGGTGCACTCCCAGACACTTGAGTCTGCATCTGTCATCAGATCTGCCACAGACTGCTAGCTGTCCTACTTTACAGGGCGACCAAACATCTGATCACAAATTCCTGTGATGAGGCCTGGACGTCCAGTGCCTTGTCACCTACTCATAATTTCACCGTCTTCAACTGCTTTCCATAGATGCTCATGACAAAAAAACGGTTCAAATAGCTCTGAGCACTATGGGACTTAACTTCTGAGGTCATCAGTCCCCTAGAACGTAGAACTACTTAAACCTAACTAACGTAAGGACATCACACACATCCATGCCCGAGGCAGGATTCGAATCTGCGACCGTATCGGTCGCGCGGTTCCATGCTCATGACAGTAGCACACAAACAACTGACCATCTTCTCCGTTTCCGAGATGTTCGTTCCATAACTGTTGTGAAAGTTCTAACTGAATGTAGCTATTAATTCAGACCACTTATTCACGGCAGCAGAAAAATGTTTCCTTGCTAGAATTCCTTAAAGGTTGCCTCACTGCACCTGTGCTAATTGCCACTCGTTTGACAAGCTGCACTGTGACAAAAAATGGCAGTGCAACAAGAAATAAATAACTTCTGTTGGGGGTATGTTACAGAATGGTACTTAACTTTGTTACATTTTTATGCGTGGCACTCGATGTCCAAAACCTAATACAAACATAAGAATTAGTTTTGCATCACAGCGGTTCTTAGAGCTCGTGAAGATAGACGTTGACTGTGGATATTGTATCGCACACACAGTCCATTTGACTGTTCAGAGATGTTATTAAACCCGCCCAAAGTTGTAAACAACCATGGAAGAGCAGCGCCTATTAGACTGAGGGGAACCGACAGCCGATCAGTTCCAGTCATTCCATGAGGAATGAGGTACATGGCTCGTATTGTCTGTAGTTAAGCCATGCGTAGACGGTCAAAACCGCGGGTCGATCGCGTCCGCATTGTTACTTTGAGCCAGGAAGGGCTCTCAACAAGGGAAGTGTCCAGGCGTCTCGGAGTGAACCAAAAGGATGTTGTTCGGACATGGAGGAGATACAGAGAGACGGGAACTGTCGATGACATGCCTCGCTCAGGCCGCCCAAGGGCTACTACTGCAGTGGATGATCGCTACCTACGGATTGTGGCCCGGAGGAACTCTGAGAGCAACACCACTATGTTGAATAATGCTTTTCGTGCAGCCACAGGACGTCGTGTTACGACTCAAATTGTGCGCAATAGCCTGCATGATGCGCAACTTCACTCCCGACGTCCATAGCGGGCTCCCTCTTTGCAACCACGACACCATGCAGCGCGGTACAGATGGGTCCAGCAACATTGCGGATGGACCGCTCAGGATTGGCATCACGTTCTCTTCACCGATGAGTGTCACATATGCATTCAACCAGACATATGTCGGAGACGTGTTTGGAGGCAACCCGGTCAGGCTGAACGCGTTAGACAGCGAGCGCAGCAAGGTAGGGGTTCCCTACTGTTTTGGGGTGGCATTATGTGGGGCCGACGTACGCCGCTGGTGGTCATGGAAGGCAAACGTAACGGCTGTACGATGCGTGAATGCCATTCTCCGACCGATAGTGCAACCATATTGGCAGCATATTGGCGAGGTATTCCACTTCATGGACGACAATTCGCGCCCCCATCGTGCACATCTTATGAATGACTTCCTTCAGGACAACGACATCACTCGACTAGAGTGGCCAGCATGTTCTCCAGACATGAACCCTATCGAACATGCCTGGGATACATTGAAAAGGTCTGTTTATGGACGACGTGACCCACCAACCACTCTTAGGGATCTACGCCAAATCGCCGTTGAGGAGTGGGACAATCTAGACCAAGAGTGCCGTGATGAACTTGTGGATAGTATGCGATGACGAATACAGGCATGCATCAATGCAAGAGGACGTGCCAGTGTGTATTAGAGGTACCGGTGTGTACAGCAATCTGGACCACCACCCCTGAAGTGTGAGGTAACGGGCGAGTCGAGCAGCCCTGAAAATATTCTAAGTTCAGAGTTGGCGACCACCGCTCGGGCCTCTCGGCAAGGTGTGCCTCGTTAGAAGTGCGTGATGCCACACAACGGCCTGACTGTGGTGATGCTGTGCGCCGGGAGGGCCAAAGATGGCGGACTTAATGGCGGTTTTAATGGCAGACATTTCACAGTTCGCATAGAAATTAATAGTAGCCAGATGAATCATGATACCTCAAAAAGAAACACGTACATTACTATTGTTTGCACGACGATTCTGATGGTGTAATAAGATTTTCAATATATTTATTAGTTTAAAGTTTAGTATCTGAAGATAAATTATACAAGTAACACCCAGCAACGAATTTCCAAAATCTAAGCGGTTCATCCGATTTCGTCGATCTACGTGCCTTTAGAAAGCTATTAGTGTAAACCTAAATTGATATGAATTACAGGCATGTGACTTAAATAGTACATCAGTTATTGGAGGTCAAAGTGGCCGATTACTATCGATCGCGTCAGGCCGTAAGAACTCCACAGTTACACGAAAAAACGGTAGCAGCATGCTTTTGAATATATTTATTCGTCTATATCTTTGTTTATATCCGATACATACTATTGATGAAGAAATTGGTTAAATATTTACTGTGTGTTAGAAAGCACAGAGACATTAGGCTCCTGGCCTACATTATGCTTATTTTCTTTTGATATAAGTATATTTAATTGTTTACGTATTTAATAATGTGTCTTGGAGCGTGTTTACGGTCCAGCCGTAGGAATATTTATTTAATTTCAAGTATTTAAATGTAAATCCAGTATTTCGTATGTGTTTCAATATGTTTGTGAGTGCACGTTGGCTTGGAGACGTGGAGGGAGCGCTCTAGCCAATCACAGCGCTCGTTACTAAGAGAGACGTATGGCGGTTAGGGAGGAGCATCTTATCCGGGGAGGACACGGGGGAGTTTGGAACAGTGCGGAGCGAGGGACAGTCGCACAGGACACGAAGAGTCGTGGAGAGAGTTGGAGAGCGTGGAGCGGTGTGCGCGTGGTCGCGACAGATAGAAACACTTGGGAGTGCCGACTTGTGCGCGTGTGAGATTTCCGTGGCTTTTACATTGAAGTCGTAGTGTGCATTTATAAGTGAATATCTCGTGAGCTATGTTGTCATTCATAACTAATTACGTGCAGTAGGAATCTATTGTTTCCCTGTTATTCAACTTATATTTTATTTAATTGCTGGACCATCGACACCAATAAGTGTCTTGTAGAAATATACCGCATTCTCAAAACTTCTACTATCGTACTCATTATTTAAAGTGTGACAGTTTTCAGGAAGCTGGCATTCGCGTCAGTGCGGTGCAGCATATCTATTGTTAGTGGAACGAGAAACCAGTCCAAGTTGCAAATTTTTGCTTTTTATTCGTTAGATGACAAGTTAGGGACCGAGACCCATTTTCAAATCATCATAACAAAGTCGAAAATGGCATTTCCAAAGATGTAAAAAAATGTAAAATCAACATTTACAATGCATACGGTTATCTGTGTACGTATTGGAAATGCTATTTTAGACTTTGCTATGATGATTTGAAAATGGGTCTCGGCTCGAAACTACTCATCGAATGAACAGAAAGTAAAAATTTGCAACTTGAACTGGTTTGTCGTTCTACTGATTAGCAGAAGTTGCTCACCCAAGCTACTCTAGCATGCTGGAAGTTCGTAAATGTCTATGGTTGTAGGCGAGGTTTTTCGTTCGGCTTTAGATGTTGCAGAATTTGCATTTTGTAAGCATACAAACGAAGACGCTGGCGTGCTAGACGATGCAGTGTTGCTCGGTTGCCCAGATGTCTGCCGAAATGACTTTCGTGAGCTTCTGAGAAACGCTTGTTTGGTGTCCTCCACTGTATCTTCCGAAACAGTACGACGTGCAGCGCCAGAATGTTTCAATAAACCTGCAGTTACCGGAAACCTACGATACTTTTGCTTAACTGTTCTTGCCTCAGGTGAATTACACCCTTCGAGTATGTGATACACTTTCTTTGGACACTAATAGGCGATTTTGTTTCTGCAAATCACACTACTACATGCTCGCGCTGCTGTGGAGTCGCCATTTCCACTTCATGCGATCACGATGCTCTCTGGCGACAATAGTTGCCACGTCTGACGTAGGAATATAAATTGTCTGAGATCCCCTAGCAAATGCTCCAGTTTCATTATCATATCTATTGCAGTTTTTTTCCTGGGCCTTTGAAATATGGCAGGTTAGAAAGGAACAATCTGCATATCGTAGATCCTCATGAAGTAGTCTATGCGACAAGTTGCATATATATTTTGCATTTCCCTAATTGTACTTTATTTACATGATTTTCCTTGTAATTAGTAAAATGGAATTCTTGAGTACTGCGCATATATCACTGCAGATGTCAGGAACTACCTGAGATAGGTTGTTGTGGTCTTCAGTCCTGAGACTGTTTTGATGCAGCTCTCCATGCTACTCTATCCTGTGCAAGCTTCTTCCCCTCCCAGTACCTACTGCAACCTACATCCTTCTGAATCCGTTTAGTGTATTCATCTTTTGGTTTCCCTCTACGATTTTTACCATCCACGCTGCCCTCCAATACTAAATTGGTGATCCCTTGATGCCTCAGCACATGTCCCACCAACCGATCCCTTGTTCTAGTCAAGTTGTGCCACAAACTCCTCTTCTCCCCAATTCTACTCAATACCTCCTCATTAGTTATGTGATCTACCCATCTAATCTTCAGCATTCTTCTGTAGCACCACATTTCAAAGGCTTCTATTCTCTTCTCGTCCAAACTATTTATCGTCCATGTTTCACTTCCATACATGGCTACACTCCATACAAATACTTTCAGAAACGACTTCCTGACACTTAAATCTGTACTCGATGTTAACAAATTTCTCTTCTTCTGCCATTGCCAGTCTACATTTTATGTCCTCTCTACTTCGACCATCATCAGTTATTTTGCTCCCCAAATGGAAAAACTCCTTTACTACTTTAAGTGTCTCATTTCCTAATCTAATTCCCTCAGCGTCACCCGACTTAATTCGACTACATTCCATTATCCTCGTTTTGTTTTTGTTGATGTTAATCTTATATCCTCCTTTCAAGACACTGTCCATTCCGTTCAACTGCTCTTCCAAGTCCTTTGCTGTCTCTGACAGAATTACAATGTCATCGGCGAACCTAAAAGTTTTTATTTCTTCTATCTGAGATATAGCGAGTACTAAAATGCAAAAAATTACTAACGTGTCTCCATTCGCTAAGAACCGGAGGCTTCAGGGGACATGGCTCGTCCGTCGATAGTCCGTGTCCCGCTTTTAAAATCCTCACTCAGTCGTAAAGAGAGGGCAGCGAAAAGCATCAAACGACATTACTACAGGGTTTCGGAGTACCGGTAATGTCTGCAACTGTATACATTGAGAAATGCCCTAGCCTTCACATTTTCCGCCCTTGCATGATAATTTGTTTCCCACGTTTGCTTTACTAGTTTCGTAAAAGAAACAGCGCGCTCGCCATTGCAGTACAACAGTGTCTGAATATCACAGTTTTGCGTTGCGGCTATAACTAGCGTCGTATCGAGCGAAACCTATGCGCCGATTATAGCGTCACACACACAAACAAAGGACGCAACGCCCGCAGCGTTCTTTCCGTTCGCTCCAGCGTAAACGCTCGTTCACAGGTACAGGCGAATAGTAGTGAACACGCGCAAGTTGCCGACGAATGATCGTCAGTTTTCTTTGCGATGTAAACGACGCTGCACGTGTGCAGCACACGAAGTCGCAGGGTCCTTGAAAGCACAGGTCACGGAGGTGTGCCAGCCTGCAAAATATCGAAGGGGTCAATCTGTACAGAGCAATCGTTTCAGTCGCGTGTAATGAAAAACTCGTTCGGGTAAAACTGTACCCCCATACCCAACAGGATTTACTATCGAGATTGAGATAAATGGTAAACGAGCCACAACTGAGACCATCCCTCGTTAATTCAGTACTGGTGACCAACTTGGTGCGAGCAGCAATAGCGCCAGAACACTTCCCTTGCTCTGTCGTAGAAAAGCCACCGTTCCATACGAGTAGTTCTTCTAACTGCTGACGGCAGACCTTAGAAACTAGTTTGGACCCGAGGACGTCACACACTATTCCTGTCTCTTCGATTTATCTCGCTTGGTATGGGTTCTACACTCCTGTATGGATACTACTTTGCAGTGTAAGGTGTCAGGCAAATCCAACACCTTCCATGAAAACCCTGACATGATAGCAAATCCGGCAGTATGTCACATAGCTCCAAACAAATCCTGACATTAAATTAACCAAAGTAATACGATCAACGAGTGAGCAAATGGAATACCACAGACTAACACAAGAACGCCTAAATGCATGTCATACCTTCCCACCGTGAAACAGACGCAGTTCCGAGGGGAGAAACGAGAACAGAAGCCGAGAGCAGAATCGTGTAGGCTAGGAGGCCCTACGATAAGGGATGGACACCCACGTCGCCAGCTGACCGCCAAAACCACCCCCAGCCCATGTTAAAAGATAGAGCCCTCCAGAAGAACAGTATAGATCTTACGATAACACTAAAAGGTCCACACCAGCTGCAAGTTTTAGCGTGAGACTTTTTCGCGTCTCTGTTACGTTGCAAACGTTAAAAACATTGCCCCACCACGAAAAGTATAACGTTTCTCATTGGATAGACAGAATTTTGTAGGCGGAGCTTAAGGTTAACATGGAGACCCTGATTGGTCAGTTGAAAACACAGCCAGATAGCTTTTTTTAAACCAACTTCGGTAAATTGTAGTAAGGAGAAGTTAGGAGAGAGTTGCTTCCGAGACGGCGAGATGCGTGGAGCTGTGCCACCCGCCACCCCCTGTCGCTGCCTAAACACCGACAAGCTAATGACGCACGCGATGCCGCATTTTTGAGCGCATAAGGCTTCACTCAGAACTGCAGAAGTCTCATCTGTTACACCCCCTTTTTACATAATACTAGTGTCGATCGCCAATTAAATCTCATGGTGTTCACATTTGCTACTTGAAGTAAAAATCTGAAACGCGATGATTTTTCTGTTATATAATTATTCAGAAGCCACATCAGCCACTGTAATTTACGACAAGTTAGATAAGTAATTAAAGATAATTGAGGGTCACTGTAGACCATTTTGATAGTTTTCTCTTTTACGAAAATTAACTTAAACCTAGATTATAGATGTGATATGGCATAGGTCATCCTTCGATCCATTGTAGAACTTGGAAACCCATTCAGGGAATATTCGTTCACATTTTTGTTGAACGCAGTTGGTTTTTATCATCCTGTATTAAAATATTTTCTTTTATCAATAGTGCAATTTCTAAACAATGTTTTGTGAGTAGAATAAAATTTCCAATGGTAAACTTAACTGCTTTTTCGTCGTTATTTTACCAGCTAACTAAAAATAGGAAAGCCTTGAACCCCTTCCACTAAATTTAGTTAGTATTAAGATTCATTTACAGGGAGTGCAGTGGAGCTGACGCAGAAATCATTAAGTATTTGATTATATCATCACTAGTCTCACTGAACTCTTCTGAACTCTACGTGTCATGTGTGGTTTGGCGTCTCCTTACCAGCAACAGGTCCCAGGTTCAAACTAGTAAATTCCCTATAAGACAAGCTGAGAGCGTCGTTGCGCGAAAGTGGTAGGGAGACACGACTTAGAACAAACAGACACCACGCAAAATTTTAGAGCAGTACACATCTCAAAGTCATTTTTGTGTTTGATAATCCGACGTATTTCTCAGTGTTGTGTCTAGGAATCACGCGTACTCGGTTCACTCGACAAACAATCAAACAACTCGTATTAATGTGTTTTATTACACTTAAATCAAATACAATAATTAACTTAGGCAATTACACAGATGTGCCACAGACAAAGGGCGACATATGAAATAATCAGTCTTTGCAGTGACCGCTAATCTCTACCTGACAAACGTCTGTCCTGAGCTGGTATCGAAGTTGACGCTGCTATTGAACTGGGCTGTCATCAGTCGGGCGTGGCGCTTGTGTCCTCCTCATGTAGGGCCACTACTGTAGCGTTGTCGTCCTGGAAGGGAGGTCGGTCAGCGTGCGATTGGCTGACCCCTTCTCACAGCCCTCTCTTCCCTGTCGTTCCCGACTGGCATGCCGGCGTTTGACTTTACGCCGTAACACTCAACATCTTTTTTTCCCTCATGATATCACACGATTCAACATTTATTATGCAGTGCTAACTACTGCACTGTAATACTGACTTTGTGAGTTCATCACTGACACTTTGCGCAATATATTGAAGAAGACCCACTGCTTTAAAAACACTGACGATCGCTCTGTATATCGTGCAGTATACTGTACTGTGTAAGGGTGGTATTGCTCAGTACATGACGTTCCTGCCGATGCCGAGAGAAATTAAATTCGCTCCGAACGAATTTCCACAAAGATCTTAAAATACACCCATGCTCATAAATTGAGGATAATTGCAGAATGTGGTACCACACAACGTCACACTACACAAAACTGGCGCTAGTAGCGTAGGCACATGGGGAACACACACGACACAGATCTGTAAGTCCACAGTATTGGTGATAAGTTGAGAAAACCGTCCCGAAACACATGTGCTACAAAACACCACTGTCTCCTGCACTTATACCCCGACATCAGTATGGGATGTGATCACCATGCACACGTACACAGGCCGCACAACCGGTTGGCACACTATGGAACAGGTGGTCGAGCAGCTGTTGGGGTATAGTCTCCCATTCTTGCACCAGTGCCTGTCGGAGCTCCTGAAATGTCGTAGGGATTTGAAGACGTGCAGCGATACGTCGACCGAGAGCATCCCAGACGTGCTCGATTGGGTTTAGGTCTGGAGAACAGGCAGGCCACTCCATTCGCCTGATATCTTCTGTTTCAAGGTACTCCTCCACGATGGCAGCTCGGTGGGGCCGTGCGTTATCATCCATCAGGAGAAAGGTGAGACCCACTGCACCCCTGAAAAAGCGGACATACTGGTGCAAAATGACGTCCCGATACACCTGACCTGTTACAGTTCCTCTGTCAAAGACATGCAGGGCTGTACGTGCACCAATCAGAATCCCACCCCACACCATAAAACCACGACCTCCATACAGGTCCCTTTCAAGGACATTAAGGGGTCGGTATCTGGTTCCTGGTTAACGCCAGATGAAAACCCGGCGAGAATCGCTGTTCAGACTATACCTTGACTCGTCCGTGAACATACCCTAGGACCAATGTTCCAATCACCATGTACTGTGTTCTTGACACCAGGCTTTATGGGCTGTCCTTGCAGGTCTCCAGGCGAATAAACCATGTCTGTTCAGTCGTCTGTAGACTGTGTGTCTGGAGACAACTGTTCCAGTGGCTGCGGTATGGTCCCGAGCAAGGCTATCTGCAGTACTGCGTGGCCGTCTGTGGGCACAGATGGTAATGTTGTACACTGTGGACGTCCCGTACTGTAGCGCCTGGACACGTTTCCTGTCTGCTGGAATCGTTGTCATAATCTTGAGATCACACTTCGTGGCACACGGAGGGCCCATGCTACGACCTGCTGTGTTTGACCAGCCTCCAGTCGCCCGAGTATTCTACCCCTGATAACGTCATCAATATGCGTTCTTTGAGCCATTTTCAACACACAGTCACCATTAGCACGTCTGTACACTTACTCGCTGCACCGTACTCTGACATGCGCCAACATACCTCTGCGTATGTGGACTGGTGCCAGCGAAACCGTGCTACGACCGCAGATCAAATGCACTGCATGGTCATACCCCGAGGTGATTTAAACCTGCAAACCGCCAACCAGAGCGTTGTTTCATCATGTATCAGCATTATCCTTCATTTATGAGCTTGAGTGTAGTAAACGAAAAACTATCAGGAAATGATCAGAAGATCTTTATGCGATTACCACACGGTGCTTTGAGAAACGAAATTCCAGACAGAACAGCAAACGCAAGATACCTCGTTGTCCACAATAGCAAAGAAAACTGAAGAACATGATGTTATGACAGGAACCGGAAATGTTTACTGTTCCGGGGTAACGCCGACTGCCGGTACGAGGATCAAGAACGTTACAGCAGAGAAGGCTGTGAGACGACGTCAGCCAATAGCCCACTGACTAGGCCTGCACCTCAACAGGAGCGGCCTCTACAAGAAGAGAATATAACCGCCGCCCCTGCCAGGCTCGGCCGGAGACTAGTAGACCTGGACTAGGAGAGAGCAGCAGAACAGCCGTGACTTGTGATCCATATGAACTTGTGTGACTAACTTGCATCGACATTGTATATAGTGAAGGACTTTGATTATTTGCATGTCGCCAATTGCTTGCGACAACTCGTTGTATATACAGTTTCGTATTCTCAATTCAATTACTGTAATAAACTCCAATTATAAAGGTGGCATGGGTAAAATACAGGGAGCGAAAGGCTATTTACAATTTGTACAGCAAACTAGATGGCAGTTATAAGAGTGGAGGGGCATGTAAGGGAAGCTGTGGTTGGGAAGGGAGTGAGACAGGGTTGTAGCCTATCCCCGATGTTATTTAATCCGTATATTGAGGAAGCAGTAAAGGAAACAAAAGAAAAATTGGAGTAGGTATTAAAATCCATGGAGAAAAAATAAAAACTTTGAGGTTCGCCGATGACATTGTAATTCTGTCAGAAACAGCAAATGACTTGGAAGACCAGTTGAACGGAATGGACAGTGGCTTGAAAGGAGTGTATAGGATGAACATCAACAAAAGCAAAACGAGGATAATGGAATGTAGTCGAATTAAGTCGGGCCATGCTGAGGGAATTAGATTGGGAAATGAGACACTTAAAGTAGTAGAGGAATTTTGCTATTTGGGGAGCAAAATAACTGATGATGGCCGAAGAAGAGAGGATATAAAATGTAGACTGGCAATGGCAAGGAAAGCGTTACTGAAGAAGAAGAATTTGTTAACATCGAGTATAGATTTCAATGTCAGGGAGTCATTTCTGAAAGTATTTTTATGGAGTGTAGCCATGTATGGAAGTGAATCATGGACGATAAATAGTTTAGACAAGAAGAGAATAGAGGCTTTCGAAATGTGGTGCTACAGAAAAATGCTGAAGATTAGATGGGTAGATCACATAACTAATGAGGAGGTATTGAACAGAATTGGGGAGAAGAGGAGCTTGTGGCACAACTTGACAAGAAGAACGGATCGGTTGGTAGGACATGTTCTGAGACATCGAGGGATCACCAATTTAGTATTGGAGGGCAGCGTGGATGGTAAAAATCGTAGAGGGAGATCAAGAGAAGAATACACTAAGCAGATTCAGAATTATGTCGGCTGCAGTAGTTACTGGGAGATGAAGAAGCTTGCACAGGATAGAGCAGCATGGAGAGCTGCATCAAACCAGTCTCAGGAATGAAGACCACAACAACAACAACAACAACAACAACAACGATTTTGATTATCATTGTGTCGATCCTGAGTGTCATCGTGCCTACCAAAAGCTGCAGACCTACTGGCCTGATCTCTTTACCGGTTTTCCGTCGTGAAACTAGAATTCTCAGCCTTGGCCACAAGCCCGCTGTCAGGATGAGCTAGGGGCTGTTGCCAAGTCAGCACATTAGGACGTTGCCCAGTGAGGCACTTCCTACGGATCCTAGATTGTGAGGTGGCGCACTATCTTGCTGAATGATCCACTGCTCGTTGTTACCCTGAAACAAATCACGGATAGCCGGCCGCGGTGGCCGAGCGGTTCTATGCGTTTCAGTCCCGAACCGCGCGACCGCTACTGTCGTAGGTTCCAATCCTGCCACGGGCATGGATGTGTGTGATATCCTTAGGTTAGTTAGGTTTAAGTAGTTCTAAGTTCTAGGGGACTGATGACCTCAGATGTTAAGTCCCATAGTGCTCAGAGCCGTTTGAACCAAATCACGGATAGATAGCAGTAGTTTCAACAATACTTCTTTGCACTTTTTTGTGATAATGTTGCCCTGTAACAGTTGCAAACGCCCAATGTCACTGGTGGGATGCTTCACAGTGGCGGTGAGGCATTCAGGCGACAACTCTTCGCATGGTCGACGACGAACGAACTTGATTTCATCGAAACATCCTGGCAGATTAAAACTGTATGCCGTACCGAGACTGGAACTCGGGACCTTTGCCTTTCGCGGGCAAGTGATCTATCCATTCTTTCAGGAGTACTAGTTCTGCAATGTTCGCAGGAGAACTTCTGTAAAGTTTGGAAGGTAGGAGACGGGGTACTGGCAGAAGTAAAGCTGTGACGACGGTGCTTGAGTCTTGCTTGGGTAGCTCAGTTGGTAGAGCACTTGCCCGCGAAAGGCAAAGGTCCTGAGTTCGAATCTCGGTCCGGCACACAGTTTTAATCTGCCAGGAAGATTCATATCAGCACACACTCCGCTGTAGAGTGAAAATTTCATTCTTGATTTCATCGCTTTCAAAGACACTGATCTTAGCTTCGTCAGTCCAAACGACGCTAATCCAGTCTTCTTGCGCCAACTCTCTGTATGTTAAAACCCAGTGCATACATTTCTGCCTTTGCAATTTGTTCTTATAAGGTTTCTTTCTGGGAATCCTCACTCGGAAACCATTTTCGCGTAGTTTTTGTGTGACCTTTCGATCAGAAATTTCAAGCCCTGAAGTCTTCAAGAGGCGTTTACATCTTTCACGGTCTTTCGTCGATCTTACAGGGAAAGACGGCAGATTCTACGACATTTTTAATCAGTTAGTATCGAAACTTTCTGGCACGGTTTATGAGGTCGTCATTGGTGCGAATTTCGCTGACTATGGCTATAATCTTAGCAAGGCTTGGAAACCAGCGATTGGGTTAATCAAGAGTAAATCGAGCAAACGTATAGTTGTGACGACCACGGCGGACAGAGCCATCACTCCGACGTCATCTCAGACGCCGTCGCAATCTGTTCCACCGTGGCGCGGGGCGCGGACAGCGGAGGGAGCGCGCCGCGGGCGGAGGGTATTTAAATCGGCCGCCGCCGCCGCGACCGAACCCAGTTCCCTCTGAGCAGTCATAGCGTACGGATCTCCGTGCCGGCACGTTCACAGGAGCTCAGTCCGTCGGTTCACCTGAAGATGGCGACAGGTATGATCGCCGAAATATTGTGCCCGTTGGACACTGTAGACCGGCAGTACACCCGTGGATATTTTGATTATCAAATACGCCTGGAGAAACTCAAGAATCACATATTATTTAATTTTTATTTGCAGGAACTTTTGGTCCACATAGTCGCAACATATTGCTTTTACTTATCGTCAGTCAGCAAGCTGCACCACAAAGAACTGATTGTCCGCTGGTAGTAAGTAAACTGATGTTTGCGATTAAAATGTTAATGTCGTCTGTTTAGGAGCAGAAGAGTGGGAGGGGGTGGGGGTGGGGGTGGGGGTGGTGGAATGTACAACAGCACTCGGCACTTTGGCGCGCGGAGGCAGGCAAGGGGAGGAAATTAAAGTAAGCAGCTTTGTTAAGTGAAAGGGAAGCCGCTCGCGGTTTCGGATAATCACGATTTGCTCGTTGCGTCAGGCTCTAAACATTAAGAGAGCAAGCTCTTTAGCTTCGGTGTTTCCGTGTGATAAACACAGCTGAAGTTATTTATTACCAGGCCGCTTCATTTCGCCGCTTCCAAGGTTAGCTGTAGCGGGTTCATTTCACTTCCAGTTCGTCAAGTCGTAGTCATTAGTAAGGAATTGTGACAGCAACTGTTTTACCGAGTTTGAAAATCGACGTGTCAGTACCCGGATTCTAAGACAATTTTAATGAAAAGAGGAATAATTTTAGGCAGTGAAATTTATGTCGGTCTGTAATTCCGTGTACTCTGCTGGGATAACGTACTGAAAATTGATAGTGAAGCTACAGAACTGGAAACATTTTGCCTAAACATTGGAAAGTATTCGTTGTTATCGAAGATACACCCATTCACCTCGCCAGAACTTGCAGATGTGGAAGTACTTTTTTTTCTTTACTTGCGATCAAATCAAAACTGGAGTATGGCTCGTGATGCACATTGGCTGACACTAAATCGAATATAAGGAAGATTGTGAGAAATAAGTAGTATCATGCGTCTCATCGAGTCAATGTTTCTAAAAAAAATTGCTCTGAGCACTATGGGACTCAACATCTGAGGTCATCAGTCCCCTAGAACTTAGAACTATTTAAACATAAGTAACCTAAGGACATCACACACATCCATGCCCGAGGCAGGATTCGAACCTGCGATCGTAGCGGTCGCGCGGTTCCAGACTGAAGCGCCTAGAACTACTCGGCCACACCGGCCGGCTCAATATTTCTGGCTTTAATTAAACGCCGAGGAAAACACATGAGTTTTGTTGGATTCCGTGTTGGCTACATGTAATTACAGGGCTATTACAAATGATTGAAGCGATTTCATAAATTCACTGACAAATTCATTGACATATGGTCACGACACACTATAGATACGTAGAAAAACTCATAAAGTTTTGTTCGGCTGAAGCCACACTTCAGGTTTCTGCCGCCAGAGCGCTCGAGAGCGCAGTGAGACAAAATGGCGACAGGAGCCGAGAAAGCGTATGTCGTGCTTGAAATGCACTCACGTCAGTCAGTCATAACAGTGCAACGACACTTCAGGACGAAGTTCAACAAAGATCCACCAACTGCTAACTTCATTCGGCGATGGTATGCGCAGTTTAAAGCTTCTGGATGCCTCTGTAAGGGGAAATCAACGGGTCGGCCTGCAGTGAGCGAAGAAACGGTTGAACGCGTGCGGGCAAGTTTCACGCGTAGCCCGTGGAAGTCGACGAATAAAGCAAGCAGGGAGCTAAACGTACCACAGCCGACAGTTTGGAAAATCTTACGGAAAAGGCTAAAGCAGAAGCCTTACCGTTTACAATTGCTACAAGCCCTGACACCTGATGACAAAGTCAAACGCTTTGAATTTTCGGCGCGGTTGCAACAGCTCATGGAAGAGGATGCGTTCAGTGCGAAACTTGTTTTCAGTGATGAAGCAACATTTTTTCTTAATGGTGAAGTGAACAGACACAATGTGCGACTCTGGGCGGTAGAGAATCCTCACGCATTCATGCAGCAAATTCGCAATTCACCAAAAGTTAACGTGTTTTGTGCAATCTCACAGTTTAAAGTTTACGGCCCCTTTTTCTTCTGCGAAAAAAACTTTACAGGACACGTGTATATGGACATGCTGGAAAATTGGCTCATGCCGCAACTGGAGACCGACAGCGCCGACTTCATCTTTCAACAGGATGGTGCTCCACCGCACTTCCATCATGATGTTCGGCATTTCTTAAACAGGAGATTGGAAAACCGATGGATCGGTCGTGGTGGAGATCATGATCAGCAATTCATGTCATGGCCTCCACGCTCTCCCGACTTAACCCCATGCGATTTCTTTCTGTGGGGTTATGTGAAAGATTCAGTGTTTAAACCTCCTCTTCCAAGAAACGTGCCAGAACTGCGAGCTCGCATCAACGATGCTTTCGAACTCATTGATGGGGACATGCTGCGCCGAGTGTGGGAGGAACTTGATTATCGGCTTGATGTCTGCCGAATCACCAAAGGGGAACATATCTAACATTTGTGAATGCCTAAAAAAACGTTTTGAGTTTTTGCATGTGTGTGCAAAGCATTGTGAAAATATCTCAAATAATAAAGTTATTGTAGAGCTGTGAAATCGCTTCAATCATTTGTAATAACCCTGTATTTTACGTTATTTTGAAAATGACAGTACTGATAGTTTTTTTGAGTGTAAAGTTGAGTCAGATGCTAAACATTGTTGGTATATTTGATAATATCTTGTCTCATGCAGGGGTAATGATCTCCTACCTCCGTGATCGTGACATACAGGGTGTTTCAAAAAGGTACGGCCAAACTTTCAGGAAACATTCCACACACACAAAGAAAGAAAATATGTTATGGGGACATGTGTCCGGAAACGCTTACTTTCCATGTTAGAGCTCATTTTATTACATCTCTTCAAATCACATTAATCATGGAATGGAAACACACAGCAACAGAACGTACCAGCGTGACTTCAAACATTTTGTTACAGGAAATGTTCAAAATGTCCTCCGTTAGCGAGGATACATGCGTCCATCCTCCATCGCAAGGAATCCCTGATGCGCTGATGTAGCCCTGGAGAATGGCGTATTATATCACAGCCGTCCACAATACGAGCACGAAGAGTCTCTACATTTGGTACCGGGGTTGCGTAGACAAGAGCTTTCAAATGCCCCCATAAATGAAAGTCAAGAGGGTTGAGGTCAGGAGGGCGTGGAGGCCATGGAATTGGTCCTCCTCTACCAATCCATCGGTCACCGATTCTGTTGTTGAGAAGCGCACGAACACTTCGACTGAAATGTTCGGGAGCTCCATCGTGCATGAACCACATGTTGTGTCGTACTTGTAAAGGCACATGTTCTAGCAGCACAGGTAGAGTATCCAGTATGAAATCATGATAACGTGCTCCATTGAGCGTAGGTGGAAGAAACTAAAATGAGCTCTAACATGGAAATTAACTGTTGCCGGATACATGTCCACATAACATCTTTCCTTTATTTGTGTGTGAGGACTGTTTCCTGAAAGTTTGGCCGTACCTTTTTGCAACACCCTGTATACTGGGAGTGTGTGGTAATCACTTGTCTCCAATGTTTGTCAATTTTATATAGATGGGTTGTAAAATGTTTTGTGATGGTCTACAGCGCTGTAATAAACTGAAAAATGGCGCCCCAATATTATTACGAAGTCGTTACCTGCCACTATCCATGGTCAGCTATAGTCGGAGTCCCGAACGATGGCGCTCGGTATTAGGCTTGTTCTGCATACCCACGTGACGCGTTATCCGACAGCCAATGAGCGGTCAGTAGTCCTCTGAGAACTCTGCTCGGAACGTGACAGCCAGTGCGAGCATCAGACGAGAATTTTTAATCCATTTGTTGGGAGCTGTCACCGCCGATGGTGCTGGTAAGCGTCAGATTCCGAGTAAGCAAGCGAGAGGCATAATTTGCAGTACAGAAGCTTCTTTAAGCAGGAAGCACGTGTATGCGCGTACTGCAACTGTCACTTCTACCAGCAACAACGCAGTCCCCTTCCGTGCCTAGGCCTGCGCAAAATACCGTCGTTCGTCAACAGGAATACAGCATACAATGGTGTAGGCGTAACTTAATCACTGACTGTTTCACCAGGCTGCGTCGGGCAGCTTCACGCGGCTGCCTCGATCAATAAACGTCTCTATGGACGCTCCAGATTAGTGAGTTGAATCCTGATGGACGTCGCTAAAACTTGGCTGAAGGAGCAGGGCTGAAAATGTAGACGAATCATGGGAGGCGTCGTTAAATGTACGCAAATCTACCCTCCAGAAATGTGAATGATGAAACTTATGACTATTGAAAGTAACAAGGGTTATACTGACTCTGACTTATTAGAATAAAAAACTCGGTCCAAACAGACCTCGGAAGGCTCAATGGTACCGACAGACCGCCATGTCATCCTCAGCCGATAGGCGTCACGGGATACGGATGCTAAGGGGCATGTGGTCAGCAGACCTCTCTCCCGGTCGCTGTCAGCTTTCGTGAACGCAGCCGCTACTTCTCAGTCAAGTAGCTCCTCAGTTGGCCTCACAAGGGCTGAGTGCTTCCCACTTGCCAACAGCGCTCAGCAGAACCAGAGGGTCATCCATCCGGGTGCTAAGCCCTACAGCGCTTAACTTTGGTGATCTGGCGGAAGCCGGTGTTACCACTGCGGTAAGCCTGTTGTCGATTTTTTACAATAAAAACGATTATTAAACAAGTGGCAACCTGTGTCGACATTAACATTATAAAATCATAGATAGATAAATACCAGCCTGCGGCCACATTAAATCCTTGACATATCTGACACAGGGGGTTGAGGGAAAGATGCTAATAACCATGCAAGAAAATTACTTATAATCGTGGAACGTGTAGTGACTGTCGAAGGTTAACAGAACTAGATAGTACTGCTGGAGGCAATACATCACACATGTGGACGAAGTTGAAACCAAACTGTTCATCTCTATAAGTAAAAAATCAAGTCCTCAGAGTACAGCCTCAAGTAGTCAGATTACAAAAAAATTACTCTAATTTCTCTACACCTTGTTTCGCATTTGTACCATGACGTCACCATAATATTGCAGATGGTGGATGAAGTGGCTGCAGAATCGATCATTGGTGGAACCAACCTTGCCACCATCTAAACCCTAATGCATCACCTCAGTTGGCCCTTGGCAGTTCTCAACAACACCGGAGGCTCCTGATCTTGATCTCGATCTGACTCCCAACTGAATGTCAGTTGAAAGGAAAACTCGCATTGCTACTTATTCGGTCTCTCACTGAATTTTGATTGGCTCTGCTCCAGATCTTTCAAGTGCTGACCGATCAAACGTCTCATCACAAAACACCTGTCTCCTTCCCCTGACTGATTAATCAGTTACTTGCGTCCTGCCATCCTCTACTCAGAAACGTATCTTCCTCTGGCCAGTGAGGTTCTCTTGTGCTCTGCCTCATCACCATACTCTGTCTCATTCTAACTTAGAATTAATTTATGTTATCGATTATTTGACGGTTTGACACTGAAGCGCCAAAGAAACTGATATAGGCATGCGTATCCAAGTACAGAGATATGTAAGCAGGGAGAATACGGCGTTGTGGTCGGCAACGCCTATATGACAAGTGTTTGGCGCAGCTGTTGGATCGGTTACTGTTGCTACAAAGGCAGGTTATGAAGATTTAAGTGAGTTTGAATGTGGTGTTATAGTCGGTGCTGGAGCGATGGGACACATCATCTGCGAGGTAGCAATGAAGTGGGGATTTCCTGTACGACCATTTAACGAGTGTACCGTGAATATCAGGAATACAGTAAAACATCAAATCTCCGACATCGCTGTGGTCGATAAAGATCCTGCAAGAACGGGACCAAGACGACTGAAGAGAATCGTTCAACGTGACAGAAGTGCAACCCTTCCGCAAATCGCTGCAGATTTCAATGCTGGGCCATCAACAAATGTCAGCGTGCTAACCATTCAACGAAGCATCGTAGATGTGGGCTTTCGGAGCCGAAGGCCCATTCGTGTACCGTTGATGACTGCACGACACAAAACTTTACGCCTCGGCTGGGCCCGTCAGCACCGACATTGGACTGTTGATGAGTGGAAACATGTTGCCTTGTCGAACGAGTCTCGCTTCATATTGTATCGAGCAGATGGATGTGTATGGGTATGGAGACAACGTCATGAATCCGTGGACCCTACATGTCAGAAGGAGACTGTTCAAACTGGTGGAGGCTCTATAATGGTGTGGGACATGTGCAGTTGGAGTGAGATGGGACTCCTGATACGTCTAGAAACGACTCTGACAGGTGACACATACGTAAGAGACCTGTCTGATCACCTGGATCCATTCATGTCCATTGTGCATTCCGATGGACTTGGGAAATCCCAGCAGGACAATGCCTCATTCAACACGTCCAGAATTGCTACAGAGTGGCTCCAGGAACACTCTTATCAGTTTACACACTTCCGCTGGCCACGAAACTCCTCAGACATGAGCATTATTGAGCATATGTGGGATGTCTTGCAACGTGCTGTTTAGAGGAGATCTCCACCGCCTCGTACTCTTACGGATTTATGGACATCCGTGCAGGATTCATGGTGACCATTGCCTCCAGCACTATTTCAGACATTAGTCGATTCCGTGCCACGTCGTGTTGCAGCACTTCTGCGCGCTCGCGAGGGCCCTACACGATGTTAGGCAGGTGTACCAGTTTCTTTGGCTCTTCAGTGTACATCGTGTAAACATTGTTTTCTGCAAAGTCAAAGTGTTTCTCTCGCGTTTTCAAAGGCCCAGGACTAAGCGTTTCTTAACCATCATTTAGACATTTATCTTTAGTTTTCCGTGCCTTTCTGGGGAGAAAGCCAACTTTCGACATCTCGAGTAAAATGGTCTCTGCCAGCTAAAAAGGTGAGTCTCGTCACTCTATTTCCTGCTTGTAAAATGTTCTAGCCAGACGTACTCTCTACGGGAGATGGTCTATGTGTATCTGCACAATGGCTTGCTGTCCCCCTGCGGTTTCACACCGTAAAGGCTGCTGGCCGGAGGACGGTGACCCTCGGCCCTACCCCTGCGCCCCTCCAACGATTTGGCGCTGAAGGTGGCTTTCTTTCTCTCTCTTTTACGACTTCTGTCCGGTCTGCATCACTTCTTGTCGCCCAGGGTGCTTCCGACATCTTACTACAGCTACAACGCATGCAAATATGGATTAAGAGTAAGCGAATAACAGAGAATTGTAGGCGTTGGGCGCAAGGACTTCTGACACCAAATCTGTAGCCGCCCCGGTGGTCCTGGTCGCCTATGGTAGACTGGAGGCCGAGCGGTGACCTCTCCACTTGTCAGGATGCTAGGAAATGACTGTGGACGCGTCAGAAACGCCAAAGAAACATTAATAATTCATAACACATTTATTCCTACCGAGTACAATGTGGCTTGGTGATATCAACGACCTTCCCGAGTCCTCACTGACTTGTAGTGATGACACCAGCTCCGGGCCGCACAGCCTTGCTAGCGCAGCGCCGCTTGTTGTGACGTAGCAAAGGAATGTCCTTACTTCGTACTTCGGCCGCGCGTGGCTGGTGGCGCCCGGCTGGCCGGCTGGCTCAGCTGCGGACAGCAAGCCGCTGCACGTAGGAGGCTCCGGGTTGGAGTCCCGGCGCTGTCGGCACGAGAGGCGTTCTCGTAGTGCGGAGTGTACTCTATCCCACCCCGTCTCCTTCCCTGCTCCTCCTGGTGGCTCGTCCGCAGTGGACGGGCGGAACGGTCTGCAGTCCCCCAGCATCGTCGGCTCATCCAGTTGTGCCTAGGCCCTGCAAGATCTCGACGAGGGCTCACTGATGTGGTCAGCATTGGCGGCGAGCGAGTCTGCCGAGATGTCTGCTAATCCTGGGTTGATGATTGACAGTGGCAGCAGAGAGGACCAGAGCTGGTACTGTCCCCTCACGTCTGCTGCTGGATGGCCCGCCCTTACTGCAACATCTCCTTAATAAAGATTAACATGTCGATCACCGAGCTGAGCGCTACGCAGCGACCCAGTACACGTCTAACTGCAAGTCTAACTGCGAGTGCGAGTGCCTTGTTGCTATCAAAGCTGGCGTGCTTAAAGGAAGCACGAGCGACGTCCTAACGTCATGCTCGTTTGTAATGAACGCATTCGATCCACATATACTGCTGATTAATCTGTCGTACTCGCCCCTTAAGTGTTCTTGCGACAGAGTTACGTGTTGTTACGACAGACTTACGCTAAGTTGTGAAATGCAGTACAGCTGACGCTATACCTCTGCCTTGCACTCTACGAAAGTCTCCGTCTAACACAAACCCGCGTACTAAGCAATTCTCTCTCGCCTGTTGTGTGTAACCAGGCCATTGCCCCTGCGTGACGACACATTCCGACATACGTGCAATCCTCTTACCTCTTGGCTAACCTACTGCCTCTGGCTCCCGGCATAGGCAACGAAACTTTGACAATATTCCACGTTTCCAACTCATTACTATTCCGCGACACTACGAAATAACAACGCTGCATTAGTTACCTACCGACAATCACTAGTACCGTGGAGTATCATTTTTATCGATCTAAATTAAGTATTCTAATCAAATGGGAGTCTCGTCGTTAATTTGCGCAATTATGCTGTGTGACTGTTCCCAGGAAAACTGTCACTAATAATATGTGCACCACATGGGGCACAGCTCACCACAAGAGGAAGTCATAAAGTCTGCCACTGCGAAACTTGGTGACGCTGTCACACCTTCTCCACATACTCACCCTTCAACAGCACACATTTCTCCAACGATGGATTACCTGGCGGAGATCTTGCTTGAAGGAGTCTGCCTCGATTACGATATTGTCGTCATTCTGGAAACATTGAATATTTCTACATCCAAATTTTCTGTGTCACTTCTACTCCTATCAACCAACAGTTTATTTAAGTACTGCCAAGAAGCGAGCTGCATGTATTTCAGTAAGTAACACACATAATTTAGGTGTAAATGAAATGTGTGGCTAGGACCTCCCGTCGGGTAGACTAGTCGTCTGGTGCAAGTCATTTTAGTTGACGCCACTTCGGCGATTTGCGCGTTGACGGGGATGATACGATGGTGAAGACAACACAACTCCCAGTCCCTGAGCGGGAATCGAACTCCGGCCCATTTGCATGGTATTCTGTCGCGCTGACCACTCAGCTACCGAGGCAGACAATTTAGGTGTGATAATACGTGATTTGACGGTTCACAGAGCTTCAAAAGTTTGATGCAGCAATCACACTTCGTCATTAACGAATGCTGGTTAACCTAAAATTTTCAATCAATAGTGCAAATATGCAAGCTGCGTATATTGTAATAAGTAATACAGGCAATTTAGGTGCGGAAATATTCAATTTGAAGTGCCACTGTGCTTGCAAAGTGTGCTTTCTGCTCAAAATCTAACATATTTCGAGAAATAACACAATTTTGTTTTGCTGCAAAGTTCGAGTTTTCATAGTGATCATTGTCTTTGGACATATTACGTTTCTGTCACCATCTCTGGTCACGTTGTGTCTGTAAAAACAAAGCAAGTATACTGCAGTTGAAGCGATACGTCATAATAAAACACTTCTTCCTTCCTTCCTAAAATCGTGTTTCAGTTTATATGATAATACCTTCCTCTCGTCCGAAAATCGTGTCTGGCTATGTTGTGCCAATACAGCATTGTACGTAACGTGTTTTTATTCCATGTTGGTATTACTTAGTAGCTGATTGCAGAAAATAGTCTGTAAACGTTTTAGAGAGCCTTGACGGGATAATTCCGATTGATTAACGTTTTAGAGAGTTTTGGTACCATAGTTCCAACTGCAGCAACAACTTCGGTTAGGGTCAGTCATTTGTAATAATTGATGATCAATATAATCGATTATATTTTTCTAGTGATACATTATCTACTCCCTTCCTGAACTGGTGGTGAAAAACGTTAGGTGGTGATAGAGTGCAGCATCAGACTGAACACCCTTTACATATTTACATATTATTGCAATACTTAGATATTTAATTTCAGGGTATTACGCCATGAGTATATCTTAATAATTAATTTCATAATGCCTATTGTTGTGTAATTGCCTATTGTTTTACATATCTTTTTTTTGTTGCTACGGATTTTTGCAGTTATTTTAGAACACTGTGCCTTTTTTACAAGTATTGTAGATTTGGGAAATAATTAATTTAAAGGGCCATTGTGCTAGTAAATAGGGATGTTTACAATTGCAGCCATCTTTGTTACTGACGACGAGCATAAACCAGCAGTTGATTTATTTCGCGTTTTTGAAGTTTCGCAGAATATTGTTTACAGTAAAACTGATGTTCAACAATGACGAATTATTAATTAATTAATTACATTCCATAAGCAATGATTCTTTTTGAACTATCTAAAGGGAGTATTTTTTCTGGTTCTCATACTCCATTTGAATGTTTCGTAGCTTTCAATGAAATTTAAAGATGCGAGTCGGTCGGTAAAAGGTTTTATGTACTCAGTAATGAAAATATGGTTGAAAATATTTTTTTAACCAGGCAATTGAGCTGTAGTTTACATATTTATAATATGTGTGCGTCTTTTAATGAAGTATTTTAAATGACAAAGATTGAAAACGTAATTTCTGGGAAAATATTTCGGATGTTTTCGAGGACAGGCGAGATAAGGGTGAATTGTGATTGGATGTTTCATTTTAATGACTGCTAAAATATTAGGCGCTGAATAGTAGGCTCTAGTTGGAGGAGATGGATGTGGTACATTAAACAGAGTGTTTGTCTGTTTGCGTGCGAGTGTGTGTGTACGCAATTCAGAAGGAAGTACTGTATCTTATGCTATATTGCGCAATAAGATGGTCTGCATTATTTTCATATTACACTGACTAAATACAGAGATATGTATGTGTACACATATACACTGACCAAAAAATGTCGCAGCACAAAAAAATAATTAATGTAGAATAATAAAATTGTGGATAGACGTTTGTCTAGGTAGTGTACTTAAGTAACATTGCAAGAACACAGGTTAATGTTAGCGCGAGAAATGCCATTGCAAATGTCAAACTCTGTTCTACATCTACATCCACACTCCGCAAGCCACCTGACGGTGTGGGGCGGAGGTTACCTTGAGTACCTCTATCGGTTCTCCCTTCTATTCCAGTCTCGTACTGTTTTTGGAAAGAAAGATTGTCGGTATGCCTCTTTGTGGGCCCTATCTCTCTGATTTTAACCTCATGGTCTCTTCGCGAGATATCCGTAGGAGGGAGAAATATACTGCTTGACTCTTCAGTGAAGGTATGTTCTCGAAACTTCAACAGAAGCCCGTACCGAGCTACTGAGCGTCTCTCTTAAGGTACGTTTACACTGGGATACGTGTATCGCGACATGTATGAGCGACATGTCAATTTGACATGTCGCGATACATCACCTCATACAAAAATTCACGGAACTTGTATGCGGACCCTCCAGCTCATACATGTCGCGTATACATTTTGTATATCGCTTTTTGACCATATACGCGACATGTATGAGCGACATTTGAAGAACTCACGCATGCCCAGTACTATCATTTCCTGTCGTCTTGTCGCCTGCCGCTTATTTTGACGATTAGCGCATGCGTAGTACCAGGCTCTTTGGCGGCTGTTTGAGTTTTCGAGGTGCCGACTATCGTTTCGACGTTAATGTATCTGCATAGAACATCAAAAAGTGCCGTATGCAACATTATTCTTCGTGTTTGCGAGGCCATTGTGCAAGTTTTATTCCAAGACGTGAAGGTAAAAGTTTTATATATATAACGGTATGTAATACATTCTACAATTTTTTGATGCATCTGGCACGTATATCAATTTTTTGCTATTATTCCGGCGGCCTCGCGTGATAATGTTGACAACGGATGCCGACAATCGTGTGTGAGACGTTGGCATTAGCAATCGCGCGACAATGCAAATGTTTTGTAATGAAATCTTCGTTTCAAGAGGAATCCCAGTGGCCAAAAAACGGAGTGTTACTGCCAACTGATCCTCTGGTGGAATCGCTTCCCGAAAGTTTGTGTTGGTTTTGTACACAAGAGGAGCCACAAGTGATAACAAACCGCGGAAATCCTCCATACTCATCCTAACATAATTTCTAAAATATGCGCCATCCTTTAGCGTTAATTCGCGAGAAACTCTCTCTGCCACCATCTACGCTTCCTCCGCCTTTTCTTCCTATCATCTTCCAAAAAAGCAAGTGTACCAGCACATAAAAATGTGAAATCTTCCAAATCGTCGTCGAAAGCTATCGCACAGTGATACATATCAATCAGTGTAAACGCACGCTCATACATGTATGAGGTTGATACTTGTCAACTCATACAAGTCGCGATACATGTCGCAAAGTGGCATATACATGTATCTCATACATGTGCCGATACAAATGGCAGTGTAAACGCACCTTTACAGAGTCTTCCACTGGAGTTTATCTATCATCTCCGTAACGCTTTCGCGATTACTAAATGATCCTGTAACGAAGCGCGCTTCTCTCCGTTGGATCTTCTCTATCTCTTCTATCAACCCTATCTGGTACGGATCCCACACTGCTGAGCAGTATTAAAGTAGTGGGCGAACAAGCTTACTGTAACCTACTTCCTTTGTTTTCGGATTGCATTTCCTTAGCATTCTTCCAACGAATCTCAGTGTGGCATCTGATTTACCGACGATCAACTTTATATGATCATTCCATTTTAAATCACTCCTAATGCATACTCCAAGATAATTTATGGAATTAACTGCTTCCAGTTGCTGATCTTCTGTATTGTAGCTAAATGATAAGGGATCTTTCTTTCTATGTATTCGCAGCACATTACACTTGTCTACATTGAGATTCAATTGATATTCCCTGCACCATGCGTCAATTCGCTGCAGATCCTCCTGCATTTCAGTACAATTTTCCATTCTTACAACCTCTCGATGTACCAAGCATCATCCGCAAAAAGCCTCAGTGAACTTCCGATGTCATCCACAAGGTCATTTATGTATACTGTGAATAGCAACGGTCCTACGACACTCCCCTGCGGCACACCTGAAATCACTCTTACTTCGGAAGACTTCTCTCCATTGAGAATGGCATGCAGCGTTCTGTTATCTAGTAACTCTTCAATCCAATCACACAATTGGTCTGATAGTCCACATGGTCTTACTTTGTTCATTAAACGACTGTGGGGAACTGTATCGAACGCCTTGCGGAAGTCAAGAAACACAGTATCTACCTGGGAACCCGTGTCTATGGCCCTCTGAGTCTCGTGGACGAATAGCGCGAGCTGGGTTTCACACGATCGTCTTTTTCGAAACCCATGCTGATTCCTACAGAGTAGATTACAATAATAACCAGTGCAACTGCCAGAATTTTGAATACAAGCGTGCAAACGTGCATGCGTTGTGTTGTGCAGGTGCCGGATGCAGTTTCTGAGATGGTGTTCTATGCCTATTGCACTTGGTCTGTCAATACAGAGATGGTTAACGCTGTATGTGGATGACGCTGGAGTTGTCATCCGTGTGTGCTCGATGGAAGATAAAGTTCTACATCTACATGATTACTCTGCAGTTCACATTTAAGTGCTTGGCAGAGGGTTCATCGAACCACAATCATACTATCTCTCTACCATTCCACTCTCGAACAGCGCGCGGGAAAAACGAACACATAAACCTTTCTGTTCGAGCTCTGATTTCTCTTATTTTATTTTGATGATCATTCCTACGTATGTAGGTTGGGCTCAAACAAATATTTTCGCATCCGGAAGGGAAAGTTGGTGACTGAAATTTCGTAAATAGATCTCGCCGCGACGAAAAATGTCTTTGCTTTAATGACTTCCATCCCAACTCGCGTGTCATATCTGCCACACTCTCTCCCCTATTACGTGATGATACAAAACGAGCTGCCCTTTTTTGCACCCTTTCTATGTTCTCCGTCAATCACACCTGGTAAGGATCCCACACCGCGCAGCAATATTCTAACACAGGACGAACGAGTGTAGTGTAAGCTGTCTCTTTAGTGGACTTGTTGCATCTTCTAAGTGTCCTGCCAATGAAACGCAACCTTTGGCTCGCCTTTCCCACAATATTCTCTATGTGGTCTTTCCAACTGAAGTTGTTCGTAATTTTAACACCCAGGTACTTAGTTGAATTGACAGCCTTGAGAATTGTACTATTTATCGAGTAATCGAATTCCAACGGATATCTTTTGGAACTCATGTGGATCACCTCACACTTTTGGTTATTTAGCGTCAACTGCCACCTGCCACACCATACAGCAATCTTTTCTAAATCACTTTGCAACTGATACTGGTCTTCGGATGACCTTACTAGACGGTAAATTACAGCATCATCTGCGAACAACCTAAGAGAACTACTCAGATGGTCACCCAGGTCATTTACATAGATCAGGAACAGCAGAGGCCCCAGGACGCTTCCCTGGGGAACACCTGACATCACTTCAGTTTTACTCGATGATTTGGCGTGTATTACTAGAAACTGCGACCTTGCATGTTGGGTTACAACAGCCGTATGTAGGCGAGTGTTATCCTGTTTCAAACGTTCAGATGTGTGTGAATTCCTAAGGGACCAAACTGCTGAGGTCATCGGTCCCTAGACTTACACACTACTTAAATTAACTTATGCTAAGAACAACTCACACACCCATGCCCGAGGGAGGACTTGAACCTTCGGCGGGAGGGGCAGCGCAATCCGTGACATGGCGGCTCTAACCCCGCGGCCACTCCGCGCGGGGATTGGAGACAGATTCGGTGAACGAGCAGGCCACGGCAACATGCCGACATTCTGCAGAGCATGTTGGGTTACAACAGCCGTATGTAGGCGAGTGTTATCCTGTTTCAAAACACCCACTGGAGCACTGTTTATGAATGGCAGCACAATAGTACGAATCACCAGATTGACGTCCAAATTTGCAGTTAGGATGTGGGGGGTACTGACGAGAGCACCGTAGATGGTAGCTTCAGGTGTAGGTCCAATGTGTCCAGCACGCAGACAGGTTGGTTGCAGGCCCTCAGCAGGCCTCCTTTGTGAGATGGCAAGAACTATGCCCCTTACATGAAGTCATTAAAGATCACCTAACTCACGTTGCGCGAACAGTAGGGCTGAAAAAAAAAATGACTGACAAGGCACAATGCATCTTGTAAAGGGTATAGTATGGACGTATTGGAATAATTAATGCCAGGTGATAGTTTTAAAGTAATTCACACGCAACGAAAACTTTGTGGAAACAAGTCGATTTACTGGAGGCTAGTTTATCCCAGGGAAGTATTCGAGTTGACCGTGGCCGGTGGGGGAGCTGCAAAGGGAAGCGACAATAGGCAGCCTAGGGCGGCTCAAACTCTTGAGAAAGCGGTAATGGGGCGGGGCCTCCAGCTGCCTTAAGATGAGTAACAGTGAGGGGGGGGGGTGGTTGACCCCATGCTGGTGTACCGGGAAGCAGACGGAGAACTTGTACGCCTGTTGATAAATGTCCATTGTCCCGTTTTCAGTGAAACATGCGAGAAAGGCGAGCAAAGCTACGGTGGAGTGGTCAACAGAGGTCAAAATATGCGTGTTCGTGACTATAGCAACTTCGCGCTGAATTCACGGTCCGCAGAGTCTGAAGTAAATCAGGTGAAGAGCGACAGAATGAAATACGCCAGCCTCTGATGGGAACGTAGGATCGAGGAATTTGAAGTACTCTCCTGGGAGTCAGAATTCCGGAAAATTTGGTGTTTGTGCAGACGCTAACCTTGATGGGTGGCCTGGGAGCAGCTAAATAGCAGAAGTTGAGAGGAAGGGAAATTTTGTGGGAATTTGTTCACTTCCCAGAGCAGGCATTGGTCGGCACTGGGAAGTGACGCATAATTAATGTGAGTTGTGCTGCAATTGGCGTAAGTGATTTTGCTGGAGGGGAAACCGAGGCGAAGAGCGGACTGGGAGAAGTCGCCGCAGAGGTCTTCCGTTCCCAGCTTGTCTAGAGTGTGGACGTGGAGTTCTTTACTCAGCTTGCCTAGGAAAGGGTGAGCATCTCTGCAGTTTAGGACTTAGCAATCGGAATGATTGGGCTTGGAGATAGAAAGTTTTCGTTCAGCTATGTACTGAGCAAGATAGCTAGAAGTGAATAGACGAGCGCAGCCTTGCAGCACCGCGAGGTCGGCCGACGTCCACACAACGACGCCGCGCCGCCACGCTGAATTCGGTGATATTGCGCCCTCTCCGGCCGATGATTAATTTGTTGGATCACGTTGGCAAAGTTTCCACAAGGGTTTCATGGGCCTTGTATTGTAGAATTCTTCTCGCACTTCGCATTACACCTGGGTCAGTCGATAGGAATTACTTTTGATTTATCACGCTTTACTCCACGCAAACGCAATTTATTACCACTGCCTGTTAGGAGAGTCATGTAATGTGATGATTGAGTTAAAATGAATCTGTGCTAATCGACTGCATCTGTTTTCAATCAAGTAGTTGAAATCCCAAGTCACTTTCTTAATTAATTTTATGTGCAACATTTGCATCTGGTGTTCAATAGCTGAATATAACATCAATGTGCACCCCTTTTTAATTAAAAGGGATCAATTCTGAATCAATTAATGTCAACACTGCCACCACAGTTCAATCAGGAGTCACAGGGCCTTATTACTTTCTTTGCGTTATCCAACATTGCGGCAGTTTTGCACTCTCTGTTGATCTGTTAGTCAATTAGCTGGGGTGAACACACGCCAAAACCAGATAAGTAACGGGTGGGGTGTTACACCTTCTAACCAACACACGCCCATCACTGGCACCGAGGCAGAACCAGCTCACATTAGTAAATACAACAGGCTTTCACCCTGCCCTCCAATGAGCCCTCGCTTATCACCACTGAAATTGCGAATGGCGGTAGTTTTGTGTCAGTGGACCCTACAGGACGTCTAGCTCGGAGGTGTTCTCGAGGTAACTGATTTGTTGGTTGTGACACTGAGGTGCCAACTGCTGCTCTTATTGCTGATGCAGATGCGGTACGACGCACCAGACACATAAGATGTCGCACAACTCCTTCTTCATGTTGGCTTTCACTGTAATAACGCAACGTGGCGTAATTTTTATGCCTTATTTTAACAACTTGCTCTGATTGGCTGGAGAGGGGGGAGGAGCATGGGGTACAAAGCACAACTGGGGTACTTCTGACTGTGTGGATTTTTTTTTTAAATTCCCGCTAGCACAATTGGACTAGTCCCTGCATCTTGGACTGCGATTGGATGGTGATAGGGGGAGAGGAGTGAAGTCGTCAGTGGCAAGGACAGGGCTGATGTCATCATAGGCTGGTCAAAGGACTTGGTCATGTGAGGTTACAGGTGTAAACAAAGTCAGAAGAAGGCAAGGACATACCAAATTCGTGAGGACCGTGCCTAGTAAAGCTCTGTAGTGCCCAAACCCACCTTGCCATCGACGATAGGTGTACGCAGCTTTCTTCCAAAGTACCGAGCTAGATGGCGCATTGATAAAGAGAGTGAACTCTGATCATAAAGAGTAAGGTTTCTTGTGCTTTTCACAAATCGCTTAAGGCACATGTCTTGACGGTTCCTTTGGGAAGGACGCGATCGATTTCCTCCCCCATCCTCACCCATCCGCCTCTGGTAACTTGGTCGTCAACGGGAGGGAAAACTCAAATCTTCCTTTCTTTTCCTGACAGGGAATAATACTTTAGCATATGAAACTAGAGTTCTTGTGTTGAATAATAAATTGTTTCATTACATGTGTTAATTTTTTCACCAAGCCGCTAGTCTTTGTTGTCTAAGTGGTCCTTCGTCTGTATGGAACGTATTTCTTAACAGGTACTTTTTAAGTGCCCTTTTAAACAAATTTGTTTTAGTAGTCGCTTTAATATCGTTAGGCAGATTATTGTATAATTTTATGGACTTTTGAGTTTTATGTTTATTCCTTCTTGGTTAACGTAACTTTAGTCTAGATCGTCTCCTGTTGCGGCCATGGACAGAGCTGTTCGTACGGCGATGACGAAGTTTTCCTTATCTCTACAACTGATCTGTAAAAGCACTTACACTGTTTTTATTGACCTTTTTTTTAGTTTGTAAGCTTGAGCATTCATTCCCCAGAAAACAGTTCTATATGAAATAACTGAGTGTTTACACGAGTAGTATATAACTAAAAACGAATTTATGTGACGTATCACGGAATTAAAGTCAAGTCCAGAGAAACCAAACGTAGTTATAGGGAAAGCCGAAAAAGTGGTTAGTGAAAGTTAAGTAAAGCTTTTTTTTTTACGACTGCAGCTTGTGGTAACAAAGACAGGAAAAACCAATAGTCTTAACAACATGTAAAAAGAATCAATAAATTTCATCACCTCTAATGACGTTTTACCGATAAGTGAAACGCATCTGCCGAAAAACTTTATTGATTTGCGCTACACTTAAAATTTTAAAAATAACAAACAATGCATGATGTATAACACCTGCGGAAATGACCATCCAAACAAAAACATAATTTTGAAAGATATGTTTGCGTGATTTTTTTGAGAAAGAGACAGAGGAGGAGACAGTAGAAAAAGGTTTACTGGCGGCAACAGTAAGTCAAATTTATCAAAAATGAAGGGCGCAATGCAGAGCAACGAGTGACTGCGAGAATAAGGCACAGTCACTAGCAGAAGACAATAATGATTTGCAACTTTTTTTAAAATTGTCAATTACTGTAGTGTTTTCCACAGGACATTCACAATGTCCCCACAACTTTCGTACTGTTATTTTATTTATTTCTTAGGTAACCGATGGAAATTTATTAAAGGAACTTAAAGCTAAAGCCATAACTGCAGCCAATGACCGGAGTATCGGTGCTTCCCTAAGTACCCTGAGCTTCACACTGACTTTCTCAAAGCCTGCCTATTATTAAACGGGGTCTTGTGTGTGCCCAGCGTTCCGTAAATTTTTCCTCGCTGCGACGTCCTAGTTTAAGCTGCCTTCTAGAACAGAAGACTTCCGAACAAAGTTATCCATTATGCAGAGTTGTGGATCCCGCTAGACGCCATTACCAACGAGCTTTGTATCTTTACCTTCCTTTCTCTTCCCTTCTGGAGGGTTTCAAAACTAAGGATAATGACAGCAAACAGAGAAACGTTAATATAGAAGTGTCAATTTGTTTTCCTTCATTCTTCATATTTTCTGCCTACGATCTGGTAGTCAGCAGAAATCGATACTTCCGCTTGCCTTATGTTTACTACGTAAGTAACATGACGAATTATGTGCGTACGAAGGTTTGAGATATTGAAGTTTCCACAAGAAGTAAGGATTTGCGTAACATTATGTTTCTGATCGCCGATCTCCTCTGTAGGCTCATTGAGTGAAAACTGAAGGTAAGTCGGTTTCTTTCCACATCCACAAAATTCTGCAAACTCGCGAAGTTATTGTCTGGACATCTGAAACACTTCACGACCTGCTTTTGTGCGCTACAACAACGCTATCCCATTTAGTGCGATGTACAGTTTGCTCGGTAATGTGTGAATCTGTTTTCAGGAGGAACACGTTTGAAATTTCCGCTCGGAGCATGCACACTTCGGTTTCTTGTCGTTTCTGTAACTGACGTTATTCAAATGATGAGATGGCTCTATCGAATAGCACACGTCCAATCTTCTCCCCAATCTTGCCCAGCTGCGTATGTATTCCCTATCAAATCATAACATTTTCGGCGAAATGTTAATCTATAATGTACTTTCTTCTATCAGTGGTTTTCACTGCCAAACAAAACTAAACACTCTCAGATTCTTTCTCCGGTAGCCAGAGAAAATACTGTATGTAACTTATTCAAGAAGAGCATAAAGATTGGTTCCGCAGCCTTCCGAATGTTGAGCGGTTTGCTGTTAATTGTTTGAATACATTAAAAGCTCAGAAGTTAAGTTTCTGTAAAATAAATGTTATATCTAGCGTCTTCCATTAATACCTCCTTTGATTCAAACCAGGACTGCGCAGAAACTAGAAGACGTACAGAAAACAGAGACACAACAGTGGACAGAGCGTGACTCCAAGCTCTTAACTCAAATCACAGGCACCGCTTGTGACGCAGTAAACATTAATGGGAGCACAGAATCACTGCTGACACGAACTGCTGGGGAAGGCGGGACGGCCGCCCACTGTTCACCGTGCTGCCTACCTGCAGGCGCGAACTAATGGAATGCAGCGATATGGTACTGTCTCCGTATTCTGACATACCTGTCCCCTGGTGCAACTATACCACTGCGCGTGTCACTTGTAGAGATGATCTATCCAGTGACAATACGTGTTACTGTTGTGTATGTGTCCCCTGAAACACTAGAGATACTTGTCAATAAGTCTGTACTGTCTTCTTCCCCCTACCTAACGCCTTTCCACTGCTTCTCTCAATTGGTAAAACCTGATCTACCACGTACGACTCACTCATTTACATAACCTTTTCCCAACCATACGATGCACCGTCCTTAGTGAAAATTTAAACCTTCATCTTTTTTACTAAATCCGTCTTAACATACGTAAAAGAATCCATTTTTACTTTATTCTTTTCAGCCTTTTCTTATTGCTCACTCTGTCCATCACGTCACGAAACTCCCAGACACTCCCTTCTTTTACATGTCGAAAGCACATGCCTCGTTCAGTAGAACTCAAAAACTTAAAATGAATATTCTGAATAGCCTCTGTTTTTAGAGCTAGACGAACAGTTTTCTTGGTGCGTGTTAACATTTTTCCCTGGTGGATACCGATTTTGCGTGTTCTGTCGTACTTTCAATAGCTACTGCAATGTACCCACCAGCCGTTTCAGCACTAACTCTCTTAATAATTGTTCTAAATTAGGTTTGTAGTACCACAACTCTTCTAAAACAATAACAGCTGCAGAAGCATTTAGTTTGTTTCCATAAAACGTTCTTGCAAGGATGTCAATCCGTGGCTCCGTATCAGGTAGCAGGAATATACGTTTTCTCACCCGACGCAAATTTCTCTTTACAAACACAATACTCAGTAACGTCCACGTCTGTCAGCATGGACTGCCCAAATACGTCTCCTCCTGCGAAAAACACGACGCTTCATCAGACGAGATCTCCCATACCGGCGTCTCCGGACTATGCGGGGACGGCGAGGTATCCATTTCCTCCTTCACAGACAAACAATGACCAATATGACAATTAGTGTGAACAACTTTAAGTCGGGACAAAAGAGCCTCACCACCAATAGCCATTTCATTAGATAAAAATTTTACAAGAGCGGTATCAATAATTGTTAGGCCTGTCTTGTTTTTTTTACATTGACTGTTATAGGCCTACCTTCAACAATTCTTTTTAATGTACCAGAAAATTGCTTCCATCTACACCACTCGAATTCCTCAAACAATATTACGGAATGTAATGAAGCATTGTATCTGCCGAATCCAAATTCAGAACAATACGGCATATACACCTCTTGATTACGCCCTAGTACTATTTTCATGTATTTCATGTATTAGTATAGACACTTGGAGTTTGTAAATTACTGGTCAAGGAAACCTTATTAACCACCCGCCTGAACACATCATTTTCGTTTTCTCAAATGTAACTATGTAGCTTTTTTTATAGCGGGGTACGAATTCTCGCTGTCGCACATGCAGTGATTTGACCACTTACCAGGTCTGACAAGAAATCACTGAATAGAAAATACCTTAGTTGATGCTGAAGGATGGTGTTTTAGTCAGTATGTGGTAAGAACGATTGTTGGTCTAACTACCTTGCTCACAGTAGGTGTTGTTGTTGTGGTCTTCAGTCCTGAGACTGGTTTGATGCAGCTCTCCATGCTACTCTATCCTGTGCAAGCTTCTTCATCTCTTCTGCAACCTACATCCTTCTGAATCTGCTTAGTGTATTCATCTCTTGGACTCTCTCTACGATTTTTACCCTCCACGCTGCCCTCCAATGCTAAATTTGTGATCCCTTGATGCCTCAAAACATGTCCTACCAACCGATCTCTTCTTCTTGTCAAGTTGTGCCACAAACTCCTCTTCTTCCCAATTCTATTCAATACCTCATTCGTTATGTGATCTACCCATCTAATCTTCAGCATTCTACTGTAGCACCACATTTTGAAAGCTTCTATTATCTTCTTGTCCAAACTATTTATCGTCCATGTTTCACTTCCATACATGGCTACACTCCATAAAAATACTTTAAGAAACGACTTCCTGACACTTAAATCTATACTCGATGTTAACAAATTTCTCTTCTTCAGAAACGCTTTCCTTGCCATTGGCAGTCTACATTTTATATCCTCTCTACTTCGACCATCATCAGTTATTTTGCTCCCCAAATAGCAAAACTCCTTTACTACTTTAAGTGTCTCATTTCCTAATCTAATTCCCTCAGCATCACCCGATTTAATTCGTTTTGCTTTTGTTGATGTTCACCTTATACCCTCCTTTCAAGACACTGTCCATTCCGTTCAACTGCTCTTCCAAGTCCTTTGCTGTCTCTGACAGAATTACAATGTCATCGGCAAACCTGAAAGTTTTTATTTCTTCTTCATGGATTTTAATACCTACTCCAAATTTTTCTTTTGTTTCCTTTACTGCTTGCTCAATATACAGATTGAATAACATCGGGGAGAGGCTACAACCCTGTCTCACTCCCTTCCCAACCACTGCTTCCCTTTCATGCCCCTCGACTCTTATAACTGCCATCTGGTTTCTGAACAAATTGTAAACAGCCTTTCGCTCCCTATATTTTACCCCTGCTACGTTGAGAATTTGAAAGAAAGTATTCCAGTCAACATTGTCAGAAGCTTTCTCTAAGTCTACAAATGGTAGAAATGTAGGTTTGCCTTTCCTTAATCTATTTTCTAAGACAATGCGTAGGGTCAGTATTGCCTCACGTGTTCCAACATTTCTACGGAAGCCAAACTGATCTTCCCCGAGGTCGGCTTCTACAAGTTTCTCCATTCGTCTGTAAAGAATTCGTGTTAGTATTTTGCAGCTGTGACTTATTAAACTGGTAGTTCGGTAATTTTCACATCTCTCAACACCTGCTTTCTTTGGGATTGGAATTATTATATTCTTCTTGAAGTCTGAGGGTATTTCACCTGTCTCACACATCTTGCTCACCAGATTGTTGAGTTTTGTCAGGACTGGCTCTCCCAAGGCCGTCAGTAGTTCCAATGGAATGTTAACTACTCCCGGAGCCTTGTTCCGACTGAAAGCAGTGCTCTGTCAAACTCTTCAAGCAGTATCGTATCTCCCATTTCATCTTCATCTACATTCTCTTTCATTTCTATAATATTGTCCTCAAGTACATTGCCCTTGTATAGACCCTCTATATACACCTTCCACCTTTCTGCTTTGCCTTCTTTGGTTAGGACTGGGTTTACATCTGAGCTCTTGATATTCATACAAGTGGTTCTCTTTTCTCCAAAGGTCTCATTAATTTTCCAGTAGGCAGTATCTATCTTACCCCTAGTGAGATAAGCCTCTACATCCTTACATTTGTCCTCTAGCCATCCCTGCTTAGCCATTTTACACTTCCTGTCAATCTCATTTTTGAGACGTTTGTATTCCTTTTTTGGCTTCATGATTTACTGCATTTTTATATTTTCTCCTTTCATCAAATAAATTCAATATTTCTTCTGTTACCCAAGGATTTCTACTAGCCCTCGTCTTTTTACCTACTTGATCCTCTGCTGCCTTCACTACTTCATCCGTCAAAGCTACCCATTCTTCTTCTACTGTATTTCTTTCTCCCATTCCTGTCAATTGTTCCCTTATGCTCTCCCTGAAACTCTGTACAACCTCTGGTTCTTTCAGTTTATCCAGGTCCCATCTCCTTAAGTTCCCACCTTTTTACAGTTTCTTCAGTTTTAATCTACAGGTCATAACCAATAGATTGTGGTCAGAGTCCACAGCTGCCCCTGGAAATGTCTTACAATTTAAAACCTGGTTCCTAAATCTCTGTCTTGCCATTATATAATCTATCTGATACCTTTTAGTATCTCCACGGTTCTTCCATGTGTACAACCTTCTTTCATGATTCTTAAACCAAATGTTAGCTATGATTAAGTTATGGTCTGTGCAAGGTTCTACCAGACGGCTTCCTCTTTCATTTCTCTCCCCCAATCCATATTCACCCACTATATTTCCTTCTCTCCCTTTTCTACTCTCGAATTCCAGTCACCCATGACTATTAAATTTTCGTCACCCTTCACTATCTGAATAATTTCTTTTATCTCATCATACATTTCTTCAATTTCTTCATTATGTGCAGAGCTAGTTGGCATATAAACTTGTACTACTGTCGTAGGTGTGGGCTTCGTATCGATCTTGGCCACAATAATGCGTTCACTATGCTGTTTGTAGTAGCTTACCCGCATTCCTATTTTCCTATTCATTATTAAACCTATTCCTGCATTACCCCTATTTGATTTTGTGTTTATAACCCTGTAGTCACCTGACCAGAAGTCTTGTTCCTCCTGCCACCGAACTTCACTAAAATCCACTATATCTAACTTTAACTTATCCATTTCCCTTCTTAAATTTTCTAACCTACCTGCCCGATTAAGTGATCTGACATTCCACGCTCCGATCCGTAGAACGCCAGTTTTCCTTCTCCTGATAACGACGTCCTCTTGAGTAGTCCCCGCCAGGAGATCCGAATGGCGGACTATTTTACCTCCGGAATATTTTACCCAAGAGGACGCCATCATCATTTAACCATACAGTAGAGCTGCATGCCCTCGGGAAATGTTAAGGCTGTAGTTTCCCCTTGTTTTCAGCGGTTCACAGTACCAGCACAGCAAGGCCATTTTGGTTAGTGTTACAAGGCCAGATCAGTCAATCATCCAGACTGTTGCCCCTGCAACTACTGGAAAGGCTACTGCCCCTCTTCAAGAACCACACGTTTGTCTGGCCTCTCAACAGATACCCCTCCGTTGTGGTTGCACCTACGGTACGGCTATCTGTATCGCTGAGGCACGCAAGCCTCCCCACCAACGGCAAGGCACATGGTTCGTGGGGCGGGGGGGGGGGGGGGGGGACGACGGTAGGTACAGGCCCTATTTTCCTCTTGTGATGATTTTTCTTTTAAAACTGCGGGAAACGATCCTCGGGAATATAAGGAATCACAAAGGGCGCACGGGCATGTGGCAGGAAATGTCTCCCAAGGGAGCTACACTCACCTAAAGGTGGAGATGAAAGGTCTTCGACACAGACTCCGCAATAGGAACCAAACAGAAGGCCCAACAGCATGGGGCAAACCTGACGACCTTGTGGGACGTTCTCCGCGGCAGCTGCCGCATTCCAGACAACCCGTGCCAGCGTTGTTAGCTATTGTTCAAGCATTATGGAGTAGTGATGTAAAAAATTATTACCGAGAAACAAAAAATAGGAGCGAATAAGAAATTAAATTTTTAATATTGTTCCTCTATCGTGAAACTCGATCCAGAAAGTTACAAATAACGTACAGTGGCATTTATTCATAGTAAGTACCGTAGCACGCCAGAATACATCTATGAACTTCACTCAATTAGCCAGCAAACACAGCCATTTCATTTCACGCTGAATACTATCCCCTTCGCGAAGATACCACTACCGTACTGCGAGACATAGGTGGGCGATTAATTGCAGTTAATCCATTAAAAGTAATTATTCTGGTGATCCATATGGGTATACCGATATATCTTTCAGACCAAATACTTTCACAAAATCGGTCATCATTACGATTAATTTTTCCAGTTTTTCGTTTTTCATCTTTAAGCCTGTTGAGTGTTGACTTGCTGTCTATAGCTTGATTAAGAAAGAAAGTTCGATTGTCCCCTACTACTTATCGTGTAACGTTGCCACAAGTCGGAACGTTTTGTGCCGACTTGAGAGACTTACAGAAATAAAAGTTACGTTTGTGAAAAATTGCGAACTGTCAGTCACAACATGTACCACCATGCAGCGAGACCTTCAGTGGTGGTGGTCCAGATTGCTGCACACGCCGGTACCTCTAATACCCAGTAGCTCGTCCTCTTGCATTGATGCATGCCTGTATTCGTCTCGTGGCATACTATCCACAAGTTCATCAAGTCACTGTTGGTCCAGATTGTCCCACTCCTCAACGCCGATTCGGCTTAGATTCCTCAGAGTGGTTGGTGGGTCACATCGTCCATAAACAACACTTTCTCAGGCATTTTCTATAGGGTTCAAGTCTGGAGAACATGATGGTCACTTTAGTCGAGCGAGGTCGTTTTCCTGAAGGAAGTCATTCATAAGATGTGCACCATGGGAGCGCGAACTGTCGTCGATGAAGCCGAATGACACAGTATGCTGCCGATATGGTTGCACTATCGGCCGGAGGATGGCATTCACGTATCATACAACCGTTACGGCGCCTTCCATGACCACCAGCGGCGTACGTCAGCCCCACATAATACTACCCCAGAACAGCAGGGAAATTCCACCTTGCTGCACTCGCTGGACAGTGTGTCACAGGCGTTCAGCCTGACCTGGTTGCCTCCAAACCCGTCTCCGTTGATTGTCTGGTAGAAGGCATATGCGACACTCACGGGTGCAGAGAACGTGATGCCAATCCTGTGCGGTCCATTCGGCATTATGTTGGACCCAGCTGTACCGCGCTGCGTGGTGTCGTGGTTGCAAAGATGGACCTCGCCATGGACGTCGAGAGTGAAGTTGCGCATCATGCAGCGTATTGTGCACAGTTTGAGTCGCAACACGACGTCCTGTGGCTGCACGAAAAGCATTATTCAACAGGGTGGTGTTGCTGTCAGGTTTCTTCCGAGCCATAATCCGCAGGTAGCGGTCATCCTCTGCAAATAGTAGCCCTTGGGCGGCCTGAGCGAGGCATGTCATCGACAGTTCCTGTCTCTTTGTATCTCCTCCAAGTCCGATCAACATCGCTTTGGTTCACTCCGAGACGCCTGGACATTTCCTCTTGTTGAGAGCACTTCCTGGCACAAAGTAACAATGCGGACGCGATCGAACCGCCTAGGCATGGTTGAACTACAGACAACACGAGCCGTGTACCTCCTTCCTGGTGGAATGACTGGAACCGATCGGCCGTCGGACCCCCTCCGTCTAATAGACGTTGCTCATGCACGGTTGTTTACATCTTTGGGCGGGACTGTGTCTTTGGTGCAATATCCACATGCAACGTCTATCTTCAGGAGTTCTGGGAACCGGGATGATCCAAAACTTTTTTTAATGTGTGTACATTTTAAAACTTCCTGGCAGATTAAAACTGTGTGCCCGACTGAGACTCGAACTCGGGACCTTTGCCTTTCGCGGGCAAGTGCTCTACCATCTGAGCTACCGAAGCACGACTCACGCCCGGTACTCACAGCTTTACTTCTGCCAGTACCTCGTCTCCTGCGAAACTTGCAGAACTAGCACTCCTGAAAGAAAGGATATTGCGGAGACATGGCTTAGCCACAGCCTGGGGGATGTTTCCAGAATGAGATTTTCACTCTGCAGCGGAGTGTGCGCTGATATGAAACTTCCTGGCAGATTAAAACTGTGTGCCCGACCGAGACTCGAACTCTCGGTTGGGCACACAGTTTTAATCTGCCAGGAAGTTTCATATCAGCACACACTCCGCTGCAGAGTGAAAATCTCATTCTGTGTACATTTTATTTGAGATGATTAGTCGATTTATTTAAATAATCGAAGATGGTTATTAATCGACTCTTACTGATAATTGCTCATCCCTACTGCGAGAAGTGTTTAACCTTTAGAATTTAGCGTACAAGAGTAACGCCTGCGATACTACTATTATGATAACTTTTCCCAGCAGGTCACGGAAAATAAAAATACTGATTATTATGCAAGAGAGAAACGTACAAACACGGCAAACCTGAGCAATAAACTTAGATAAATGAAGTCAATGATTACTTTCAAAAGATGTAAATTACGTATTAATGTAATTGTCAGCTTAGCACCTTCTAATATCCAGAGGCACGGTGCATCAAGCCATTGATGTGACTGATGACGTCATTGTTCGAAGGTAACTGAGCGATTAACCGATCATGATTCTTACGTAAACAAATATAGGTAAGAAATGAAAGGAAATGATCGGCAACTTGATGTCAGGGTGGTTCTACTTAGCGATATCGAATAGGTAACGGAAGAACAGATAATGTGTTCGGTCGTTCCATCCTCGAACAATTTTCCACCAGCCCTTTGTTTGCGGCTTCTGAAGAGAAAGATGGAAATATTCCTACAAATTTATCGTCATTATCATGAAACACAATAAAGCCCACTTATACATTTCAAAAAATATATTTTTTTATCTAAAGTAACGATACACAGAAACATGTGTGCTAGCTCTGCAACAGCTAGACGAAAAAAGACGCCACAGATTGGCGAGAGTAGATGAAGTACAGTTTCAATTGTTTTACAACAAAATATATACAAAGTTCATTTCCGCTTGGCTTCTTTAGCGGAAGTGTCTGACCAAACGTTTTAGTTATGATTTTTAATAAGAAAACATATTTTGCACAGAAAAACCAGAACGTAAATTCGCCACATATCACAATATTAATATTTTATACGTATGTCACAGCTAGCACATATAAAGCTATACATGGGACTCTACTACTCCATCGACAACCGTCGCAACATTGTCCGCTCACACTCCATTATCGCTGAACAAAGATGGCACGACACTCACCAGGAATGCAAAAAATTGAAAAGATAAAATTAAAAATATCAAAAATCCGATCATCTCTAAGTGTGAGGATATTAAGATCTCACAACGATCAGGGCTTCAGTTGTTATCGAAGAAGCTACATTGAGATGTCAACGCACCAAAGCGCCTATCTGTCGATTTTTCATATTTCTGTTGTATATGACATGTAGCGTATCCCCAATGTTATTCAATCTGTATATTGAGCAAGCAGTAAAGGAAACAAAAGAAAAATTCGGAGTAGGTATTAAAATCCATGGAGAAGAAATAAAAACTTTGAGGTTCGCCGATGACATTGTAATTCTGTCAGAGACAGCAAAGGACTTGGAAGAGCAGGTGAATGGAATGGACAGTGTCTTGAAAGGAGGATATAAGATGAACATCAACAAAAGCAAAACGAGGATAATGGAATGTAGTCGTATTAAGTCGGGTGATGCTGAGAGAATTAGATTAGGAAATGAGACACTTAAAGTAGTAAAGGAGTTTTGCTATTTGGGGAGCAAAATAACTGATGATGGTCGAAGTAGAGAGGATATAAAATGTAGACTGGCAATGGCAAGAAAAGCGTTTCTGAAGAAGAGAAATTTGTTAACATCGAGTATAGATTTAAGTGTCAGGAAGTCGTTTCTGAAAGTATTTGTATGGAGTGTAGCCATGTATGGAAGTGAATCATGGACGATAAATAGTTTGGGCAAGAAGAGAATAGAAGCTTTCGAAATGTGGTGCTACAGAAGAATGCTGAAGATCAGATGGGTAGATGACATAACTAATGAGGAGGTATTGAACAGAAATTGGGAGAAGAGGAGTTTGTGGGACAACTTGACAAGAAGAAGGGACCGGTTGGTAGGACATGTTTTGAGGCGTCAAGGGATCACAAATTTAGCATTGGAGGGCAGTGTGGAGGGTAAAAATTGTAGAGGGAGACCAAGAGATGAATACACTAAGGAGATTCAGTAGGACGTAGGTTGCAGTAAGTACTGGGAGATGAAGAAGCTTGCAGAGGATAGAGTAGCATGGAGAGCTGCATCAAACCAGTCTCAGGACTGAAGACCACAACAACAACAACAACAACAACAACAACAACAACAACAACATGACATTGTTAGATAGTTTACACTATTATATAATCATACACAGCTGTCACATATGATACTTGTCCACGCACTGAATGTAGGCTGTTGGCTATGAAACAATACATGAGAGGCATTGAAGTACAATTCCGTATGTGGTATTTACGACGCAAGAATTGTAGCTGTAGATTACATTTTTTGTGATTTTTTTTTTCAGGACAAAAGAATTTTGCAAGAACTTTTTGAAGTCATTATCACCGTTGTCAGTTATTTACCTAATGTTCAGTGATTTTTGAAAATATTACGTAGAGAATAAATTAAGTGAAAATCGAGGTTGTGCTTTCTGAAAATCAGGTCAGAGAGGGGAACACAGAACGGGCAGTTTCTGCCCCTCCAGGTCGCACTCGTAAATTTGACTGTAGCTCCCTGACGTCTGACCTTTAAGCCTCATTCGATTAGCGTCCTCGTATCGTGAAGGGCCACACAGTACACAGACGGCTCCGGCGTGCCTCTGCAACAGTCTGCCACTCCGATAGAGCTCGCGCTCTCCAACAGCTGGTGAAAGAAATGCTGCAGTGTTTGCGCTTTCTACCCTCCCTCGGTCTCTCGTGGCTGACAGTTTCGCTGTTACAGTGACTTAAGTTTAAGTGCAGCCCGACTAGGCTAAAGAACTACAGGGCCCACCCGGCGTATGTACCGTAATAGTACTTGTAGGAAGCATGGGGCAACGACCTCACCTCTCCTGGGAAAGCGATGCTTCTCCTCAGTTCAGTAGTTGCTCCAGATCTGCCTGGCTGGACACTGCTAGCGGGTAGTCACTTCACCGTCGCAGCCTGACGTGATGCTATGACTGCAGTGGGAGGTTCTGCTGAATGTGGACAAAGGGCAGGCAACCGTCTGGGACAATTTGGTCTCTATCTCGAGTGCGATAGCTCGATCTGATTTCAGGTACGCTATCATTAGCCTAGTGTTGGCAGCGCCACCGTGTGTATTGGCGAGGCTTCTTCTAGCGGAGAGTATTCGGGAGGACGACGGTTAAATCCCGCGTCCGGCCATCCTGATTTAGGTTTCCCGTGATTTCCCTAAATCGCTCCGGGCAAATGCCGGGATGGTTCCTTTCAAAGGGCACGGCTGACTTCCTTCCCCGTCCTTCCCTAATCCGATGAGACCGATGACCTCGCTGTCTGGTCTCCTTCCTCAAAAACAACAACTGTAGCGGAGAGTGGAGGCGCTCACGAGTAGTTGGCCCGGGAAGCGAAACAGACGAGTTCTGTCCCCCGGCTGTGACTTGTCGGCATCATTCAACGTTTATATGTGGAGTTGCGCGCAGAGTCCGTTAGGAGAATTGGCGCGGCCACGGTAACGCTGATTTCCGCATCTGCTAGGTGCAAGAGCTGAGTCATTCGTTAAGTCATAAATATTTGGCGGTTTTGGGATGAGGTGAGACCTGGTACATTCTGCAGATGAGGGGGTCGTTTGTGAAAACTGTTGAAAGGTCTCTGTTGGATTCCTTTCATGTTAATTTCTTAAATCTGTTGTCATTTACGGCATACATTCCACTTTTAAATTTACTGTGGTCTTTCTGACTCTATCTGGGAGGAGACTGAGCAGTGGAACATGCTACTTTTACACATAATCAAGAACGATGTGTCACACTACTACACTTTAAAACACAGTTTATATGTAATTCATGTCACACAGTCTCATACGGAACCTACATCCGCTTTCTTTTATATACTGTATATGATAAGATACTGTCATCCCCCTTCATTTCTGTGTGAAAGGATGAATGAGCAAACGTGTTTCTAGTTGCATGCTCGATGGTAGCAGACAAGCCTGTCTGCTAGACAACAGTAGGATCAACGTCAGAACAGGTAGCTACGCTTTCTAAAAGCAGAGAGGTTTCTATGCTTAGTATGGTCCTGTCCGTCCCTTGTCATGTTGGTATAGGAAGCTGCCTCTCTGGTCACATCCGTTTGTATCTGTGAAGCACCCTCAGTAGGGGCCCACGGCAGTTGGCCCGCGGCGAGCGTCTGAAGTGGTAAGATCTCTGGCTAAGCGCGTCTCTGCTAAGTCCCTAGGACAATGGATTTCTTAAGTTCAGCCTAACTGAAAATTTAATCACCTTTATTTCAGGTTTAGATCTAAAATATCTTATGTTATCTTAAATTGCAATGCAGTGCAATTCGAGTGTGAAGTGCAGAATATCTTCCAGTAGTTGCTTTGTCACTACTTTGTGAGTAAAGAGGAACCACGTGTTGAGGATCCGTAACTCTAACTAAGATCATAAATCTTAAATGCGAATGTGCGTGAGATTATAACGTCTCGTCTTGACAATATTTTTCAATATAGTAACTTTTCTTTATGTTCAACCCACGTGGGATGTACTTTGTGAGACCAATAACACGCGCTTATACAATTGTTTGACCCGTCAGGTTAACAGTAAGACGTTATTAACCAGTTCGAGGTTTTTCTTTTGTAAATTGCGTTTATTTTAATTATCAAAATTATTGTGCAGTTGCACTCTTTGTGTAAACCAAGTTGACCACGTGAAGCATGTGGTGTAATCATCAAAGTAGCCCTCAGCTATTCTTTTTGGGAAGATTTCACAGAGAGTTAGTTTGAATTTAGTATACCAGTGTCTGGTAATTTCATGACGGACAGGATTGCGCTACGAATGTAACTTCTTTGGGTGAAAATTGAATCGGTTGGTTGTGGTTAATTTCCTCTTGCATATGTTTCAACGTTCTTCGTGTGTTATTTTATGAATGCAGTGTTGTATGCAGTCTCCCAATCTTGGCTCCATATTTGATGTGTTCTGTAAGATTACAAACTCACATTTTCACAATCCTAAATAAGGCACCAGTTTAGTTATGAACAAATTTAATATGCTGAAATTTTAACGGAACAATGATCAATGTTAAAATAAATTTCCAAATATAAACTGATTTATTTCTTTTTATTTAAATTATATATCACCGGTTGTCGTAAGATGACTATTAAAAGATTATAATAATTAATGTTAGTCTGGTTGGCAATTTGGTAAACTAGACTGGATACCTGGTGAAACAGTTGCTCAGTAATGCAAGGATAACTTCCCCAGATAGCTCACAGCTTTTAATCCATTTTTATTATCTTGAAAATCAGCAACGCTTGCAGAACAAATTAATGTAGCAACAGTACACTGTGTTTGCAGACGATCAGAGCATCGCGTGTATTCGGTGCGTGAGCTGTTCTATTGAAACCGAGCTGTTTGCCTATACCACTTTCTCCGAGAGTTATTGTCCTGAGGATTAACTTTGAATGCTATTTGTATATTTTATTTTGGTATTAATTATCAGTTGGCTATTTTGCTTTTTGCTTAGTTTCTAAGTTGCTGAACACAGATCTTACAAGGAACTGTAGGCTGCGGAACTCTGTTTTCTTGTTTACCTCATCGTGAGCTGTTGCGCACTACCATAAACATGTAAGTTGTTTGCTATAAACCATTTGTCTGTTGTGCTTCAGCAACAGAGCTATTGAGTGTAGCTTAGTTAAATTCGTGAAGTTAAAGTTTACCAGTTAAGTCACTGTTATTTAAAATTCTTAAGGAGTTCATTACCTACAGTTAAGGCCACAAGTCTTACATTTTACTTGTTCCTTAGTTTTTTTGAGGTTCCTTGTTCTTAAAGAATTTTTGTCTAGTTGTAAACTTAGTTTTCATTACCCAAGGTCTTGTTGCTCAACTGGTAAAAGGAATCGTTAGAATTCTTCTAAGTAGGTTTTTTGTGGTCGATTCTGGGTAGCCTTAAGATTTTATACATCAAATGTATTCGCAATTGCGAATTCAAACAACCATCACCTGCATACCAGAATTGTGCTCGAGTACGTCTTCGCCAGCATACCGGTCAGCACTATGAAACATTGTATAGCAGGCGCTGAAGTACACGCGCCTATGACAAGAGAAGTCCAAGACACGCCCCCAGGCTATAGGTTTCGAGGTATATTGAAAAATCTATTAAAGTCTGGTCCTCTGTAACTCGTTAAAAATCAATTAAACATATCCTACTATTTCTTTCCTGAAAATATAAGTATTGAATATTAACCTCCATCAAACGCATTGCTGTATAATCTTGTTTTCTTGTTTACCTCATCGTGAGCTGTTGCGCACTACCATAAACATGTAAGTTGTTTGCTATAAACCATTTGTCTGTAGTGCTTCAGCAACAGAGCTATTGAGTGTAGCTTAGTTAAATTCGTGAAGTTAAAGTTTACCAGTAAGTCACTGTTATTTAAAATTCTTAAGGAGTTCATTACTTACAGTTAAGGCCACAAGTCTTACATTTTACTTGTTCCTTAGTTTTTTTGAGGTTCCTTGTTCTTAAAGAATTTTTGTCTAGTTGTAAACTTAGTTTTCATTACATTTTATTTTTTTTTTAAATTATCTCGGCTCTAGAAGCCATATTTTTCTTTTTAAATTTATGAAAAAAGTCGGCAGTTTGCCTCTTTAAAAGTTATTTTAATACGTTAAACATTGAGATAGTTAAAAAAATACGGTCAACAAAAGTGCAAGTGTCTTGAAAGCGTTTTTTAGCCTTACGATTAGCAAAATAGTAAACATTATTTTATAGTATAGCTTCACAACTCTCCTCGTAGAAAGTAAGCCTAAAACAATTAGTGTTGGCCAATCCGCTCAGAAAATCTACCCAATTATCCAGAGAACCTCTTTCTTTCCAGGAAGAACTTTATATCTCGATAAATGAACAACATTTTTTAAAATTCACTCCTGGCTACACTTACAATAAATAAAAAGTATGGGAACGTAAATGTTAACGAGTTAGAGAAAAGCCTTGTTTTCGCTGGACCATATTACACGTCCCGACTGGTTATCGGACATAACGGGAGCATTTATTTGTCTCGACCATTTTTCTTGCACATGACGAAGGCAGTTTATTTTTGGTGATGTTTTATCACTAATATACATAAGTTGCTCATTACCATTTACGACAAATATGAAGATGCCTCGAACTAGTGTAAACGCACGACACTGAAGAGTAAATAAACAGTAACGTCAACATCGCAATCAAGATTATTTTCTTCTCCTCATTGCTTATTTCCGTGCAGTGCTGACAGTTCACGACCTCGAGCGTCTCGTAGCGATCAGCGGCTGTGGTATAAATTACGACCCCAGTAACAAGGTTCATGACCAAAACTCTTGATAACGTTAGTGAACACAAGATCATTCTAGCGAGGCTCAAAACCATATCAACCAAAACCACTAAAAATAAACGCAAAATATATCTATTTAAAACAGCAGATAAAAATTCGGTTGATGCCTTCCTAAGAGAGAGTCTCCAGTCCATCCAAGCTAATTATGTAAGTGTAGGCCAGATATGGCTCAAATTCAAAGATACAGTATCGACAGCAATAGATAGATACATACCGCGTAAGTTAATAAGAGGAGTAAAGACGTGGTGGATACCATTATTGTGGCAGAATTTGGCGAATTCTTAACTGCGAAATTGCGGGCCGTTGTCAGATACCAAGGTGACGGGAAGGCCTTCAATGGAGAATATTTTTGACAGGGCCATGATGGTATTCTCTGTGGTGATAGAGAAGCATCAGATAATGAAAGGGAAGTGGGAATAGGCATCCATGACGAGTATCCAGATGGCGCTGAGGAAGGGTCCCGCAAAATCCACATGGATGCGTTCCCATGGGAGGGAAGTGGCCGGCCAGGATTGGAAGGACCGGTACATTGTGGGAAGGGCCTGGGTACACTGCTGACAACCTGGGACCATGCGCTCCGAGGCCACGGGGGGCCTATGGTCAGTGATTAAGCGTAAAGGTACGGGAGGAATTTGGTACAGGCAAACACGATGGCTAGGGCCTCCTTCTCAATTTGGGCATATTGGCCTTGGGCATCCATAAGGGATTTAGATATGTACGCCACCGTTAGACGGTGCGAAAGGACAGCCCCAACACCATAGTCTGAGGCGCCCGTAGCCAAGAGGAGAGGAAGAGAGGGGTTATATGGCATGAGACACTCCGCAGAGTGCAACCTTCGCTTTAAGGTTTGGAAAGTCGATTCACAAGCCGGGGACCAATGAAAAGGCACGTTCTTTCGGCATAGGTGATGGAGGGGCGCCGGAATGTGGGCAGTGGAGGGAATGAACTTTCGATAGTAAGCAATTTTACCCAGGAAAGACCGCAATTAGTGGACGTCGCGCGGTCGAGGAAGGGCGCTGTAGCGGCGATGTGGGAGGAGGTAGGTGATATGCCATCGCGGGAAATGATGTGACCCAGGTACGAGATAGCAGGTTGGAAACAGGAGCATTTAGGAAGGTCGCATTTTAGGCCCCCAGCTGGCAGGCGCATGAACAATTCTCACAGATCTTCATCCGCGGTATGGCCAGTGACGACGATGTCGTCGAGGTAGTTGATACAACCCGGCACATCCTGCAACAGCTGTTCCAAGTAACGCTGAAAGATGACCAGTCCACTGGCGATGCCACACATGAGGCGGTTCAACCAGAACAGCCCAAACGGTGTGTTCACAATGGCCAAGTGAGTAGAAGGCTCATTGAAAGGTATTTGGAGGTAGACCTTGGCAAGATCGATCTTCGAATAAAATTGTCCCCCTGCGAGCTTGGAGTCCTCAGGACGCAGGAGGGGACAGTCTTCAAGCTGTAGCTCAGGGTTAAACGTAGCCTTGAAGTCGCCACAAACTCACAGACGCCCATCTGGTCTCTTGAGGACGACCAAGGGTGTCGCCCACGAACCGTAACGGACCGGAATGACGACTCCCTCCATGGTCCATTTCTTGTTGACGCTGGAGGGCGTGGGGAACCTGCTGGGCCCAGAAGTACTTTGGGTGGGTGTGGTGTGCGTACTGTAAGACCTTCGGTACACACACCAACAGATTATTTGACTTGCCGCTCTAATGAAGTAGGCGAGTGTCAGGAATATGTCTCGTGGTCCTATCGTGGCGTGTTTATCTTCTGCCGTTAGGTCAGACGATAGAATTGCCACTTGCACACTTTGAGTAGCAGATTGACGGTGACCAACTTTAAACAGAACTAGATTAATTTTCACACACATTTATTAAAATAATAAAAAGCATAGACATTACGTAACTTAATTCTGGATGCTGTTTACAATTGACAATCTGAAGTTCCTTTGGTCTTGGTACGTTAATCTTATTCTCACATCTCTCTGATACTTGACAAAGTGTCTATACATTTATCTTCATGGCTATGTACAGCAATATGATAATCTTATTAGGCACAGACTGAGACTTGACTATAGACTGGTACAGACTAATGCTGACTGGTACAGACTAATGCAGGCTGACTAATCGGAGGTCTGTACACTCGTTATAATACCTCGCGCGTTCAGGTATCACTGCGCGAGTGTGATCCGCGAGGAGAAAACGTTGTTCATGAGCAGCAATCTCATTGCCTGCATTACATATTAATACGTGGATCAGCAGAAGCAGAATTTGGTCCGTCTCTAAGGCAGCGCCATCTCATAGTGTGGAGACGGACGAGCGCTGCGCCTGTGCTGTTGTGCTTAGCGGGGCACGCTCTAGTGGGAAAGTTGTGTACGTGCTGATTACGCGGAACTATGTACACAACAGTGGGCAGACGGTTTCAGCTGGAGTGACACATGAAAATCTTGAGCACAGTAAACGCCTAGTGAGAAGAGGTCCTGGAATTCTGTGCACAAGGTATCGACTGCTGGAAATGGAACCTGGGTGCACCAGATGAACATTGTCGTCGATGGCGAAGCAAAAGGCACAGAAGGAATCCAACCCGAAGAGATCCACTGTGGTCACACTGTTGACCACAAGGAAGGTAACTTCCCGGCAAATCGATTTATACAGGATGGAAGCTGTGAACTGACCCAAGAGGGTGATCGCTTGCTTATTATAAGTAAGGAGGCGCCGAGGTGTGGGCGCCAGGGGGGGCGCCCCAATCTTCACATAAGAGGAATAGTGAGACCACTGCTCCAGTATCCACCGGCAACTGCAGCGGCCGACTGTTGACCTTATCATCAGCTTGGAAGATCCCGAAGACTGTACCTGGTTGATATCCATGGGTATGGGCCCCCGACGGTCATTATCCTTATGAGGAGGGGCCTGCCGAGATCGGCAGAACGAGCTGCCTACCTGTCAGGGCAGTCTTCCTGTGCAAGGTCCTGAAAGCATCCTGGGCAGGGCGGCAGCCACAGGGGCTGGCAGCGCTGGCGAGGGTGCGGGGGCCTCCGTGCCCCGACGGTCTGCGCTGGAGCTGCGGAGCCGTCAGAGGGCGCGAATTTCTGGACAGGGCGGTTGTCCTGTCGAAGCTGTGCAGAACAGAACGGTCGGCGCCCGTCATCGGAACGGACGGCGGCGTCTTCGACCTCCGCCTGATGCGATGGGCTCCGAGGCGTTGTGCTGGCGGAGGGCCGCCACTTCCGCCCAGGATTCCAAACGCTTGTCGGCCGCCGTACAGACTTCGTGCTTGAATGCTGGATCAATGATCTGGTGCAGAGTAGGATCGTCGAGTCTGAGGGCGTCGCACCAGAAAGCTGCGTCAGGGGCGGTCTGGATGAGGTGGTCGCGGACCATCTCGTCCTCATAGGATTCTTTGGAGACTCGTGTGTTGAAGTGACATTTCTGGCTGAGACCGTGCAGTTATGTTGCCCACTGGCGATAGGGTTGGCCAGCCTCCTTGCGACACTGGTAAAATTCGACACGGGCAGCCAACATGTGGAACCGTCGTCGGTAGTAAGCCGCGAGAACCTCACAAATCTGGGAGAAAGTCAAAGAATCCGGAGGTGAAAACGAAAAGTGTGAGGTGATCCACATGAGTTCCAAAAGAAATCCGTTGGAATTCGATTACTCGATAAATAGTACAATTCTGAAGGCTGTCAATTCAACTAAGTACCTGGGTGTTAAAATTACGAACAACTTCAGTTGGAAAGACCACATAAATAATACTGTGGGGAAGGCGAGCCAAAGGTTGCGTTTCATTGGCACGACACTTAGAAGTTGCAGCAAGTCCACTAAAGAGACTGCTTACACTACACTCGTTCGTCCTCTGTTAGAATATTGCTGCGCGGTGTGGGATCCTTACCAGGTGGGATTGACAGAAGACATCGAAAGGGTGCAAAAAAAGGGCAGCTCGTTTTGTATTATCACGTAATAGGGGAGAGAGTGTGGCAGATATGATATGCGAGTTGGGATGGAAGTCATTAAAGCAAAGACGTTTTTCGTCGCGGCGATATCAATTTACGAAATCTCAGTCACCAACTTTCTCTTCCGAATGCGAAAATATTCTGTTGAGCCCAACCTACATAGGTAGGAATGATCATCAAAATAAAAGAGGAATCAGAGCTCGAACAGAAAGGTTTAGGTGTTAGTTTCTCCCGCGCGCTGTTCGGGAGTGGAATGGTAGAGAGATAGTATGATTGTGGTTCGATGAACCCTCTGCCAAGCACTTAAATGTGAATTGCAGAGTAGTCATGTAGATGCAGATGTTGAGGTTGGAGTTTCGTCAAGAGAACATACACTTTGGACTGGTTCAGGACAAAAAGTAGGGACGACGAGCTGCCTCTTGGACAACCCTGTGGATTTGAAAAATCTCCTGGAGCTGCTTCTCGTATGTTTCCCAGTCTTCAGCATCGTTGTTGAAAGCGGGAAACGGCGGGGACAGCGAAACCGGGCGGTGATGCAAGAGTTCCGTAAATAAACGTTCCTGTGTATCCAGACAGTTCTTGCAAAACTGTTGAAAACATTGTAGTAAGTCGTGCACACTTTGGACCAGCTGCTGAAGTACAACTTCCGCCGTGAGGAAGACACACGCAGCCACCAATCCGTCGCCACTTGTGACTGACAATCCGCAATTTTTCACAAACACAACTTTTGTTTATGTAAGTTTACAAGGTTGATGACTGAACAACAAAATAAATGTAAGAATAACGATGCCATTAAAAGTCTCCTAATTGAGGCAAACAAAAGTTCACTTCTAATTTTCCACAAAGGTTCGTGGTAACACACACACACACACACACACACACACACACACACACTAGTTAAGTCCAATTCAGAAACGAAGATGTAATGTTCAGTGGTCGAAGTCCACGAGGTCGGCATGCAGAGTGACCCCTAAATCGCTGTCTCCAGCCAATCAGGTTGTAGCGTAGTGATACTTCCTGCAGGCCGTGACTCGAGCTCCCCCTGCAATAAGTAGTGCTCGGAATGTCTGTTTCCATTATCTTGTATGTAAATGGCCGGTGTTTAGCATGGTGCTTTTGGTACGCATTGGACGTAGGCAACCCCGTCCTCTGTGGTGCAATATGGGTTGCCGGCCCTCAGGGGCTACCTTGGCTCCGGCATAACAGTACAACACGCAATGTGTGGTTTTCATGAGCAATAAAAAGGGCGGAAATGATGTTTATGTTGATCTCTATTCCAATCTCCTGTACAGGTTCCGGAAATCTACGAACCGAGGTGATGCAAAACTTTTTTTGATGTATATATCTTACTAATCGATAACGTCATTAATTGATACGTTACATCTTTATTTTTAGATTCGTAAAGCATTCATGTATATTATTTTTTATGATTAAACGGTTTGTTCTACAAAAAATAAAGTGTTGCTGTCAAGCTAATTGAAATTGTGGTTTATAGTTCTGAATACGCTTATCAGCACCACGGAGAGAAGGCAGACGCGCTCATATGCTGGCGGGAAACAGAGGAATAATGACAGCGGTGGCATGTGGTGAGGGTCGTGAAAGGAAGGAAGGAAGGAAGCCTAAGCGATTAACTTCCCGTCTATAGCGCCGTCGTTAAAGACGGAGAACAAGCTCGTATTAGGACACGATGGCCAAGGGAATTATCGGTGCCCTTTAGAAAGGAATCATCCCGCCATCTGCCTGGATCGATGACGCAAAATCTGAATCAGGATGGCCGGACGGGGATTTGAACCATCGTCCCTTCGAGTCCGAGTCCAGTGTGCTGATCTTTGCGTCACCTCGCTCGGTGATGTGAAAGGGGGAACGTTTACTTTTTTGGTTCAGTATGGTGTATGTTGACGCAGGATGTAGAACGATGCTTCCAGCATGTTTACTAAGTGATAGATTATACACACCTGATCCTGTCTTGTATGCGTTGGACCACATTGTTGTCCCGGCGTGGTTATCCTATATTACCCTTTTCGTACATGACGGGTGCATATATTTGCCTCGACAATTTTTCTTGCGCATGAGGAGCGCAGTTTATTTTTGCGGATGTTTTATCACCTATATCCATAACTTACTTATTAACATTTATCGGCAAATGTGAAGATGTCTTGAATTAAGAGAAACGCACGTTAGTGATGAGTATATAAACAGTAACGTCAACATCGCAACCAAAACTGTCTTCTTCTCTTCATTACTTATTTCCGTGCAGTGCTGCCAACTCACGGCTTCGCGCTCCTCTTACCGATCAGCAGCTGTGGTCTAAGTTAAGACAGTAGTAACAAGGTCTGATGAAAACACGTTCACGTTCAAACACACTTTATACATTATTTATTTCTGAATTGACACACGTAACAGAAGACTTCGCCATGCTAGATAAGAATCAGGTGTGTTAGATCGATGATGTCGGCAGCAACCATAAACAGAGCACGGTCGGTACGAAATGTTTTGACTTGTGCCGACGTTACACGATGAGTTGTATTAGATAATCGGGCTTCTTTCCTTAATCAAGCTATAGACAACAAGTCAACAAGGCTGTAAAGCGAAAAAGGAAGAATTGAAATAATTAACAGTAATGATAACCGATTTGCGAAAATAGTTGGCGTGAAAGGTTTATCGGTGCACCCACATCGATTACCAGAATAAATACGAGTACTCGATTAACTGCAATTAATCGCCCTATATCTGGCAGTCTGGTAGAGGCACATTCCCGGAAGGGATAGGGTTCAGCATGAAATGGAATAGGGGTGTTTACTGGCAAGATGAGTGAAGTTTATAAATGTGTTCTGCTGTATTATAATCTTTACTATGAATAAATGCCAGAGTCGAGTACTTGTAAAACTGACTGTAAATTGAAAGGAATCCAGCTCATTATCTATTCTACATAAGATGAGTTAGAATAGTGAATTGTGAAGAGAGTCACGACCGTTCGCTGTGAACGGAAAAGGAAAAACTGAAATAATTAATCGTAAGGATAACCGATTACGGGAAAATAATTGATGCGAATGAAATATCGATATATCTGTATCGAATACCATAATAATTCCGACTAATCGATAAACTGCAATTAACCGCTCATCCGCATTTCGCAGTACAGTAAAGTTACGTTCTCGGAACGAATGGGATTGAATGTGAAACGGAATGGCGATGTTTATTTGCAAGATGAGTGAAGTTTATACATATATTCTGGTGTGGTATAGTATTTACTGTACATGAATGCTGGAGTGCATTATTTATAAAACTGAGTTTAAATTGATAGAACAAATCCTGCTCATGTCAGACCCTAAATAAGAAGAGCTACAATAATGAATAGTAAAGGCAGCCATTTCATTATCTGTGAATGGGAAGGAACCAATGTGGTGGTATTCAGCTTCTAATAGAGGCGTGTAGCGTTATACGTCGGAGCTGTGCTTCCAACTATACTTTCGCGGAGTAAATACGTTACTGGAAAAGCAGTGGAAGCAATTTACTATGAAGTCTCCCATTCGTGTCACTGTCACAATTTTGACAAGAGAAGGCACTATTGACTAGGGGTATCACGAAATACACTGCGTAGATGGGGACCAGCCATTCACTGTACACATACACATGAGTCGTCACGTCGAAGAAGAAGGAAGGGTAGAATCCACCTTCCTGTTGACGGTGGGGTCATTAGAGATTGCATTAAAGCCTTGTTGGAACGGGACGGCGAAGGAAGTCGGCCTCGACATGACTGAGGGAAGGCCGGCCGCGATGGCCGAGCGGTTCTAGGCGCTTCAGTCTGGAACCGCGAGACCGCTACGGTCGCAGGTTCGAATCCTGCTTCGGGCATGGATGTGTGTGATGTCCATAGGTTAGTTAGGTTTACGTAGTTCTACGTTCTAGGGACTGATGACCTCAGCTGTTAAGTCCCATAGTGCTCAGAGCCATTTGAACCATGACTGAGGGAAATAAACTGACATTTTCTTGAAGGTGATTTAGGGAAAGCAGCCGAACACAGAATTTACTACAGCAGTCCATCGTCATTACAGAAATGTTTTGGGCGATTGTTAGTTCCGAGTCTCACAGTCATTTTAAAACCAAGACAATTCCACCTCAAAATATTGTCCGTTCCACAACTCAGTAGTATACGACAGACATATACTCCTGGACACAGAGAGATATCAGGTAGGAACAACAATCAAATACACTACTGAGCCAAAACATTACGGTCAGCAGCTTCTCAGTGCATTCGTTCACATTTAGAAGGGGATCATCGGATCCGGAAAGTCCTCGATAGGATTACGGAGGTGCGTGGCACCTGTTGTCTGTAGCGCAGGTCTCGCAATTCCCGTAAATTACGAGGCGATGCTTTGTGGGCGCCGACGTGGCCCCCGAAGGGGTCCTAGATTTGCTGCAGCGGGTTGAGACGAGGCTGATCTGGTGGCCAAGACATCGATGTGAGTCCACTGTCGTGCTCCTCTGACCAGTGTTGTACGATTCCGGCATTGTGACACGGACAGTTATCCTGCTGGAAGATGCCCTCACCGAGAGGGAAGAGATGAAGCGCTGAGGACTGCAGGTGGTCCGCAACAGTATCAACGTAGTCCACAGCTGTCGTCGTATCTTAGATCATCACTGCAGGTTCCACAAGAGCCCAGGTGAATGTTTCCCGTAACACGATATTGCACTGCGCCCCCCCCCCCTTCCGCCCCACTTATAGTGGTTGCCTAGTAGTAGATATTGCTATAATCGCACTATTTCACTCCCATTTACGGAGCTTGTTAGCACTTGATGTTAGGTTGGCGCCATTAAAAAGCATTGTGGTAATCGCTGCTGCTTGCTGGATCGCTGCTGTGTCTCGATGCTAATGCTGGCTCTAAATCTGGTTGTCTAGGCATAAAAAGATGAGGTCCCGTGTTTTTGATGTGCTTTTGATGATAAATAATGAGCGAAAGCAACAAATATTTAAACTTCAATATTTATTACTCTGGTGGCCACCAAAGACAATGGCACAACACAAAGTAGCACTTCTTTTACATGTTGTTTGCCATGTTTATCCACCTCGAACAATAACACCCAGCCGGCCGAAGTGGCCGCGCGGTTCTGGCGCTGCAGTCTGGAACCGCGAGACCGCTACGGTCGCAGGTTCGAATCCTGCCTCGGGCATGGATGTGTGTGATGTCCCTAGGTTAGTTAGGTTTAACTAGTTCTAAGTTCTAGGGGACTAATGACCTCAGCAGTTGAGTCCCATAGTGCTCAGAGCCATTTGAACCATTTGAATAACACCCATACACTTTACCAAAGTGACATTCAAACTTCGCTCCCGACCCTTCTTGCTGCTTGTATTTATAACCTTGTCAAGAGATATAGTTTATAAGTCAAACGTACATCTGTTATCGTAATTTGTGCAGAAAAGTTATTAATTTGTATCGTGTGACATAATTTAACAGGTTATTAAAATGACCGACAGATTTGTTGACTTGACAGAATAATTCTTTGTTACAAAAAGGCCGTTTTTTAGAAGTTTGTCAATTGACTTCTCTAATTTGCATAAATAAGTAAATAACATGAATTATTAAGAATTACATTGGTTTTCGTCTAAAATAGGAGTGTTTACGTGAATACTGAGTGAAAACGGTCCTAGTGAACAAATAGGTTTCACTGGGTGATTTTTATTTAAGGAGATCCAAAATACGTAAGTTGGCCACTATTTTTCGTACTTCATATTAATTGTTTAAGATGAAGTTAGTGTTTTTACATGATGACATTCGGTGTATCAGTGATCAAGTGATATTAACTTTTGTGTGGGTCAGTTATTCAGCATAATTTAATGGGTTGACTGTTTATGGAGACATGTTATGCAATCATTGTTAACATACGCAATAACTTTTCTATAATCATAAATACTCGTTAAACTGGTTGAATTTGGAGGGTATCGCATAGTTCGGTAAAGTGAAGCCTTTAGTAGGTTCCGTTACACACTCCATCGCGTGCCTGCCTCCTTCGAGCAGCAATTCACCTGAATGACGGCGTATTTGGACAGGGCTATTGACCTGCTGTAACAACAGACGAGATTTATCCGGCCAGGCGACACATTTTTGTTCGTCCACTCTCGCTGATTCCGTGCCCACTGCTTTCGTAATTGACGATATTGTTGCGTGAGCTTGAGATCACGTAGGGGGTCGGCTTCTACGGAGCCCCATGACCAAACCAAACCAAACCAAACATTTCGACCGGCAACAGCGTTGTACTATGTCGTCGGACCTGCCACAGACCGCCGCCTATCCTGCTTTACAGAGCGTGCAAGCCAGCGATCTCTGCGTTCTGCGATGTGGCTGGGACGTGACGTCCACCGTCATGTTGCCTGCCCGCTCGTGATCTGGCCGTCCCCCAACCGCCTTCCCCAGACGCTCACGCCAGAAGCTGGCGAGCACCGCTGTTTACATGCGGCACGTTCCTAGGCGCCCGGCTATGTCAGTTTGCCGTTTGTTAAAGTCGCCTACGTCAACGCATTTCCCTGTTTTGGGCCCGCGTCGTGGCTAGAATGACTCCCCGTGCGTCTCTGCTCTGCTTCCATAGTTTTCTTACGGCATTATTTGCCCGATCGCCGTGGGGAGGAGTTCAGTATAGGCAGTGTACGAGGGTGAATTAGTAAACAGGTTGCAAACTGGGATAGAGACATCAGTGGTGTGTGTACCAGACTGAAATTTATTTTCCTTTTCAGCATACACACATCCCCCCCCCCCCCCCCCCCTTAAACAAAATACTTATCCCATCGCTCGCCAAGGTGTTAAAAGCCTGCAGCGTAGAATTCTTGTGGCAGCGTTCTCACCTAACCAGCCAGCTCTCGGGACATAACTACACTACTGGCAATTAAAATTGCTACACCACGAAGATGACGAGCTACAGACGCGAAATTTAACCGACAGGAAGAAGATGCTATGATATGCAAATGATTAGCTTTTCAGAGCATTCACACAAGGTTGGCGCCGGTGGCGACACCTACAACGTGCTGACATGAGGAAAGTTTCCAACAAATTTCTCATACACACGGAGGAGAAATGCGTACCATCACGTTTCCCACTTTGATAAAGGTCGGATTGTAGCCTATCGCCATTGCGGTTTATCGTATCGCGACATTGCTGCTCGCGTTGGTCGAGATGCAATGAGTCTTAGCAGAATATGGAATCGGTGGGTTCAGGAGGGTAATACGGAACGCCATGCTGGATCCCAACGGCCTCGTGTCACTAGCAGTCGAGATGACAGGCATCTTATCCGCATGGCTGTAACGGGTCGTGCAGACACGTCTCGATCCCCGAGTCAAGAGATGGGGACGTTTGCAAGACAACAACCATCTGCACGAACAGTTCGACGGCGTTTGCAGCAGCATGGACTATCAGCTCGGAGACCATGGCTGCGGTTAGCCTTGACGCTGCATCACAGACAAGAGCGTCTGCGATCGTGTACTCAACGACGAACCTGGGAGCACGAGTGGCAAAACCTTATTGTTTCGGGTGAATCCAGGTTCTGTTTACAGCATCATGATAATCGCATCCGTGTTTGGCGACATCGCGGTGAACGCACATTGGAAGCGTGTATTCGTCATGGCCATACTGGCGTATCACCCAGCGTGATAGTATGGGGTGCCATTGGTTACACGTCTCGATCACTTTCTTGTTCGCACTGACGGCACTTTGAACAGTGGACGCTACATTTCAGATGTGTTACGACCCGTGGCTCTACCCTTCATTCGATACCTACGAAACCCTACATTTCAGCAGGATAATGCACGACCGCATGTTGCAGGTCCTGTAAGGGCCTTTCTGGATACAGAAAATGTTCGACTGCTGCCGTGGCCAGCACATTCTCCAGATCTCTCACCAACTGAAAACGTCTGGTCAATGGTGGTCGAGCAACTGGCTCGTCACAATACGCCAGTCACTACTCTTGATGAACTGTGGTAACGTGGAGAAGCTGCTTGGGCAGCTGTACCTGTACACGGCATCCAAGCTCTGTTTGACTCAATGCCCAGGCGTATGAAGGCCGTTATTACGGCCAGAGGTGGTTGTTGTGGGTACTGATTTCTCAGCATCTATGCACCCAAATTGCGTGAAAATGTAATCACATGCCAGTTCTAGTATAATATATTTGTCCAATGAATACCCGTTTATCATCTGCATTTCTTCTTGGTGTAGCAATTTTAATGGCCAGTAGTGTAGTTTAATTGGTTCGTCCGCAGCTCGTGGTTGTGCGGTAGCATTCTCGCTTCCCGCTCCCGGGTTCCCGGGTTCGATTCCCGGCGGGGTCAGGGATTTTCTCTGTCTCGTGATGACTGGGTGTTGGGTGATGTCCTTAAGTTAGTTAGGTTTAAGTAGTTCTAAGTTCTAGCGGACTGATGACCATAGATGTTAAGTGTTATAGTGCTCAGAGCCATTTGAACCATTTTTTTAAATTGGTTTCTTAAAGTGCTGCAAGGCACAAGACCGATGTGTCCTGCAGGTAGCGGAATACCCGTAGACGCGGAAGCACTGAATAACCAGAGCGGCCACGACGCTCTTCGTTTGTGACTTTTTCTTATCCTTTGCTGGATTCCTTCATACAGTTTGAACACAAATTTCCATGAAGTAACATTTCCAGCGTATACCGGATGGATTTCTTTACGGAAGTGGTCAGCAGGGAACTACTTGGCTCACAAAAATCGCGTTGTTCTAGTCGGGTACACACTCAGGGCACACCTGCTGTGTTGGTGTGACCACTGGTCGGCGATGGGATACTGTGTGTGGGCTACATTCCGTGCTGCCACCTTCTAGATACGTGAAGGCGCGAAATTTAAAACGATATGCGGTGTTCCGCATGAATCAACTCACCGTCATAGAGGGTGACAATTTTTGAACTATGTAAGGTGGCTACAATTTCGCACCTTACATGCACCCATCCATATACTTGCCGTGATCTACAAACACAATTAGGTATCATGTGATAGGTTGTACATCGTATATATGAATAGATAAAGGAGCCTGACATTGTCACGTACGCCTCGTTAATAATTGTCAATGCTTATTGCATGAAAGGTGACGGAGTGCCTTTATTATCAGAACGGCGTAATGAATGATTGCCTATACTAGTAGAGGTTGGAACGACAGTGGAAATGAAACGGCAGGCGGAACTCAAGCTCTGGGTGGAAGGCCTGCACAGGTCTTGGTCCAGCTTAAACACAGGAAGTAGCTAGACGGACGTCGTGGCACCTGAGCTCTGGAGCACAATACAGGGGCGGCTGGCCGCTTTTGTAGTAGGGGCCGGAAGGACAACCGGATAATACTTCCGAACGCTGCAAATCTTGGATGCAGGTGAGAGGAACGAAGATGCGGCACCTCGAAAACTACGCAGGCTGGGCTATTTCCAAGGATTTTTACTCAGAAGCGTACCATTGTACGAGTATAGGTTTTTCCTCGCAAACTTTTCGTGCTGGATGACAAAAGCGTAAAATATGGTTGGTCGGCGTTCGAAAACATCTGTAGAGAGGGAGAATATTCCGTGGTTTCGGGAATATGATTCGTTTTTAGAATTACGATCGTGGAGAGCCGAGACCTGCTGGGAAGGCAGTGGCGGAGAGACGAGGTCTTCTGTTGTGAGCTCCCATGTGTGACGGTCGCTCGATATCAACTTTGTTGGTACAGACGGACTTGCTCTCTTTACTCTCAGGAGAGTTTATCGATAGAACTGTTAGGCACTGTACTGTTGCGAAAGTATACGGTTCTGGACTTCACCTCCGGGTTGGAGATCGTCGTTGAGTACGCAGCTTTCAGTAATTGAGACCACTTCCTCTGCCTATACTTACGTTGAGACCGTTATCTGAACTCCGTCGTTGTGGCTGGGAGTTCGCGTTTCTCGTCTGTAGAACACGGAGAGGAGAAGACAGTATTAGAGTATATTAGTCAGAGGACCGCCTTCTGCCGTCCTAGTGTTTGAAAGAGTTTATTTGTGGCTGGAGTTCTTCCATCGTCGCAGACGAGTTCGAGAACCATCAGTTCGACGCACCGGACGCAGAACATACGGTGATATAGCAAATTGCTTCGGCTTGTTAGGGGTATAAAAGCCAAACAGCTGTGATCACGTTAGTTTATTTCCACTGAGGTTTCACACCTCCGTAGATGATCTTTGAAAGTAGTGTTTTACGTTACTGATATTAGACCGCGCAGTCATAGTAAGGGGCAAAGTTGGGCAGTTGATTAGTAATTACTTGTTGTTGTTGTTGTTGTGGTCTTCAGTCCTGAGACTGGTTTGATGCAGCTATCCATGCTACTCTATCCTGTGCAAGCTTCTTCATCTCCCAGTACCTACTGCAACCTACATCCTTCTGAATCTGCTTAGTGTATTCATCTCTTGGTCTCCCTCTACGATTTTTATCCTCCACGCTGCCCTCCAATGCTAAATTTGTGATCCCTTGATGCCTCAAAACATGTCCTACCAACCGATCCCTTCTTCTAGTCAAGTTGTGCCACAAACTCCTCTTCTCCCCAATTCTATTCAGTACCTCCTCATTAGTAACGTGATCTACCCATCTAATCTTCAGCATTCTTCTGTAGCACCACATATGGAAAGCTTCTATTCTCTTCTTGTCTAAACTATTTATCATCCATGTTTCACTTCCATACATGGCTACACTCCATACAAACACTTTCAGAAACGACTTCCTGACACTTAAATCTATACTCGATGTTAACAAATTTCTCTTCTTCAGAAACGATTTCCTTGCCATTGCCAGTCTACATTTTATATCCTCTATACTTCGACCATCATCAGTTATTTTACTCCCTAAATAGCAAAACTTCTTTACTACTTTAAGTGTCTCATTTCCTAATCTAATTCCCTCAGCATCGCCCGACTTAATTCGACTACATTGCATTATCCTCGTTTTGCTTTTATTGATGTTCATCATATATCCTCCTTTCAAGACACTATCCATTCCGTTCAACTGCTCTTCCAAGTCCTTTGCTGTCCCTGACAGAATTACAATGTCATCGGCGAACCTCAAAGTTTTTATTTCTTCTCCATGAATTTTAATACCTACTCCGAATTTTTCTTTTGTTTCCTTTACTGCTTGCTCAATATACAGATTGAATAACATCGGGGAGAGGCTACAACCCTGTCTCACTCCTTTCCCAACCACTGCTTCCCTTTCATGCCCCTCGACTCTTATAACTGCCATCTGGTTTCTGTACAAATTGTAAATAGCCTTTCGCTCCATGTATTTTACACCTGCCACCTTTAGAATGTGAAAGAGAGTATTCCAGTCAACATTGTCAAAAGCTTTCTCTAAGTCTACAAATGCTAGAAACGTAGGTTTGCCTTTTCCTAATCTTTCTTCTATGATAAGTCGTAAGGTCAGTATTACCTCACGTGTTCCAACATTTCTACGGAATCCAAACTGATCTTCCCCGAGGTCCGCTTCTACCAGTTTTTCCATTTGTCTGTAAAGAATTCGCGTTAGTATTTTGCAGCTGTGACTTATTAAACTGATAGTTCGGTAATTTTCACATCTGTCAACACCTGCTTTCTTTGGGATTGGAATTATTATATTCTTCTTGAAGTCTGTGGGTATTTCACCTGTCTCATACATCTTGCTCACCAGATGGTAGAGTTTTGTCAGGACTGGTTCTCCCGAGGTCGTCAGTAGTTCTAATGGAATGTTGTCTACTCCCGGGGCCTTGTTTCGACTCAGGTCTTTCAGTGCTCTGTCAAACTCTTCACGCAGTATCTTATCTCCCATTTCATCTTCATCTACATCCTCTTCCATTTCCATAATATTGTCCTCAAGTACGTCGCCCTTGTATAAACCCTCTATATACTCCTTCCATCTTTCTGCCTTCCTTTCTTTGCTTAGAACTGGGTTTCCATCTGAGCTCTTGATATTCATACAAGTGGTTCTCTTCTCTCCAAAGGTCTCTTTAATTTTCCTGTAGGCAGTATCTATCTTACCCCTAGCGAGACAAGCCTCTACATCCTTACATTTGTCCTCTAGCCATCCCTGCTTAGCCATTTTGCACTTCCTGTCGATCTCATTTTTGAGACGTTTGTATTCCTTTTTGCCTGCTTCATTTACTGCATTTTTATATTTTCTGCTTTCATCAATTAAATTCAATATTTCTTCTGTTACCCAAGGATTTCTATTAGCCCTCGTCTTTTTACCTACTTGATCGTCTGCTGCTTTCACTACTTCATCCCTCAGAGCTACCCATTCTTCTTCTACTGTATTTCTTTCCCCCATTCCTGTCAATTGTTCCCTTATGCTCTCCCTGAAACTCTCTACAACCTCTGAATCTTTCAGTTTATCCAGGTCCCATCTCCTTAAATTCCCACCTTTTTGCAGTTTCTTCAGTTTCAATCTGCAGTTCATAACCAAGAGATTGTGGTCAGAATCCATATCTGCCCCTGGAAATGTCTTACAATTTAAAATCTGGTTCCTATATCTCTGTCTTACCATTGTATAATCTATCTGATACGTTTTCGTATCTCCAGGATTTTTCCAGATATACAACCTTCTTTTATGATTCTTGAACCAAGTGTTAGCTATGATTAAGTTATGCTCTGTGCAAAATTCTACAAGGCGGCTTCCTCTTTCATTTCTTCCCCCCAATCCATATTCACCCACTATGTTTCCTTCTCTCGCTTTTCCTACTGACGAATTCCAGTCACCCATGACTATTAAATTTTCGTCTCCCTTCACTACCTGAATATTTTCTTTTATCTCGTCATACATTTCATCGATTTCTTCATCATCTGCAGAGCTAGTTGGCATATAAACTTGTACTACTGTAGTAGGCATGGGCTTTGTGTCTATCTTGGCCACAATAATGCGTTCACTATGCTGTTTGTAGTAGCTAACCCGCACTCCTATTTTTTTATTCATTATTAAACCTACTCCTGCATGACCTCTATTTGATTTTGTATTTATAACCCTGTAATCACCTGACCAAAAGTCTCGTTCCTCCTGCCACCGAACTTCACTATATCTAACTTTAACCTGTCCATTTCCCTTTTTAAATTTTCTAACCTACCTGCCCGATTAAGGGATCTGACATTCCACGCTCCGATCCGTAGAACGCCAGTTTTCTTTCTCCTGATATTACTTTATTTTAATTACTTAGGAAATGTAAACTTTGTAATATAAAGGTTTTTTATCTACAATAAATATATAAGAAGGAACAACGTTGATCGTTAAGCCGTATTGGTTGCCATAATGATTCATTGATGTTTAGGTTTTAATTTATATTTTAAAGTCCATGAAGAGATCCTAAGATCTGCTTCAGGGGGCAGTATGACAGGGCCAAATCTTCATTTAAGCGTTTATTACTTTCCGTTCCGCACATTCATTTTACACCCACCTGGAGTAGAATCTTGGAATTACTTCTGAACGCTTTGCGTTAGCACATTCAAGCTGCACCGTTGGCCGCGGGGCATGATGGAAATTAGTACGCGTTGTATGGTTTGGTTCAGCGACTTAGCCCACTCTCATTTGGATGGGTTCGTCAATAAGCAAAATTGGCGCATTCGGGAGACTGAGAATCCGCATTTTGCGATCGAGAATTCTCTTCATCCTCAACAGGTGACTGTGCGGAGTCCAGTGTGCAGTCACGGAATAATCGATGCGATGTTCCTTGATGGCGCGGTGAGTACCGAATGGTACGTGAAGGTTTTTGGAAGATGATTGCAGCCCCATTATCCAGTGACCCTAATTTCGACAAGATGTGGTTTATGCAAGACGGAACTCGTTCCCATTGAAGCAGGAGAGTGTTTGACGTCCTGGAGGAGCACTTTGGGGACCATATTCTGGTTCTGGGATACCCATAGGCCACCGGCATGAACGTCGATTGGCTACCGTATTCTCTAGGTCTGAACATAACGCGACTCCTTTTTGTTGGGCTATATTAAAGGCATGACCTACAGCAATAGCCCCAAAGCCATTGCAGAGCTGTAAACAGCAAGTCAGCAGGTCACACAGAATTTCGCTATTCGTCTACGTCACAACGTCACCAATGGAAATGGAAATGCCGCGTGGCTAGGGCCACCCGTCGGGTAGACCGTTCGCCGGGTGCAAGTCTTTCGATTTGACGCCACTTTGGCGACTTGCTTGTCGATGGAGATGAAATGATGATGATACGGACAACACAACACCCAGTCCCTGAGCAGAGAAAATCTCCGACGCAGCCAGGAATCGAACCCAGGCTGGCAGGTATGACATTCTGCCGCGCTGACCACTCACCTACCAGGGGCGGACAACGTCACCAATGATGGCAAGTATATCGATCATATCTACATCTACATTTATACTCCGCAAGCCACCCAACGTTGTGTGGTGGAGGGCACTTTACGCGCCACTGTTATTACCTCCCTTTCCTGTTCCAATCGCGTATGGTTCGCGGGAAGAACGACTGCCGGAAAGCCTCTGTGCGCGCTCGAATCTCTCTAATTTTACATTCGTGAACACCTCGGGAGGTATAAGCAGGGGGAAGCAATATATTCGATACCTCATCCAGAAACGCACCCTCTCGAAACCTGGACAGCAAGCTACACCGCGATGCAGAGCGCCTCTCTTGCAGAGTCTGCCACTTGAGTTTGCTAAACATCTCCGCAACGCTATCACGCTTACCAAATAACCGTGTGACGAAACGCGCCGCACTTCTTTGAATCTTCTCTGTCTCCTCCGTCAACCCGATCTGGTACGGATCCCACACTGATGAGCAATACTCAAGTATAGGTCGAACGAGTGTTTTGTAAGCCACCTCCTTTGTTGATGGACTACATTTTCTAAGGACTCTCCCAATGAATCTCAACCTGGTACCCGCCTTACCAACAATTAATTTTATATGATCATTCCACTTCAAATCGTTCCGCACGCATACTCCCAGATATTTTACAGAAGTAACTACTACCAGTGTTTGTTCCGCTATCATATAATCATACAATAAAGGATCCTTCTTTCTATGTATTCGCAATACATTACATTTGTCTATGTTAAGAGTCAGTTGCCACTCCCGGCACCAAGTGCCTATCTGCTGCAGATCTTCCTGCATTTCACCGCAATTTTCTAATGCTGCAACTTCTCTGTATACTACAGCATTATCCGCGAAAAGCCGCATGGAACTTCCGACACTACTAGGTCATTTATATATATTGTGAAAAGCAATGGTCCCATAACACTTCCCTGTGGCACGCCAGAGGTTACTTTAACGTCTGTAGACGTCTCTCCATTGAGAACAACATGCTGTGTTCTGTTTGCTAAAAACTCTTCAATCCAGCCACACAGCTGGTCTGATATTCCGTAGGCTCTTACTTTGTTTATCAGGCGACAGTGCGGAACTGTATCGAACGCCTTCCGGAAGTCAAGGAAAATAGCATCTACCTGGGAGCCTGTATCTAATATTTTCTGGGTCTCATGAACAAATAAAGCGAGTTGGGTCTCACACGATCGCTTTTCTCGGATTCCGTGTTGATTCCTACAGAGTAGATTCTGGGTTTCCAGAAACGACATGATACGCGAGGAAAAAATATGTTCTAAAATTCTACAACAGATCGACGTCAGAGATTTCGGTCTATAGTTTTGCGCATCTGCTCGACGACCCTTCTTAAAGACTAGGACTACCTGTGCTCTTTTCCAATCATTTGGAACCTTCCGTTCCTCTAGAGACTTGCGGTACACGGCTCTTAGAAGGGGGGCAAGTTCTTTCGTGTACTCTGTGTAGAATCGAACTGGTATCCCGTCAGGTCCAGTGGACTTTCCTCCGTTCAGTAACTCCAGTTGCTTTTCTATTCCTTGGACACTTATTTCGATGTCAGCCATTTTTTCGTTTGTGGGAGGATTTAGAGAAGGAACTGCAGTGCGGTCTTCCTCTGTGAAACATCTTTGGAAAAAGGTGTTTAGTATCATAACCTAAATCCGAATATCTGTAGTGACGTTTATATGTTGAATAAGGTGCGCTCTTTAGTTTGTAACTAATTTACGTTTCTTTCGTATAGTTTAATTATTGTCACCCTGCATATTGCTCCATATTCAGCTAGACGCTTCTCGGCAGTAGCATCAAAGTTATTGCGGTGCCAGGAAGTAAGCTTAATAATTGCAGCTTCTATCCTGTTACGTGACTCTGCGTCCCCTGTTTGACCCAGGAAGCATCCTGCTCTTGGCAGAAAGCTACAACCTCCCACGCGTGGCTACGAGACGCCAATTCTCCACAACACGGAAGAGCGAGGACTAAAAATACCGTCAGATTACGACTGATTGGTGGACTGAAAAGTGCAAGCGCCTGGAAGCCCTACCGAGTCAAGCTGCAGTTTACGTGTCCGGGTTTCCCTCCGTCAAGTCGCCGTTGCATAACACCACTTCCGAAGCGCTTTTTACAAGAGGCAGAAAGAGTGGAGGCCGAGCGGTTGAAAAATTGACCGCGCGAAATCAATACGAGCGTCTCGGAAGTCCGCGGCAGGTTGGACGTTGTACAGCCGAGCCGCCGCCACGGGCTGTGGTGTATCGTGAAGCATCGTGCCCTACCGTTCAAAATGGTTCAAATGGCTCTGAGCACTATGGGACTCAACTGCTGTGGTCATAAGTCCCCTAGAACTTAGAACGACTTAAACCTAACTAACCTAAGGACATCACTCACATCCATGCCCGAGGCAGGATTCGAACCTGCGACCGTAGCGGTCACGCGGTTCCAAACTGACGCGCTTAGAACCGCACGGCCACACCGGCCGGCGTGCCCTACCGTATCGCGTTACACGGGTGCACGCGGCCGCTCGCCTGCCTAATCCAGCGGTAAGCCCTCGATCCGCAGTGTTTATGATACACAGACATCCGCTGGATGCGCCGACTCTGCAAGGGCCCATGAATTGTCCGCCTCTTTTCATGAGTTCAAATTACACATTTGCATACGCACGTCTGTAAATTTGTGGATCAGGACGTAGTTGTACTTTCGGCGGCCTACTTTTGCTAACAAAGAAATGTGGGAAAAGTGTACTGTATTATCTTTTTCTCGCCTTTCTTGTGAAACCGGTGCAGCAGTGAAGTTTTTCAGTCCTCGTGGATATCTTTCGTTTCTTAAATTTGCAACATTAGCTTGCGGACGGTTCTGTAAACGTTAAACAAGCATCCTTTCTTCCAGGAGACCAGTGCTTGGTAAGTAGATTAGTGGGTGGACATAACAACGAATGGACTTGAACCTCGTTTATCCGGCCCTCACTAGTAAAGATCTCCTGTTAGTTCAGATCGGGTTCTTTTCTTTTTTTCTCTTGGTACAGCAACTGTGAGTTCTTTGTTACTCCGTACGCAACAAGGGCAACAATCGATGCCCATAGTCATTAAAATTAAAGTCTGCCAACCGCCATACATGGGTCCTGAAACTCTGTCAGTTAAAACAAGTCGACTAGTTATACAGTACAGTATGTATAAAACGACGTGAAAGAGAAAGAAGGTAGTACCGTCCAGAGACGAAAAGTAAGATGGACTAGATAGAGCGGATCAAGGAGATTTATCGACAAACATAGCTGCTGAATTTGATGTTGGAACTTGAACGGTGTCAGGTTGGTAGTGTAACCGGAAACCGGTAATGGTTTCTGATGACGAAATTATCGCAGGTTTTTCGTTCGCAGACAATGAGGATATTCATGGTGGATTAGTTCCGAAATTGGCGTTCAATCTGAAGACATAATGACAAAGACAATAACACAGCTGGACAAAATAGTGGTTTATTTGGACTGTTAGGCAGAAACGACTTCGGCTGAACTAATGTCGCCATGATCGTGCTGCACATAAACGACACGTGAATCTGTCTCAAAAGAAACTATTATTTCAGTGCATAAAACTTTGCTTACTTTCAATGTCTAGTCAAAATGATTGTTGAAGTAACGTGTATTATGTTTATTTATGGGAAAATACAAATGTATCGTGTGTCTTCATAGTGTTCAACCCATGCCATTTTAATTTTTCCTGAATTTCCCGATTATTCTTACTTTCTATAATGGAGACGAAATAGGTCCACCCATTCCGGATAAATGAGGTTCTGCAGTAGATGTAACGTGATGCGCATAAACAGACAAAAAGACTAAATATCGTTCGGTTGTATAATCAGCCAACAGTCATTGAAATTAGTAAAATATCTGGGCGTATTTTTCCGGCGTGAATAAAGGAGGAACGATCAGAGAAACACAGGCGCGAAGAAGGTAAATGGCAGATTAGGGTTTAACGGAAGAATCACAGAGAACTGTAAATCACCTAATTCTTGACTGTTATCTGTCGATATGTGATCGTTAGGAACTTGATTAATGAAAGAGAAGACCCAAAGAACTGCGGCATTCATCACAAGTTTTTTATTCAGCGACACTCAAATGCTTAAAAAATCCGGCAAAACTATACAATGAGAAAGCGTTGTGTTTTGCTGAGGGCTTTCCTCTAAGGACCATAATTGAGTGTCGTTAATATGTGTTTCGTAATAAGCATTACTTACTTTCAAAAAATATAACTTATTATTTATCATGTTACAGTATTTTGTTGACTAAACAACCCAGAACACAACACCACATGCTAATGATGAAGCGGACATTGTCACAACAATAGTAACATTAATACTTACCTTCAGTGCTGAATAAACAGGTCCAAGGTTCTTAATCGTAAAAAATATTAACCTGACAATATTTGTTTATATCTACCGATTTATTCGCTCCTGGTAAAATAGATAAAATTGGAATTTTCATAATGTTCGACTCCAGTTTACACAACTAGATTCCAATCTTCACCATTACAATGTAGTACGAAATGCGTAAGTTCACAACATGATTGTTATTGTGCGTCACTTGACATTTTAAACAACATAATGTCTGTCATACTTCTGTACCAATATTACTTTGTTATGACCAGATTCCAAAATCTCTCCCTCTTATTTTTTGCTTGTTTCCATTTAGGATCACTCTTATTTTAACATGCGTCCACAAGAATTTGAGTAATAATTACTATATTATATTGCAATAAATGCGGCAGTTACAAATCTGTTGTCCTTTTATGAAAATTATGTAAATGAACTGACGTTAGTTAACAATATAATACGCCTGCTGATTATTAACTAACTTGGTTAACTTCTTGATTAGCTGAATAATGAATACAAATGAAAGAAATATCACAGAGAAATAATCGTGGTATCGATGCAAAACTAAAAGATAATTTCACGGTTTAAATATAAATTAGAAAAATGAATCATACATGTGTATCTGCATTCAATATCACTTGTTAAGTCTCGTACACTTCAATACTACGAATATTGTTACAAGGGGAAAATGATTCTGATACATTATGCACCTTCCACAGCACAGCGCTAGGTGATTCATGGGGTACGAAGCTAGAGTTTTATTTCGACTTCGACTGAAAAGTAAAACGAATCTTCCTAACTTGCAGAGTGTTACCGACATATGTTAGGGAAGTAAGTTCAGTTGATGAATCGTGCTAAAAAAGTGATTACGCTGCCGTCAGACGACGTTGCACCCAGTGTTTTTGGTGAAGCTTTTGGTGTTAGCTGTGTGCCTATTGGACTCATGACACTTGTTTATTAAGGAGATCAGAATTGAAGCAGGCCACCGCATGGGAATTTCTGGTAGCCGCCTGTTATACGAGGGCAGTTCAATAAGTAATGCAACACTTTTTTTTTCTCGGCCAATTTTGGTTGAAAAAACCGGAAATTTCTTGTGGAATATTTTCAAACATTCCCGCTTCGTCTCGTATAGTTTCATTGACTTCCGACAGGTGGCAGCGCTGTACGGAGCTGTTAAAATGGCGTCTGTAACGGATGTGCGTTGCAAACAACAGGCAGTGATCGAGTTTCTTTTGGCGGAAAACCAGGGCATCTCAGATATTCATAGGCGCTTGCAGAATGTCTACGGTGATCTGGCAGTGGACAAAAGCACGGTGAGTCGTTGGGCAAAGCGTGTGTCATCATCGCCGCAAGGTCAAGCAAGACTGTCTGATCTCCCGCGTGCGGGCCGGCCGTGCACAGCTGTGACTCCTGCAATGGCGGAGCGTGCGAACACACTCGTTCGAGATGATCGACGGATCACCATCAAACAACTCAGTGCTCAACTTGACGTCTCTGTTGGTAGTGCTGTCACAATTGTTCACCAGTTGGGATATTCAAAGGTTCGTTCCCGCTGGGTCCCTCGTTCTCTAACCGAACACCATAAAGAGCAAAGGAGAACCATCTGTGCGGAATTGCTTGCTCGTCATGTGGCTGAGGGTGACAATTTCTTGTCAAAGATTGTTACAGGCGATGAAACATGGGTTCATCACTTCGAACCTGAAACAAAACGGCAATCAATGGAGTGGCGCCACACCCACTCCTCCACCAAGAAAAAGTTTAAAGCCATACCCTCAGCCGGTAAAGTCATGGTTACAGTCTTCTGGGATGCTGAAGGGGTTATTCTGTTCGATGTCCTTCCCCATGGTCAAACGATCAACTCTGAAGTGTATCGCGCTACTCTTCAGAAATTAAAGAAACGACTTCAGCGTGTTCGTAGGCACAAAAATCTGAACGAACTTCTCCTTCTTCATGACAACGCAAGACCTCACACAAGTCTTCGCACGCGAGAGGAGCTCACAAAACTTCAGTGGACTGTTCTTCCTCATGCACCCTACAGGCCCGATCTCGCACCGTCGGATTTCCATATGTTTGGCCCAATGAAGGACACAATCCGTGGGAGGCACTACGCGGATGATGAAGAAGTTATTGATGCAGTACGACGTTGGCTCCGACATCGACCAGTGGAATAGTACCGTGCAGGCATACAGGCCCTCATTTCAAGGTGGCGTAAGGCCGTAGCATTGAATGGAGATTACGTTGAAAAATAGTGTTGTGTAGCTAGAAGATTGGGGAATAACCTGGTGTATTTCAATGCTGAATAAAACAACCCCTGTTTCAGAAAAAAAAAGTGTTGCATTACTTATTGAACTGCCCTCGTATATGGCAGGTGACATTCACAGTCAAATTTGTGCTATTTGAGCGGGAATCTGCAGCGAAGTCAGCTACATGGTAATGGTTCCAGCTGAGTACAGTTTGAACACCCTCTTACTGTTCACTCATTTTGAACGGTAAATCCATGGCGATGTGAAACGAAGTTCGATCATGTGAGTATCACGAAAGGCACCGTTTCTGTGCCAAAGGGATTCCAAGGTTTTTACAACTATTCAACATATTAATTACTTAGACAATTATTCGTACTTAGGTACTTGTTTGCAAAATACGTTTGTTGATGTTGCAGTGTGTTTCCCAGTGTTTCTTTATAGCCTTCATATTATGTAAAGATCGTGGACGATACGACTTCTAACATTTTGCGTGGTGTCTGTTAGTTCTAAGTCGTGTCTCCCTACCACTTTCGCGCAACGACGCTCTGAGCGTGTTTTTTTAGGCAATTGACTAGTTTGAACCTGGGACCTGTTGCTGGTAAGGAGACGCCAGACCACACACGACATGTAGAGTTCAGAAGAGTTCAGTGAGACTAGCGCTGATATAATCAAATACTTAATGATTTCAGCATCAGCTCCACTGCACTCCCTGTAAAAGAATCTTAATACTAACTAAATTTAGTGGAAGGGATTCAAGGCTTTCCTACTTTCAGTTAGCTGGTAAAATAACGTCGAAAAAGCAGTTAAGTTTACCATTGGAAATTTTATTCTGCTCACAAAACATTGTTTATAAATTGCACTATTGATAAAAGGAAATATTTTAATACAGGATGATAAAAACCAACTGCGTTCAACAAAAATGTGAACGAATATTCCCTGAATGGGTTTCCAAGTTCTACAATGGATCGAAGGATGACCTATGCCATATCACATCTATAATCTAGGTTTAAGTTAAGTTTCATAAAAAGAGAAAACTATCAAAATGGTCTACAGTGACCCTCAATTATCTTTAATTACTTATCTAACTTGTCGTAAATTACAGTGGCTGATGTGGCTTCTCAATAATTATATAACAGAAAAATCATCGCGTTTCAGATGTTTACTTCAAGTGGCAAATGTGAACACCATGAGATCTACACTAGTATTACGTAAAAAAGGGATGTAACAGATGAGACTTCTGCAGTTCTGAGTGAAGCCCTATGCGCTCAAAAATGCAGCATCGTGTGCGTTCATTACCTTGTCGGTGTTTAGGCAGCGTCGGGGCGGCGGGCGGCACAGCTCCACACCTCGCCGTGTCAGAAGCAACTCTCTCCTAATTTCTCCTTACTACAATTTACCGAAGTTGGTTTTAGAAAAGCTATCTGGCTGTGTTTTCAACTGACCAATCAGGGTCTCAATGTTAACCTTAAGCTCCGCCTACAAAAATTCTGTCTATCCAATGAGAAACGTTATACTTTTCGTGGTGGGGCAATGTTTTTAACGTTTGCAACGTAACAGAGACGCGAAAAAGTCTCACGCTAAAAGTTGCAGCTGGTGTGGCCCTTTTAGTGTTATTGTAAGATCTATACTGTTCTTCTGGAGGGCTCTATCTTTTAACATGGGCTGGGGGGTGGTTCTGGCGGTCAGCTGGCGACGTGGGTGACTGTCCCTTATCGTAGGGCCTCCTAGCCTACACGATTCTGCTCTCGGCTTCTGTTCTCGTTTCTCCCCTCGGAACTGCGTCTGTTTCACGGTGGGAAGGTATGACATGCATTTAGGCGTTCTTGTGTTAGTCAGTGGTATTCCATTTGCTCACTCGTTGATCGCATTACTTTGGTTAATTTAATGTCAGGATTTATTTGTAGCTATGTGACATACTGCCGGATTTGCTATCATGTCAGTGTTTTCATGGAAGGTGTTGGATTTGCCTGACACCTTACAGACTGTATCTTCTTACCTTGATTTCAAACAATTTTTTTTTTTGTACTGCTTCACTTGATGCCAAGATCAGGCTGTTGCAACTGTCTGTGAATGCTGACGCAATGAAGGCGACCACGTGTAAACAGCGGAAGCGCCGTCGGCAAATTGTATTAGGTAAAGTGCTCGATACCGGTAAGCGGTTTACGTAAACGTTAAGCAGGAAGGGGGACAGCACTGGTCCCTGCGGTATGACTCCCGTCGTTAACTTTGTCTGGGGGTTCCCCCTGGTGAATATGTCTCCGTTTTTGACTGAGTAACTGGTTAGTAGCTTTGCAAAGAAATACAGTGTCGATGTTATTGTTACTTGTCGAGTTACATATTACCATGGCAAACTCTGGCAGAAGCCTTTCTAAAATCGAGAAAGACCTGCTCTTTTGAATTTTTAAATGTGAAATTGCTAGCTACTAGCTTCTATATCGTAAACACAGCAGAAGATGTGATGAGCATAATTTTAGGATTACTTTAAACAGCATAAGCATTTTGTTCATTAATTTTCACTAGCGCTGTTTTTTGCACCACCCCGAAACGTACAAGGTACTTCCGGACTAAGCGAACTGATGACCTGGTCACGCTGTTTGCCCTTCGGTACTCTTACAACTGGAACGTTGTCATACGCTACACGTCTGTACGACAGCACTCTACATAAAACGACTATTAAACATTTCCTGGCACTTTTGTTTGACAATACACCTCATACACACTTTCACTGTGACGTCATTTCTTCACAGTGTATTGTGTAGGAACTCACGTTTAATCTGAACAGGAGATGGTCTTTTCGATTCTGGTACACAATTTCCTTGTAAAAATCCAAAGTACAATGCGTTTTTTGAAACTGTTTGTTCAGATCGCACAAGCTGACTTATGTTAAATGAATATTCCGTCGATTCTTGGTAGAACAACACAATGATAAACATAAAAGTGCTAGTTTCCTATTGTTCTACAGTATTACTTTCATTGAGTTAACTGGTTTTTGGCTTACAAGTCCATTTTCAGGCACTTACTGACTATTGTCGCTTAAGAAAAAGTGGTTCAAATGGCTCTGAGCACTATGGGACTTAATATCTGAGATCATCAGGCCCCTAGAACTTAGAACTACTTAAACCTAACTAACCTAAGGACATCACACACATTCACGCCCAAGGCAGGATTCGAACCTGCGACCGTAGCGGTCGCGCGGTTCCAGACTGCAGTGCCTAGAGGCGCTCGGCCATACCGGCCAGCGTCGCTTAAGAAGTTACACTATTTGTAACATTGGAGAAGAAGTTACACATCTAGATTAAGCAGAAACGTTCAGTACATAACATCTTTGACAGTGTGGTGGTAATGCAATGTAAAAAGTAAGAAGCTGAACAATAAATAAATATAAACGGAATGCTCAGCAAAAGCTTTAACACAAAACTGAAACAGCAACCCTACGTAACAGTTTATATTCATAAACAAAACCAATAAAATAAAATTAGTACTTAACAAGGCTACTTCAGAAAGTATAAAACATGGAGGGTGATAGGCTGACCAATTAAAAGAAGAAAGAATTATAATATGACTACAAAGTATATGAGACACTTAAGCAATATCAATAAGACAAAGAGATGAATAAATGCCGGAAAATGGAGTGTGAGGAAACATCATTGAAATCGATAGTGATTCCTAAAAGATGAGTATTTCGATATGTGTCCTAATTAATGATTCCCTTGTACATTTTAATGTCCTAGGTAGGCTGTTTAGTTTTTTATATTGGTAACGACACGTAGCGCTCTGTATGAAAATCACTGGCTGTGCTGTGTGCAGTCTGTGGCTGATTAGCATTGTTGTAATATTCGCTATTGTAGCGTTGGGCAGTTGGGTGTGAAGAGCGCGTAGCGTTGCGCAGTTGGAGGTGAGCCGCCAGCAGTGGTGAATGTGGGGAGTGAGATGGCGGAGTTTTGAGAGCGGATGACCTGGACATGTGTCCATCAGAGAGAGTAAATTTGTAAGACTGGATGTCATGAGCTGATGTATATATTATGACTTTTGAACACAATTAAGGTAAATACATTGTTTGTTCTTTATCAAAATCTTTCATTTGCTAACTATGCCTATCAGTAGTTAGTGACTTCAGTAGTCAGAATCTTTTATTTAGCTGGCAGTATTGGCGCTCGCTGTATTGCAGTAGTTTGAGTAACGAAGATTTTTGTGAGGTAAGTGATTCATGAAAGGTATAGATTATTGTTAGTCAGGGCCATTCTTTTGTAGGGATTATTAAAAGTCAGATTGCGTTGCGCTAAAAATATTGTGTGTCAGTTTAGTGTTGATCAGAATAAGTAAAGAGCGAAATGTCTGAGTACGTTCAGTTCTGCTCAGCTGTTTGAAAATCAAATAACATAAGATGTTTGTCAGCACAGTAGTTCATAAATTTTTCTAAGGGAACGTTTTAATGTGTCATAAGACAATCGACACAAACCTTTGCCACGCGGGATTAGCCGAGCGATCTAAGACCGTGCAGTCATGGACTGTGAGGCTGGTCACGGCGGAGGTTCGAGTCCTCCCTCGGGCATGGGTGTGTGCGTGTTTGTCCTTAGGATAATTTAGGTTAAGTAGTGTGCAAGCTTAGGAACTGATGGCCTTAGCAGTTAATGATCATAGTGACAAAAGAAAGAATACACATAAGAATAATATCATTGCAATATATACATATCGATGTATCGAAGTACCTCTACGTTAACGAAATCAAATCTGAATGTTGTCACAGAAATATGTTAACTATTTTACAGAAACACAGTAGAATATTGCTGTTATCGAGAGGTTGAGGTGAGGTGCCGTAATGGTTACGTAATTCAAGTACCATTACACTGCGCAGGGGACAAGAACTACCTTCCTCACACTCCATTGTCCGGCATTTATTCATCTCTGTTTATCTTATTGATATTGCTTCAGTTTCTCTATACTTTGTAGTCATATCATAATTCTTTCTTCTTTTAATTGGTCAGCCTATCACCCTCCATGTTTTATACTTTCTGAAGTAGCCTTGTTAAGTACTAATTTTATTTTATTGGTTTTGTTTATGAATATAAACTGTTACGTAGGGTTGCTGTTTCAGTTCTGTGTTAAAGCTTTTGCTGATCATTCCGTTTATATTTATTTCCTGTTCAACTTCTTACTTTTTACATTGCATTACCACCACACTGTCAAAGATGTTATGTACTGTTCGTTTCTGCTTAATCTAGATGTGTAACTTCTTTTCCAATGTTACAAACAGTGTAACTTCTTAAGCGACGCCGGGCGGTATGGCCGAGCGCCTCTAGGCACTTCAGTCTGGAACCGCGCGACCGCTACGGTCGCAGGTTCGAATCCTGCCTTGGGCGTGAATGTGTGTGATGTCCGTAGGTTAGTTAGGTTTAAGTACTTCTAAGTTCTAGGGGCCTGATGACCTCAGATGTTAAGTCCCATAGTGCTCAGAGCCATTTGAACCATTTTTTCTTAAGCGGCAATAGTCAGTAAGTGCCTGAAAATGGACTTGTAAGCCAAAAACCAGTTAACACAATGAAAGTAATACTGTTAAGTCCCATACGATTTCACACACATTTGATCATTTTTTTGACACAAACCTTTTGAATGACATTCCATAAACGGAATACACAGTTCGTTTCGCATGTCCCCTCCACTCATTCGCATACAATGATGTCCAAAATTAAAGCAACAAGCTGCGATTTCCCCGTCAAGAACGGGCCGTTATTTGGCTGTACGGGTACGACGGTACCGCCTTAACACTGCACTGCAACTGGCATCTGACCTCGCAGCATCCCCTGGTTGTCTCGTATCGAAGCAGACGGTGTAAAGAACGCTTCTGCAGAGTGTTCTTAATTGTTGGAGATCTGCTGTCTGTTTACCACCGGCGTGTTTCCACAGAAGGGAACGTCTAGATTGAACGGTCGAGCGGTGGGCCAATGTTCTTGTCACAAATGAGTCCCGATTTGGTCTGGAAGTGATTCTCGACGGATTCGCATTTGGAGGGCACGTGATACACGATTTCTTGACCCAAAAGTTGTGGAAAGAGGCTGATATCGAGGAGGATCGCTAATGGTGTGGGCAGGGATTATGTTGGCCACTCAGAGACCTCTTCATGAAATTGTACAGGTGTATCAACAAGATTTAACTGCTGTCAGACACCGTGAGGAGGTGCTGGGATATCATGCGCTGTTGTTGCGAGGTGCTGTGGGCCCAGACTTCATACTGATGGACGATAATGCTCGACCTCATAGAGCACGTTTTTATTTATTTATTTTATTCTTAACGGAAGATATAACTCGCATGGCGTGGCCTGTCCACTCTCTCGTTTTGAATCCCATGGAGCATGTCTGGGATGCACTAGGGGGATCGGCTGCATCACGTCAGCATCCGACAACTACTCTCCAAGACTCGTGAGTAACTCTGCAGGAAGAATGGGCGTTACTGCCTCAACGTTAGACTGATGGCATCATTCGCAGCATGCCCCGTCGTTGTCAGGCTTGTATTGCTGCCAGAGGCGGTGGCAAGCCAAACTGAGCATATTAACCAGTTGTCAGGATGTGTGTGCAAATCGTTAAGTTGGAAAAATAAACGAAGAACATTTTTGTCTACCGTTATGCATGTTGCAGTTCATTACGTTCTGTATTCTTTACATTATTTCTACTTTACTATCATCTGTTTGTATTGTTTTGTGGCAATCTTGCAAAATGTCTGGTTGTTGCTTTAATTTTGGACACCAGTGTATGTTCAAAATCTATGACTCTATTTGATGTGATTAGCTAAATAAGTAATGTAGCTTTGACATACATCATTGTACAAGTGTTTTTACATGTAGTTTGTTGCTCCTATGACCACGTCTGCTAACACAGCTCCCTATTTACACGGCCCAGTCACCTTATCGTGATCACCGCCTTGCTCGATGTCAACGTCAAATAACCGCTCACTGACGGCAGGTTACAGCAGTAGCCGAGGGCGGTGTATAAACAGCGTCGGGGGGGGGGGGGGGGGGGGGGGACGCGCAAAACATTACAGTCGTTATCGTATTGCGGAAACTGTGCGATTTATCTGACGTCCGGAAGAGCGTGACAGTCGGCTTCTTGGCCAAGGGTGGAAGCATTTCCGAAACGCCTAACGTTATAAACTGTTCACGTGCCGCCGTGGTTAAGTACACTCAGGATCATAAATTAAGGCTAATGCTGATGCATGGTGAAACAACGCTCTGGTGGGCAGTTTGCGGGTTTAAATCACCTCGGGGTATGACCATGCGGTGCATCTGACCTGCGGTCGTCGCACGGTGGCGCTGGCAGCAGTCCACATACACAGAGGTGTGTTGGTGCATGTCAGAGTACGGTGCAGCAAGTAAGTGTGCAGACGTGCTAATGGTGACTGTGTGTTGAAAATGGCTCAAAGAACACATATTGATGACGTTATGAGGGGTAGAATACTAGGGTGACTGGAGGCTGGTCAAATACAGCAGGTCGTAGCACGGGCCCTCCGTGTGCCACAAAGTGTGATCTCAAGATTATGGCAACGATTCCAGCAGACAGGAAACGTGTCCAGGCGCTACACTACGGGACGTCCACAGTGTACAACACCACAAGAAGACCGATATCTCACCATCAATGCCAGCAGACAGTCACGGAGTACTGCAAGTAGCCTTGCTCGGGACCTTACCGCAGCCCCTGGAGCAGTTGTCTCCAAAGATACAGTGTACAGACGACTGAACAGACATGGTTTATTCGCCCGGAGATCTGCAAGGTGCATTCCTTTGATCCCTGGTCACAGGAGACCCCGTAAAGCCTGGTGTCGAGAACACAGTACATGGTCGTTGGAACAGTGGTCCCAGGTTATGTTCACAGACGAGTCCAGGTATAGTCTGAACAGTGATTCTCGCCGGGTTTTCATCTGGTGTGAACCAGGAACCAGATACCAACCCCTTAATGTCCTTGAAAGTGACCTGTATGGAGGTCGTGGTTTGATGGTGTGGGGTAGGATTATGATTGGTTCACGTACAGCCCTGTATGTCTTGTGACAGAGGAACTGTAACAGGTCAGGCGTATCGGGACATCATTTTGCACCAGTATGTCCGCCGTTTCAGGGGTGCAGTGGGTCCCACCTTCCTCCTGATGGATGATAACGTACGGCCCCACCGAGCGGCCATCGTGGAGGAGTACCTTGAAACAGAAGGTATCAGGCGAATGGAGTGGCCTGCCTGTTCTGCAGACCTAAACCCAATCGAGCACATCCAGGATGCTGTCGGTCAACGTATCTCTGCACGTCTTCAAATCCCTAGGACACTTCAGGAGCTGCGATAGGCACTGGTGCAAGGATGGGAGGCTATACCCCAACAGCTGCTCGACCACCTGATCCAGAGTATGGGATCCGGCGTTGCGGCCTGTGTACGTGTGCTTGGTGATCTCATATTGATGTCGGGGTACATGCGCAGGAAACAGTGGTGTTTTGTAGCACGTGTGTTTCGGGACGGTTTTCTCAACTTATCACCAATACCGTGGATTCAAATGGTTCAAATGGCTCTGAGCACTATGGAACTGAACATCTATGGTCATCATTCCCCTAGAAGTTAGAACTACTTAAACCTAACTAACCTAAGGACATCACACAACACCCAGTCATCACGAGGCAGGGAAACAATACTGTGGACTTACAGATCTGTGTCGTGTGTGTCCCCTATGTGGCTACGCTATTAGCGCCAGTTTTGTGTAGTGCCACGTTGTGTGGTACCACACACATCCTGCAACTATCCTCAGTTTATGAGCATGAGTGTATATCGTGCATGGCAAAATGGCGCTATCCCTGTGGCAGTTGTGGTGCACCACCCGCCGTAGATAACAGGGGTGAACGGCGGCTGTGGAGACGTGTACAGTCGAATAGGCGTGTAACTGCTGAGCAACTGATCGCCCAGATGAGCCAAGGAGCCACCAACAGCGTCTGCTCAACGACTGTTCAGCGAACGTTGCTGCATATGGACCACCGCCACAGGCATATGGACCACCGCCACTGTTCATCGACGAGGCGACAAGGGGTGGAATTTGAGATCCAATACCACTACTGGACGTCTACTGAATGGTGACAGGTAGCCTGTTCAGATAAATCACGTTTTATCCTCCATCGCACTGAAAGCAAGCACCCTGCAACAATCATCGGAAGTGTCCAGGCTGAGGGAGCGTAATGGCCTGAGGTATGTTCGTCTTCGTCGCATTCCCTGAGTGATCTCGTCACTCTGGAAGGCACAATGGATCAACAAAAGTATCCATATATCCTTAGGGACCATGTCCACCCCTAAATGCACGCTGGCATCCACTAGCAGGTCAATGCAAAGTGTCAAACAGCTCGCAGTGCACTTGCGTGATTCGAAGAGCATCAGGACGCGTTCATCGTACTCTCCTGGTAGCCAAATCCCCGGATGTAAACCGAGTATCTGTGGAACCTCCTCGATCGCTGTTTTCACTCAGTGGATCCTCAACCTTGGAACGTAGCGCGGCTGGCCGCAGCACTGGAGTCGACGCCGCTGAATGTCAGTCGGTATCTCCCAGAACTTCATTGACTCTCCATCTGCTCGTCCACGCTACAAAAGGCGGTTATTCAGGCTTTTGACAGGTGGTAACAGTAATGCGACTTGACCGTGTATTAAAGTATTATTTCGCTGTATCAGGCTGTTTAGACCGTTTTCCATAACTAACCACAATAAACCTCCTCCCGAACATGCCATGAAGGCCCAACGGTACCGACCGGCCGCTATGTCGTCCTCAGCCTGTAACCTCCCCCTCACTTATCGTCCTTAATGACAGTGAAAAATTAAACCGCGTGCACCTAATGGAAATTTGGGAAAAGCAATAGTCACCGAAGTTAATCTGTCGGTAAAGAGGGAGGAAAGGGACACATCTAAATGAAAGGTAAAATGCAAATGAAACTGGTGGAAATTAATTTTGAAAAGGGGTAAAATTTAATAAAGAAAGTCAATGTGCGGTCGTTACGTTAACAATTAACTGGCGTTAATTAGATATTTGAGATTTGTGGAAAATTACGGTCGCCAGTCCTATGGACAACTACTAAAATAACTGAAAAAGATTGGTTATTGCACATATAATTATCCCTAAAAGCGTGGCAACTGAAGGTTGACACGTGTTGTGTGAAAACTGAATGTTTGTTAGAAGTAATAAATTTCGCTACACTCTGACTTAATTTAGCAAAAGAATTAATAAAACCGGAAAATTGAAACTTAATTTAATGACTGAAATTAATAGTGAACTTTGTTTCTGAAGCACTACGAAATTCAATAAAATAAGGTTAGTCTTTGGCTACCTCAACAATCATTTCAAAAGCTACTTGAATCTACGCAATTTAGAAATAAGAGATTTAACTTTGAACTTGAATTAAATGATTCTGAACAATTAACAATAGTAAAATTTAATATGTACCAAGTTGAGCTGCAGTCACAGGTAAGCTAAAATATGGTAACAAAACTCGCACTCTTAATTTCTGCTTGTGTAATCTAAATATTGCAGCCAGCTATGAATACTTTAACTGAACTTTGAAATTAAAGCAGTGAAATCGAATGATATTACTTTAATGCTGGCGTATGAATTTCAACGACACTCGAGTTCATTTCGGAAAAGGAAGGGACCCTGCTTGGTAATGCAATTGGGACAATGAGCAACAAAGGTTCATGCTAAGTTGCTGTATTTTGCTAATGGAATACTTTGAAAAGCTACCAGCCTTCCTTGTTGGTTGACTGAAGGTTTGAAGTCGTCGATCGAGGAGGTGGCGACAGTCACTCATTGTCGGCCGTCACTGTTGCAGAAGCTGGATGTTGGCGCGCCTTCTTCTCGACACTGACACCAGGCGAAATGGGCTCTTGATGTGCGCCAGCTAATGCTTCCCGTCCGCGACACCGTGTCAGAAACTATCATAGCAAGTCGAGCGCAATTACATGCTACCAAACCCCGAAAGCGCGGCAACTCGCGGGAGCGTCACACAACACACCTGCTCCACTGCCCTTCTCCCCAGCCAGACTCTCTCTGCCCGCGCTACATGCGGCAGAGTTAACACTACCAAAGATCCTAAACACTTTGGTTCTCCACACGACCTATCGATGTCATCGTTCGATAGCATAGTTTTCCCTAGGCCAGACCCAGCGTAAAAATACAAATAATATTTACAAAACAAACCAATTATATATCGACATAAATGCATATATATAGTAAAACAATCACAATATATAAAGACACAGAAATGTCATATCTTCAGGTAACAAAATAAGGAAAAAAAATTAATAGTACAATAGATGGAAATAGGAGGATATGCATTTCCGGCGTTACAAGCCAATAGGCGTCACTGGATGCGGATTGGAGGGGCATGTGATTAGCATACTGCTATCCCGGTCGTATGTCAGTTTCTGAGACCGGAGCCGCTACTTCTCAATCAAGTAGCTCCACAGTTTGCCTCACAAGGTCTGAGGGCACCCCGCTTGGCAACAGCGCTCGGCAGACCGGATGGTCACCAATCCAAGTACTAGCCCAGCCGGACAGCGCTTATCTTCGGTGATCTGACGGGAACCGGTGTTACCACTGCCCCAAGGCCGTTGGCACCTAAGCACTAGAGAAAAATATAAAGTTGCCAGGAAGAACGATAGCTGGATCCTCGACAGCTGCAGACAGCAATGCTGAACAGTAGACGTGAGAGGAGGTCATGAGACTACATATTACAGCACGCTTCACCAGTACCCAGTTCAGTCTTGGATTTTGCCGATGATTCATTCCTTTATTGTTCAACCAGGCTTTATAATTTCACACTAAGACACTATGCCGTGGTGTGTTATACAAGGAAAAGATTTTGTGCATAGAGTGATACACCTAACTGCAAACAAAGGAGTCTTCTTCCTACTTCCTTGTAAGCTAAGCTAACTCAGTCATTCCCCCTCAGTATCACCATATGACATCTAAGCAGTCTTATATCTTTCGTTTGTAGCTCCTGGATTTCAGAAGCCAGCTGTGCAAAAAGTACAAGAGATTGTATATATATATATATATATATATATATATATATATATATATATATATATATATATATATATATATATATATATGATGTGTGTGTCTGTGTCAAATCCGCTGATAGTGCTGGTGGACATTCTAAAATCTGTAAACTGACGCTCCAGGTTAGTGAACTGGAAGCCTGGGGGTGTGGTAAAAGTGCTAGGGCAACCTCAAACAGTAAAATGAAGGGAGGAACTTATTGTTGCTAAATGAGACACGAATTGGAGTTACACTGATTTAATACAATAAAACGATTGACAAACAGATGGCAACCTGTGGCGACGTCAACATAATAAGAGCTTCACGTATCTGACGTAGGGGGTTTGGGAGAACATGCTAATAATCGGACGAGTGAATTAATTACAGTCATGAAGAACCCAGTGACTCTCGTGATGTTTATTGACAACAGATAGTATTACAGAAGGGAATACATCACACGTGTGGTAAAAACTGAAAGCAGACTGTTCACTGGCGTCAAAATACAAGTCTTCACAGTCAAGCTTGAGGGAACTGGATCACTATAAAATGACTTCAATGCGTTCACATATTATCTCATGATTATGGCTTAATGTCATCATAGTACTGTGGATAGAGGGTGAAGTAGGTGCAGAATCAGTCATTGACGAAACGAAAGACACTCGCCAGCTTGTAGGTGCAGATCAACCCGAAAATTTTCTGAGTTCCCAGAGTACGAGGTGCGGCTAGAAAAAAACCGGACTGATGCTGGAAATAACATTTATTTACAATTATTTACAATTTCATGTTATCTCCTTCAATGTACTCTCCTCCTCGGTCTCTACACCGCTCCATACGAATTTTCCACTGTTCATAGCAATACTGCAGATCATTTTCGGTAAGTGCATACATTACTTCCGTCGCTTTTTCTTTTACTGCTTCAACAGTCTCAAATCTAGTTCCTTTCAAAGCTGACTTGACTTTAGGGAAAAGAAAAAAGCCACAGGGGGCCAAATCAGGTGAGTAGGGTGGATGATCTAAGATGGGAATGTTGTGTTTTGCCAAAAACGTCTTCACTGACAACGCACTGTGAGCTGGGGCATTGTCTTGGTGAAGGATCCATGACTTTTTTCTCCACAAATCGTTCCGTTTTCTCCGTACTCGCTCACGTAGCGTAGTCAGGACGCTAATGTAGTAATGCTGATTCACTGTTTGTCCCTCTGGTACCCAATCAATGTGCACAATCCCTTTGATGTCAAAAAAACAATCATCATTGCCTTGAATTTCGATTTTGACATTCGTGCTTTTTTTTGTCGTGGAGAACCAGGAGTTTTCCAATGCATCGATTGGCGTTTAGTTTCGGGATCGTAAGTAAAAAACCACGATTCATCGCAAGTAATAACATTTTGTAAGAAGGTGGGATCACTTTCAATGTTTTCCAGGATGTCAGAACAAATCATTCTTCGGCGTTCCTTCTGTTCAATTGTGAGACGCTTTGGAACCATTTTTGAACACACTTTGTTCATGTTGAAACTTTCATCAAGAATCTGCCTAACACTTTCCTTGTCAACTCCTGTTAACTCAGACACTGCTCTGATTGTTAAACGGCGATCTTGTCGAACAAGTTTACCGATTTTTTTTCAATGTTTGCATCAGTTTTTGCTGACAATGGTCTGCCAGTGCGAGTGTCATTACTGGTGTGTTCGCGGCCATCTTTAAATCGTTTAAACCACTCAAACACTTGTGTTCGCGATAAACAATCATCGCCGTACACTTGTTGTAACATTACTAACGTTTCACTTGCAGATTTTCCTAGTTTGAAACAAAATTTGATGTTAACACGCTGTTCTTTCTGTACACTCAACATTTTCCGACGCACAGACAAAACGTCAACTACTTAAAACAGACGCCACGGGCAGACTGAGTGCAGGAGGCAGATGAAACTCGAGCAGTAGGCGGAGCGAGAGTCACGTGACAGGCCACGCGACTTTCAGCCTTATTGCGTTCGTTTTATTGTTTCACCAGTACTAGTCCGGTTTTTTTCTAGCCACACCTCGTATCTGCGCAGACGGCACAGCGGACCAGTGGCGGTCCTCAGAACGGAAGTCTGGCAGTGGAGGCTTTCAGAGATGCAGCTGAAGTTGCAGTGATTTCGGATCTGATGTTAACTAAAAGGTAACCTCACATTGCGTCTTTTACTGACTTCACATTGGCTTGGCTCCACGTCTTCCGAGTACCGACCAATGAACCTGATCCTTACAAAAAAAAGTGTCCCCTTCCTCTAGCGTGCCAAACAATACATTGTGTTCTACCGTTCTCCACAGGAAAAAGTTGCACCACTCTCTGCAGCCAATGAGGTGCTCTTCATTGTCGCTGTCCGGCGTCTCTTTCTTACAATTTATTTACAAAACAATCGTTTTTTGCTGAGTCAAAGTATTCAGCGGTGTCTCAAGTTTTGAAAGGCCCATGACTGTCGATCCCCAATATGTTTTCAAAATGTTTGTACTGTTCTCGGGTCTCCAGCCGGCCTCAGTCGTTTCAAACCACGATATTTCGACAGCGTTCCTTGCCGTCATCTTCAGGTGATACCTGCAGAGACTGAGCGCCTCCGCTGAATCTCCTCCCCTTTATACTCTGATCGCTCCCCACACGCTCCCAGCACGCGGCGCTGCGTGGAGTGGTGGTGGGGAGGGGCGGGCTGCTGGCTGCCGGATGCCAACTGTGGACCTTCAGATGTCCTGTGGCCTCCGTCGGCCGCGGAAGTCGCTTTGCGTCGGCGCTGTGCTTTTAGTTGGCTGAGTGCTGGGTCCCAGGTTTTGCTGAGGTAGAACCCGGCCTCTCTGTTGATCAGCGCATCAGCTACACGTATTTCAATCGCCTCCTTCAGAACACAGTCCCAAAAAGACGAGGCCTGCCGTAAAACTTCCGGTTTCGTGTACTCCATAGTATATCCAGAATCCATGTAATGTTCCGCAACCGCAGATTTTGTAGGCTGCTTCAGTTCAGTGTACTTTCTGTGTTCCTGGCATTTTTCTTCGATTGTCCGTACAGTTTGCCCGATGTACGCCTTGCCGCATTTACACGGAATACGGTAAACACCCGGTTTGCGGAGCCCCAGGTCGTCTTTTACTGTACCTAGCAGGGCACGCGTTTTCGGAGGTGGGCGGAAGACACATTTGATGTTCTACCGAACCAGAAATCTGCCGATTTAGTTGGATACTTTGCCGGCGTAAGACAAGTACGCCATTGTCTTCTCGTACTCTTCGTTCTCCCTCTGCTGGGCTTGTGCATTCTGCCTGAAAGCACGTCGAATTTGACTCTCGTTATATCCGTTCTTCTTGAAAACGCCTTAAGGTGGTTAAGTTCTCCTCGTAGGCTTTCCTCATCCGATATTGCGCGGGCCCTGTGTACCAGTGTTCGCAGTAGACCCTCACGCTGTGAAGGATGATGGCAGCTGGTAGCGTGGAGGTACAGATCAGTGTGGGTTTCTTTCCTGTATACCCTGTGTCCCAAGGTGCCATCTGCTTTGCGCTTGACTAGGACGTCCAGAAACGGGAGGTCACCATTATCTTCCACCTGCATGGTGAATTTGATGTTAGGATGCAGAGAATTCAGATGTTGGAGAAACTCTTGAAGTTTTTCTCTTCCATGTGGCCATATCACAAATGTGTCATCAACATACCTGAAAGCACATAGACTTCAGTGCTGCAGTTTCCAGTGCTTTCTCTTCGAAGTCCTCCATAAAAAAGTTTGCTACCACTGGCGACAACATCCGTTTGTTCGTAATAGTTTCCATCGAAGAGAAAGAATGTTGATGTGAGGACAAATTCGAACAGATTAGTCATTGTCGGGTTGAATTTATCCCTAATCAACTTAAGCGAGTCATCAAGCGGCACTCTGGTGAAAAGCGAGACCACGTCGAAGCTCACCATGAGGTCCTGGTTAGGGAGGCGTAGCTCCTGCAGCCGTCGAATGAAATGCACAGAATTCCTGATGTGATGCTGACATTTCCCGACGTGAGGGCTTAATTCCGCCGTTAAATATTTGGCCAGCTGGTACGTTGGAGCGCCTATGTTGCTGACGATAGGGCACAAAGGAACATCCTTTTTGTGCACCTTTGGTAACCCGTAGAGCCTTGGGGGCGCAGCAGCTCGAGGTCACAGCTTCTTGACGATTTCCTTCGGCAGGCACTGGCGTAGAAGCTCAATAGTCGTTTTCAAAATGTTTATCTCTAGCTTTCAGCGCCTTTTGGAGAAACTGCCAGCTTTTTACATTTTGAGGATAATGACGTTTTGCACTAAGACAAAGAGACTCCATACCCACGTCGTAAAATGTTTTTGCCAGAAGTTTCCACCACAGGAAATATTACCTGTGTTTATATGTGAGATTGCCAAATGGCCGAATGTCCTAGGACGTCACCACAGAGAGATGGCCAATGGCGGGGGAGGGGGGGGGGGGGCTATTAGCCCTCATTTTTTCCCCCTCAACGTTCCTTCTATGAAATGGCTCCAAATGGCGGCCGAGTCCTCTGCCTCTGGCGATTCGCATGAGTTCTCGCCATTTAGAATGCTTTCAATAGTTTCTCAGTTCTACAAGGCATGCAAATTTGAATTAGTAGCAAAATAATAGCAACGTTGCATTAGTCAGTTACCGACAATCACTCGAGTGGCTGCCACGGGATTAGACACCTCAAGGTCACTTGTGCACCCTCCCTGTAGTGCAACGGCGCTGGGCGCTGTGGTTCTTGCCTGCTTCATAGCTTTGTTGCCACATGTACCCTGTTCACAGCGCAGTAGGTCAGCGCGAGCTGAATGTTCTGTGCTCCCGTGCGGTATCGTGTGTTCGCACGTGGCTTCTGTCCTCGTGGAATGGTGCCTTGACCTGTGTTTGATAGTGAGCGACTTGCAGGAACAAGGACCTACGTGTAGTGCTAGTCAGTCCGTGTTTGTAAAGGGCGGAAAGGCATTCGTAAACACTCTAAAATTGTCTTATCGAACGTACTGAAGATTTTTTACTGATCTGACAAACAGAGAAGAAGCCAGGAATGATATAAATTTTGCGCAAATTCATAAAATGACAATAAAACTTTGTGACGTTTCCCAGCCGACAGTAATCCGTATGAACGGTACAGTAACATCGGTAGAATATATAGACGTGAGCATGTGTCTTGATTCTCCAAGGAATGATATAAATTAAAACGGAAATTACGAAATTTGACCATTTCGATTAAAAGTTAGTGCGTAGGACTGCACTTCGATGCCAAGACAGAGGAGAGTATCCAAGGGCCACAAAATGTACCGTACGACACACGTGAAAAAATTTTAATGGAATGCAGGGACGCTGCCGCGGCATAAACGAAGCTGTTTGTAAATAGTCTTGTAGTAACTTCAGTAAAACTTGGGTTTCACAAAACAATACTCAGAAATATATTTTGCTCGACTTGAACGGAAATATTGACCTTATATCGGCGATTTCAGTGATGGGTGCAATGACGAAGGGTGAGTAAGAACTACAAACGAACAAATTTTTCGGAGGCAGCGAATCTTCTCGGCGAGCCGTCGGAACATAAATCCCAGGGGCGGCGTACGTGGTTAGTTCTCGCACGCTGTTGTACAATGAGTCTTTCGCGAATAAAAAGCGTTCATATGTGACACGATACAATAACGATGTCCGAAAGGTTACCAAAAGTAATGTCATAGTTTCCTGAACAGCTTTCTCGCTGGAAATGGGTCTGAGCACTATGGGACTTAACATCTATGGTCATCAGTCTCCTAGAACTTAGAACTACTTAAACCTAACTAACCTAAGGACATCACACAACACCCAGTCATCACGAGGCAGAGAAAATCCCTGACCCCGCCGGGAATCGAACCCGGGAACCCGGGCGTGGGAAGCGAGAACGCTACCGCACGACCACGAGATGCGGACACTGTTCTCGTTGGAAGTTCCTACAAGGTCCAATAGAAAGCAAACTCATCAGCGAGGTCAGTATTCACTACTTTGGAAAAAACTACATTTTGTCTATGGAGTGCGTGATTGATTCTTTTGTAAATCTTTTTTAATTTATAGACACAGTCACATGTTTATGACACAGTCATAACCGGTTTCGGCCATATAATGACCATCTTCAGATGCTAAAGGCGGCATACACTGAACAAAGGTTCATGCGTTGTGAAACTCATGAACATGACAACTCATGAACCTGTGTTCAGTGTATGCCGCCTATAGCATTTGAAGATGGTCATTGCATGGCCGAAACCGGTTATGACTGTGTCATAAACATGTGATTGTGCCTATAAATAAAGAAAAAAAATTACAAAAGTATTCGTTACAGTGGTGAAACATTTCATACCTCTTAGGGTTCTTTATTTTTTTTCTAGCAATAATTTTATGTTTTCAAGATTTTTTTACCACAGGTTCAAGTAAAAAAGTTCTCTCTTCAAAATTTCTTGTAGCGTTGGTTTTAATTTTTTTCCGTAGCAGGTAGCAAGAGTTATCTTGTAGACTACAAGCAGCGACATCTAACATTTCTTTTGGAAATGTTAGTAACGTCTGAAATTAGCACCAAGTGGCAATGCTGCAAAGTGCTGAAGTGGCCAGAGGTAACTGTTCCCGTGACGGCAAAAATGTTCAAATGTGTGTGAATTCCTATGTGACCAACCTGCTGAGGTCATCGGTCCCTAGATTAACACACTGCTTAATCTAACTTACGCTAAGATCAACACACATACACCCATGCCGGGGAGGACTCGAACCTCCGGCGGGAGAGACCGGGCAATCAGCGACATGGGCCTCAAACCACGCGGCCACTCCGCGCGGCAGTGACGGCAGCTATAACACTCCCGTTTATCATATTCCTTGATTTCAATTAAAGATTCCAGTCGAATGAGACTTTCATCATCTATTTGTATACGTTCTGTGCTTGTTTCGAAAAAAAAGGGTCGTAAACAATATGAATTCCCCAGGAAGGTACAACGACAAGTCACTTTGCAAATGCTTATAGTGGCTTGCCTGTGTGCAGGTGCAATCTAATTTGATGCGACAATTAAGAGAGGGTGATTTGTCTAAATGCTTTGACGTGCCTACCGCGTAGTACAAGTACCGGGTGATCAAAAAGTCAGTATAAATTTGAAAACTGAATAAATCACGGAATAATGTAGATAGAGATGTACAAATTGACACACATGCTTCGAATGACATGGGGTTTTACCAGAACAAAAAAATACAAAAGTTCAAAAATTGTCCGACAGATGGCGCTTCATCTGATCAGAATAACAATAATTAGCACAACAAAGTAAGACAAAGCAAAGATGATGATCTTTACAGGAAATGCTCACTATGTCCACCATCATTCGTCAACAATTGCTGTAGTCGTGGAATAATGTTGTGAACAGCACTATAAAGCATGTCCGGAGTTATGGCGAGGCATTGGCGTCGGAGGTTGTCTTTCAGCATCCATAGAGATGTCGGTCGATCAAGATACACTTGCGATTTCAGGTAACACCAAAGCCAGTAATCGCATGGACTGAGGTCTGGGGACCTGGGAGGCCAAGCATGATGAAAGTGGCGGCTGAGCACACGATCATCACCAAACGACGCGCGCAAGAGATCTTTCACGCGCATGACAATATGCGGTGGACCGCCTGGTTATAATAATACCCCATGTCATTCCTAGCATGTGTGTCAATTTTTACCTCTTTATCTACATTATTCCGTGGTTTACTAAGTTTTCAAATTTATACTGACTTTTTGATCACCCGGTACATCACAGTGCAACTTAAATGTATGGGACCATGTTCTCTAATGGGTAGATGAAGGCGGTACAAGTCACATTCACCATGAAGGCAGTTGGTTCATTTACAGCTGTGCACTACAGAAGTATCGTGCCCACATCCTGTGGGCAGGGGTTGGCTATGAAACCCACATACCTCAGTGCACAGCGCATAGCCAGGAAGGCCCCTGTAGGCTGCTACATCGAGGACAGACCGATAGCGTGGGGACGTTATGTAGTAAGGATTCCTGGGCGCCGGCCGCGGTGGTCTCGCGGTTCTAGGCGTGCAGTCCGGAACCGTGCGACTGCTACGGTCGCAGGTTCGAATCCTGCCTCGGGCATGGATGTGTGTGATGTCCTTAGGTTAGTTAGGTTTAAGTAGTTCTAAGTTCTAGGGGACTTATGACCTCAGATGTTAAGTTCCGTAGTGCTCAGAGCCATTTGAACCATTTTGATTCCTGGGCGGCGGTGGCGTGGAGCTGAGTCAGGTGCTGGTGCAGCGATATGGCCCAGTTAGGCTGCCAGCAAGGAAGGCTGGGCGTCTGCCCTGACATGCGTTGGTGGACGTGACATTCGGGTGTGAATGCTGGCCTCATCTCAGGATGCTGGCGTCGGGCATCGAAGGATGCGTAGGGGATCGGCAACTTGGAAGAACTCATTTTTACCTCCGACCCACTGGTGGTGCAGCTGGACTCCCGAGCAGGCAGTCACGTCGGATGCGGCATGCAGGTAGCTGCTCTAGCAGGCGGCTGGTGAGCTAAGGCCGCCTCACGGCTACAGCGGTCACCGGTTAGATGTCTTCAGAAGGTGACCGTGCGAAAGCTACAAGAGATACGTGAAAATGAGTTGAGTTGTTCGGGGGAGGAGACCAGACAGCGAGGTCATCGGTCTCATCGGATTAGGGAAGGGCGGGAAAGGGAGTCGGCCCTGCCCTTTCAAAGGAACCATCCCGGCATTTGCCTGGAGCGATGTAGGGAAATCACGGGAAACCTAAATCAGGGTGGCCGGACGCGGGATTGAACCGTCGCCCTCCCGAATGCGAGTCCAGTGTGCTACCCACTGCGCCACCTCGCTCTGTCGTGAAAATGACACGTACCAGTGGAGAGAGCATCTCTAAGTTTTGATCAATATGTAGCGAAATGGGGGTGTGCCAGTGCTCATTGCCGTAACCGAGCAGCTTGCTGTAACGAGCTAGAGTAGTATTTTACCACCACACACGACACTGTACACTTACACGTGTTCCGCATCCTCCAATGCCGCCGAAAATCCCACGTTCCAATCATACCGTTAGTCATAGACCGAGTGGGTGTGTCACTGTACTGATGTTGTGGTAAAATGATCTTCTAGCTCGTTACAGCAAGCAGCACGGCAGTAAGTACTTGCACAGGCCCGTGTCGCTACATACGAACCTAAATTTGCAGAGATGCTCTCTCCACTGGTATGTTTCATTTTCACGGATCTCTTGTACTTATCGCACAGTCGCCATCTGATACACTGAACATGGTTATGGGTAGCCCTGTGTATCATAAAATGAAGAAATGAGTGCCCTGACTCCAGCAGGAGCCAGGAGGAAGAAGACAACTGTTGCGCAGATCGCCATATAGGTATGTGGTGTAGCGCACTATCAAAGCAAGCAAGGACTGCGGCGTGCACCTCCATCTCTTTCTATTGGTATGTGCGAGACGTATGGCGAAAAGAAATCAAGTGTCGACTGCATTAACATCAAAACACTGTTTGTTGTATCTGTTTTTGGTGTTGTTAGCTTTCAAGATCAGATGCAGAGAATTCCATTACAAATTCTAATACTATAATACTGGTTTATGATTCGAATAAACCAACAGAATGCAGTAGAAGCGCTCAGACACAGGACCCTGAGATACATAGGCATGTCACAGACATTATTCAAAATGCCGGCGACACTGGCGCTTGTCTAAAATTTAGACTCGTTTCAGAAAGTACTGCTGAACACGTATCGAGGAAGGAGGCTTAGCGTCGCGTCAACGACGACGTCATTAGGCACGGAGCACAAGCTCGGACGACAGAAGAATGAAGGAGGAAATCGGCCGTGGCCTTTTAAAAGGAATCACCCAGGCACTTACCTTGATACGTTACGGAATGCCCAAGTCTGCACGCCCGGACGCGCAACTGAACCGCTGCTCTTGCTAGAGCAAGTCTAGTGACATGACCACAAGGCCACGTCGTTCAGTACTGAACGCAACTCAGCATCCACACCTACATCCACACTCTGCAAACCACGGCGAAGTTCATGGCAGAGGTTAGTCCGCCCGGTACCACTTGCTAGTCATTCATCTTGTTTCACTTGCACATCGAGCGCGTAAAGGATGACCACTTGAACGCCCCTGTGCGCAGACATCCTGTCTGCAAGGTCCCCCCAGGAGCGATAGGTAGGGAGAATGGACAGTGTCATCTCTCAGAACCGGTCACTGAATTCTTATAACTAGGATTCCACGCGATGTTTGGCGTCTATGCTCAAGCTGGTACTTTTTGCCGATGACACAAGTATAGCTATCACACCCGACAGACAAGAATTAACTGGTGAAATTGTAAACGATGTTTTTCAGAAAATCATTAAGTGGTACTCGGCAAACGGGTTCTCATTAAACTTTGACAAAACACAGTATATATACACTACTGGAAATTGAAATAAGAACACCGTGAATTCATTGTCCCAGGAAGGGGAAACTTTATTGACACATTCCTGGGGTCAGATACATCACATGATCACACTGACAGAACCACAGGCACATAGACACAGGCAACAGAGCATGCACAATGTCGGCACTAGTACAGTGTATATCCACCTTTCGCAGCAATGCAGGCTGCTATTCTCCCATGGAGACGATCGTAGAGATGCTGGATGTAGTCCTGTGGAACGGCTTGCCATGCCATTTCCACCTGGCGCCTCAGTTGGACCAGCGTTCGTGCTGGACGTGCAGACCGCGTGAGACGACGCTTCATCCAGTCCCAAACATGCTCAATGGGGGACAGATCCGGAGATCTTGCTGGCCAGGGTAGTTGACTTACACCTTCTAGAGCACGTTTGGTGGCACGGGATACATGCGGACGTGCATTGTCCTGTTGGAACAGCAAGTTCCCTTGCCGGTCTAGGAATGGTAGAACGATGGGTTCGATGACGGTTTGGATGTACCGTGCACTATTCAGTGTCCCCTCGACGATCACCAGTGGTGTACGGCCAGTGTAGGAGATCGCTCCCCACACCATGATGCCGGGTGTTGGCCCTGTGTGCCTCGGTCGTATGCAGTCCTGATTGTGGCGCTCACCTGCACGGCGCCAAACACGCATACGACCATCATTGGCACCAAGGCAGAAGCGACTCTCATCGCTGAAGACGACACGTCTCCATTCGTCCCTCCATTCACGCCTGTCGCGACACCACTGGAGGCGGGCTGCACGATGTTGGGCCGTGAGCGGAAGACGGCCTAACGGTGTGCGGGACCGTAGCCCAGCTTCATGGAGACGGTTGCGAATGGTCCTCGCCGATACCCCAGGAGCAACAGTGTCCCTAATTTGCTGGGAAGTGGCGGTGCGGTCCCCTACGGCACTGCGTAGGATCCTACGGTCTTGGCGTGCATCCGTGCGTCGCTGCGGTCCGGTCCCAGGTCGACGGGCACGTGCACCTTCCGCCGACCACTGGCGACAACATCGATGTACTGTGGAGACCTCACGCCCCACGTGTTGAGCAATTCGGCGGTACGTCCACCCGGCCTCCCGCATGCCCACTATACGCCCTCGCTCAAAGTCCATCAACTGCACATACGGTTCACGTCCACGCTGTCGCGGCATGCTACCAGTGTTAAAGACTGCGATGGAGCTCCGTATGCCACGGCAAACTGGCTGACACTGACGGCGGCGGTGCACAAATGCTGCGCAGCTAGTGCCATTCGACGGCCAACACCGCGGTTCCTGGTGTGTCCGCTGTGCCGTGCGTGTGATCATTGCTTGTACAGCCCTCTCGCAGTGTCCGGAGCAAGTATGGTGGGTCTGACACACCGGTGTCAATGTGTTCTTTTTTCCATTTCCAGGAGTGTAGTTCGACACAGTAAACGGAATGACCCCATTAATAAATATCGACTTGGATCAGAAATCGATAGCTAAGGTAGAATATTCAAAATTTCTAGGTGTATGCATTGTGAGGGGTTGAACTGGAAAAAACACACTGAGGATCTGCTGAAACGTTTGAGTTCAGCTACTTATGCTATTAGGGTCATTGCAAATTTTGGCGATATACATCTTAGTAAATTAGCTTACCACGCCTATTTTCATTCTCTGCTTTCGTATGGCATCATATTCTGGGGTAACTCATCACTGAGTAAAAGAGTGTTCATTGCACAAAAGCGTGTAATCAGAATAATTGCTGGAGCTCATCCAAGATCATCCTGCAGACACTTATTTAAAAAGCTAGAGATCTTCACTGTAGCCTCACAATATATATATTCACTTATGAAATTTTTTATTAACAATCCGAACGAATTCAAAAGTAATAGCAGTGTACATGGCTACAACACTAGGAGAAAGAATGATCTTCACTAATCAAGGTTAAATCTAACTTTGGCTCAGAAGGGGGTAAATTATGCTGCCACAAAAGTCTTTGGTCACTTACCTAATAGCATCAAAAGTCTGACAGATAGCCATATAGCATTTAAAACGACATTAAAAAAAATTCTTAATGGCAGCTCCTACTCATTAGATGAACTTTTGGATATAGTAAGTGGGTAATTCCCCCACCTCCAAAATAATAATAATAATAATAATAATGTTTTGTCTAATGTAATATCTTGTATAGACACCTTTTTTTAACCTTACACGTACCACATCATTACGAAGTGTCGTATTCATGATCTATGGAACAAGTACTAATCCAACCTAGTCTAATCTAAGCGTCTGCCAGTTCAGTTTGTCCAGCATATCAGTGTTGCTCCCACGTGAGTGAACAAATCGGTGACCATTCGTGGCGGTCTTGTTTGTACACGTTCAGGGACCCTTCTTAGTTCTATGTCATATGGATCTCACGCGCTTGAGCGACGTTCTAATACGGCATTCGATTTGTAAGCGGCCTACTTTGTAGACTGACTGCATTTCCTTAGTAACATGGCAGTAAAATTTCTGTGTCCCTTCCCGTAATGCCTCAGGCGTGTTACGAGGACCTTAGTAAAAGTAAAACATGTTTGCTTCTCCAGACATTTTTATTCAAGACACTGACATAGTATTCATTTTACAACATATTATGATATCTTAGCTGTTTTCAGCGTTGCCACCATTCGAACTGAAACATTTGTTGTAAAGCTCTAAATACTTTCCTACCCCTTCTGCATACTCAGGTGCTATCATGTTAGTCGGCCGGAGTGTCCGAGCAGTTCTAGGCGCTAAAGTCGGGAACCGCGCGACCGCTGCGGTCGCAGGTTCGAATCCTTCCTCGGGAATGGATGTGTGTGATGTCCATAGGTTTTTGATTCCAAAACAGTGTACCCGTAACCTATTTGATCCTCGGAATTTGTCTGTCTTTTGTTTGACTTTGTTGACGTTCGTGAAACTTTCAAATGCCTGGCGCGTTGTTTCTGGGATTTTATGCGAAACGCTCGTCTCGCCATCAGTAACACCTTTATCGTACAGTGTCAGGAAAAGTGTGACTACTACTCATTGTTGTTTTTCGTTCAGCTGTCAAAATTAGAGGAGTCCTCCAGGTACACATTATTCTGTAACCCAAATCACCTCTGATAATTTTATACAGTACTGACATGAAATTTCAGCAAAGCACAAACTCAGTCCATCGGCAGTGAAACGTCGATCATTTAGAGTTTCTCAATCCTCGATTTGAGTTCGTCATGAAGGTCGGTCTGATCGATCTTCATCATCGATATAAGTTTTTCTGCCATCAAACGTGATGCAACATACCCGAACTGAAGCTTCATTCATCACATTTCCATAAATTTCGACACGGTCGATTCTTTTTTCTTATTGTATCAGAAACCATATTACAATACGAACCCATAACTTTATAGGTTCGTTATTTTTGTCGCACATTTTTAAAATCGCACAAATAAACAATTAACAACCGTTCCTGTCCGCTTTTAGTGTCATACCGACGCAAGCGATTAGGAAAGTCTCTGACACTATCACACGGCCGGGACAGTTGGGTGAGGGAGCTGGGAGAACGGGGGAGGGGGGGGGGGGGGAAGAATTAAACGAGTTGTCGGGTCAAAACGTTCTTTTCTTTTACAATGACTCTCGAATGTTCTCCGTTGGAGGTTGATACGTATCAGAGGTTTCAGCTTAGTCGAAGATTACACTTCTTACAATCCTTTTAGATACCCACTACACCACTCTACATAGCGATATTAATCCGCAGCTTTTCTTAGAGTGAGTACAAAGTGAGAGCTTCTAATTTTCTACTGCACGAAGCTCATATAGCAATGGATCGATTTCTCAATGTTCGATCATCATAGTGAAATATTAGCTAGTCGTCCGTTTAACGTATGGAACTTGGAAAGAGATTTACATTAACACCTCTTCGTTTCTTACTCTGAACTCAGAGCTGTGAAAAGTTTCACACGCAGTTTCAAAAGAAAGAAAAGCGTTGCTCTGGCAGAAGCAGTTCAGGAACGCGAACGCCCCCTGCCACGCGAAGTCGGTGATTGATTATCCCACAAATGCCATTTGTCATACGGTCGCTTTGGCCGGTATTTCCCGCTGTATCGTTGCGTGTGTAGGCAAATATGCGAGCTCGCGACGTATGGCTCTGTTCTGAAAAGAGAGTTCTTTCCATCAGTTTATTGCCAGGAGATAAAAAGTGACCGCAGCTCGAACGATATGTCAATTCCGCTGATGCAATTCTGCCGCCAAGAGAAAAAGATTCCTTTTTCTCTTTTCCGAAGCGAACAGAAGAATTTAATTTGTGCGCAATAAAACTTAGCTTTGCGTAGTTCGAAAGTAATCCTTTTATCGATGGAGTCTTTTTTTCACGAGAACGGATTCCAAATACGGAGTTCGAAGAGAGAGGCAAAATCGTATTACTCGCGTTGTTGTTTACGTACTGGAAAATGTTACAATACATCGCGACAGTAGGTATATTATAAAATTTTTGGTTATTTGCGGGCATTTGTATGAGTGTCTAAAAAATGTCGTTGCTTCTGCAGACACTCACAAGGGAACCTCCTCATCGCACCCCCCTCAGATTTAGTTATAAGTTGGCACAGTGGATAGGCCTTGAAAAACTGAACACAGATCAATCGAGAAAACTGGAAAAAGTTGTGTGGAACTATGAAAAAATAAGCAAAATATACAAACTGAGTAGTCCATGCGCAAGATAGGCAACATCATGGCTAATGAGAACATAGGAGCGCCGTGGTCCCGTGGTTAGCGTGAGCAACTGCGGAACGAGAGATCTTTGGTTCAAGTCTTCCTTCGAGTGAGAAGTTTACTTAATTTTCTTTTTTAAGTTATGATCTGTCCGTTCGTTTATTGACGTCTCTGTTCACTGTAATAAGTTTAGCGTCGGTGTTTTGCGACCGCACCGCAAAACCGTGCGATTTGTAGACGAAAGGACGTGCCTCTCCAATGGGAACCGAAAACATTTGATCACAAGGTCATAGGTCAACCGATTCCCCCACAGGAAAACACGTCTGATATATTCTATACGACAATGGTGACGGCATGTGCGTCACATGACAGCAATATGTTGTCGACCCACCTAACTTGTACACTTGGCGAATGGGTAAAAAGATTCTTCTACCTTGCCCGATTTAGGTTTTCTTGTGGATGTGATAATCACTCCCAAAAAAGTGATGAAAACATAAGAGTTTGTCACATAAACTGCAACAAATGAATGCAACAGTTTCACAGTCGCACAGTTTTCCCTGTGCTCTGTCAGAACATATGTTTTTAACGTTTTCAAATTTTTCCGTGTGTAGACCATCAAATCCTGCATATGTCCAAGGAAATCTAAACATGTCCTGGAATACTGGAGAGCGAATTTGATTATGTGTGAGTGCCTGAACTTTGACAATTGTCTGAAAATAAAAAATTAAACTTTTCACTCGAGGGAAGACTTGAACCAAGGATCTCTCGTTCCGCAGCTGCTGACGCTAACCACGGGACCACGGCGCTCCTGTGTTCACACCAGCCATGATGTTGCTTATCTTGCGCATGGGCTACTCAGTTTGTATATTTTCGCTTTTTTTTTCATAGTTCCACACAACTTCTTCCTGTTTTCTCGATTGATCTGTGTTCAGTTTTTCAAGGCCTATCCACTGCGCCAACTTATAACTAAATCTGAGGGGGGTGCGATGGGGAGGTTCCCTTTGCAAGTTCTAGGGGGCTGATGACCTCAGATGTTAAGTCTCATAGTGCTCAGAGCCATCTGAACCAGAGAGAATGGAGCTCCATTGGATGTTACCGCCAAGTGCGAATTGCGCGCAGTTATTCGGTTTGGAACGCAAAGGGCAGTGCGCCGATTGAAATCCATCGCCAATTGACGGAAGTGTATGGTGAGTCGTGCATGGATGTCGAAAATGTTTGTAAGTGGTTTGCAGCTGGTCGGAGCGAAATTCACGACGAACAAAGGAGCGGGACACCGTCAAAATCTGAGGAGACAGTGTTGAAGGTTGAGCAAAGCATGCTTGAAGATCGGCGGATCATCCTGGATGATCTCTGCACCGCTCACAGAATTTTAACGGAAACATTGAACTACCGGAAGCTGTGGGCAAGATGGGTGCCACGCATGCTGACTGAGGACCACATGCGGCAACGAGTTGATGCTTCCCGCGCATTTCTTCACCGCCTTGCAGCCGGACAGGACAACTTTCTGGACTCAGTTGTCGCGGGTGATGAAACCTGGGAATACATTTGGCCGGAAAGCGATTCAGCTACGACGACGAGGTGAAAGAAGAGGTTCATAACTTTCTGAACAGCATGGCGGCGAGCTGGTATGACTAGGGCATACAGAAACAGCCACAGCGTCTACGAAAATTCATCGACAGAAATGGCGATTATGGCGAAAAATAGCTAAATGTTCAAGCTGTAAACCGATCTAAACTATTATAGAAATAAACAGGTCTATGTAGTTATAAAAAACATAGGAGACCTTACTTTTGGGATTACCTTCGTACATTAATATATCGTGTCCGTTGCAGAAGATCGAGGGCTCGTAAACAATGACCTGGGAGCCCGGCCCTTACTGAGGACAGTAGGCGCCGGCAGCCGAGGGCAATCGTGCGCTGCGGATCACCCTTGAAAACGAGTCCTAAGCAGCGGATGGTAGCAGCTCCACGCAATGGAGCAGCGGTGTCCTCAGAAAACCCCGCACCTATAGCCATAGCGCTCGATTTGTGAACGTTCCGGCAGCTACCAGAAGCTCCTCTTTAGTTGGTAACCCATGCCAAGGACTCCAACGCCTTGATCGCTGAATCGCCGACCTCACTCTGCCACACACATTGAACGACGGGTACCCAAATTACAGCACTAAAACACAAAAACCTTAATAACTCGAGCGTTATTAACGTTGGGGCCCACGTTATATTAATAAAAATGTTTATTTTTAAGGCCACCTTTCGGAAAGATACTATTCTACGTCATAAATTGTTGACCTCCGTTTTTTCCAGAAACCAGTGAGTGTTTAGCAAAAAGCTGAAACATGTCCTGTTTATTTTCAATGTAGAACGAACGTCCACAACTCGATCAAAATAGGTGGCCGTCGTTTTAACCCCTCCCTTTGCCAGTATAATGTACTTATAATACTTTCACAAAATGCATCAAAGGGAAAGACAATGGAAAATTTTGGTTTGCAAATAAATTTCAAGAGGGGATTTAAGGCGTATACGAACACTTCGTATGTAGAATTAGCTACTTTCATTATTTCACAGTTGATGATTGACACATGCTGGGCCGGCCGAAGTGGCCGTGCGGTTAAAGGCGCTGCAGTCTGGAACCGCAAGACCACTACGGTCGCAGGTTCGAATCCTGCCTCGGGCATGGATGTTTGTGATGTCCTTAGGTTAGTTAGGTTTAACTAGTTCTAAGTTCTAGGGGACTAATGACCTCAGCAGTTGAGTCCCATAGTGCTCAGAGGCAGGCACACATGCTGGAATAGAATTAATTGTAAAAACAGGGCAAGCCGTAATCATCTCCGCATTTTACACACTTTATAAACACCGAATTTTTACAGTTACATACTTGTTCTAAAGTTACCATGGAAAAATATATTCGGTGTACATTCCTAATACGTTCTGTCTCATTTCACAGTTTGGCAGCAAACCACGCGTAATACACCATTTCGCCAAATATTGGCTGATGATTAACAAGGGTTGTTTTCGTCTCTCTATGAGATAAGAGCAGTTTTTAAACTTTTTGGTCAAATTCTTTACCTGATGACAGAAATTAACATCGCATGGTTGCACTAGTGGAGTACATTTGAAGGGGGAAGTAGTTTAACACTGTAAGATGACAATCCTTCAGCTTCATTAATCTCGTCGAACAATTATTCATTTGTTTGTCCCCCCCTCTTCCCACCCACGAGGCAATTAACAGAAGGTCAGCCGGAGTGGCCGAGCGGTTCTAGGCGCTACAGTCTGGAGCCGCGCGACCTCTACGGTCGCAGGTTCGAATCCTGCCTCGGGCATGGATGTGTGTGATGTCCTTAGGTTAGTTAGGTTTAAGTAGTTCTAAGTTCTAGGGGACTGATGACCTCAGAAGTTAAGTCCCATAGTGCTCAGAGCCATTTGAGCGAATTAACAGAAGAAATTTGTTCTCCTGTAGGTAGAACTTTATTTTCAATTCCAGATTTACCACTATCTTTCCATTTCATTCCCTTTATGCAAATATTAATAAATACAATACACAGAGCATTATTTCTGTTTATTTTCTGTGTACGTAACGTAGAAATTGAAAATAAAAAAATTGCATAGGGAGTCAACTCAACAACCCTCAGATTACCGTTCCTTACTCTCCCCGCTAAGCCAACCGCTGCCTGCTAACTAAGCTAATCCAAATGGCTCATACTTTTATCTGACCCACGCCAGAAATGCTGCTGTTCAACTGTTCAAAAGCCTTTTTTCTCAGGCGCGGGCAGACGTCTCAATTTGAAACCGGTCACATATTAAGTTCTACGGTCCCTTGGTGATGTAAAAAATATGAAGCATCTAAGATCTGACACTTACGTCACACATTTTCGTACTCGCAAACACGGCTACAGCGTACTTCCTGTTGATCTAGAGTCATGAAACTTGCGAAAAAGCAAGGTTTCGCACTACAACCAAAGGAAAAATTCTGAAATTATTTAATTTATAATTATATCACACAAAAAATTTTCTTTGTCATTTTTTTGTCATTCTATTTGTCTGCCCGTCGATCTGTTAAGACCCATTTTTTTTCAGGAACGCATAGACGTACCAAGTTTAAATTTACGTCACATGCTAAGGGTTATAGTCTCTCGACGGAGTAATAAACGTTAGCTTCTAAGTCAATGCAGCCAAAAGACACCACCATTTATGTCACTTATTTTGGTACTCGCCGACTCACTCATCAAAGCCCATAGGGTACTTTCCTTTGCTGTAGAATCATGAAATTTGGCAAAACGAAATATTTCACAGTGCAAGTAAAGGAAAAAAAATCAGAAAATTGATAATTTACAATTATATAACACGAAGAAAGATTTCTTTCGTTGATATTTATCCGACTATAAACTTGAAATTAAAACACTCTTGGAATTCGTGGGACCGATATCTTATCAGGCAAAAATCGCCGGGATCCTTGATTCGCGGAATACATTAACTGTCTCCATACATAATTTAGTTTGCGTAGAACCCTCAGTACGCGAGTTCTACTAGCACCTGCCTATTTTTTTCTAAATGCAAGGCCATTGGAACTCCCACTTCTGTAATTTTTATTCTGACCAGGGTGTACGACAATACATCTGAACGAAATCAGCGATGGCGACTAGGCGGAGTAGTCTTGTCAGCTGGCCGATCTGTCATAGGCTGGAGTCAGGAGTGCCAGCAATGAGACTAGTACGACGTGTTTGTTAAAAATTAATCGAACAAAATATCTTAAGATTACAGTCTAGCCTGTGAAATTATGAGCGTGAAACTTATAATCATTACTTACTGAACAGCCCTCTTCATACATTCAGAAGTTCAAAACATCTGCTGGAAGCCTTGTACACTCAGCTACGAATCTTGTACATGATGACCTTCATTTCATCTTCATCTGCCCCTTCCTGTCCTGTGTGTGCGTGTGTGTGTGGTTTCACTTCAATATCCGTGTGAATTCCGGCTCTTGGCCTGTGTGATAACAGACGTAAGGGCCCAGGCAGTGTTGACAACGATGTACCAGTATTGCTATCAAGCAATACGCCTGCAGTCTACAGGCAGATTAATACTGGGAACCGTGTCGTGGTATGCTAACTAATTTTCCCGGCCCGTGAAATCCCATATTCTGTTCGCCCGCTCCCAGTCAATGCTTAATTTGCATAGACATAGAGCCGGCGGAAACCTACTCTCCAGCATCGAAATATGCTAATGGAATTTGTGCTTCCTTTGCTAAATGCGTTGTTGCTCCAGCCGTGCGGGCGGAGTTTGCCGGCGTTTACACGCAGGACGTGAGCGTAATTGGCAGCCGGTATCGGCCGACACCAGGTCGATACATTCTAACAAGTAAGTTATTTTATACTCGGTGTTATGCGATTAACCGTTTCCACTAAGTTACAACTGAGTATTACGATGATTCACTCACAGAAATTCATTATCCAGGTCTGTGTGAATATACCCATAGAGATTGCCTACGACACTGCTGTGACTATCCTATGTGTGTTATCTTATATCATGTGATGCACACAAGGTAACGAGGTACATAAAACGAACTGGTGGGCTGCGCATACGCTCTTTGTTCATTGATGAAGTCGGTCAAGGAAGCATTTTTTTCGATTACTTACTGAATTTTCTTCGTGTGCTATCCGTAACTGTAGATTATGGGTTAAGGATTTTTTAAAACTACTTTAGTCGCAATGTCTTATTGTCCCTTTTAACTCCAACTCGTTTGGGAACTACAACTCCATTTTGAAGAACAACACATACTGACGTTTTCGGGCGTTACACCTGCTTTAGACGACACATAGCAGTAAATGAAGGGGATAGTTACTGCGGTAGTTTCACAAGGAAAGAGTCTCAGACGGAGTTTAAGGGACAAATAAAATATTACTGGTGGTTACCTTCGTTTGTGGACGAAATGTTCATCTACGCATGTCTGAAAAACTTCCACATATGTACTATGCTTGACACGCTTTAATATATTTTTGATTATTTGATTGAAATAAAAACTTCGTGATTTAAGGAATATTAAAGACGCGAGGGAGGCATTATTTTCCTTCGCATAAACCGGTGTCGTGAAGTAAACTTTGTCAGAGAAATTATTCTGTTGCATTCTTGCAAAAAAAAAAAAAAAAAAAAAAAAAAAAAAAAAAAAAAAATTGCTCTGAGCACTATGGGACTTAACTTCTAAGGTCATCAGTCCCCTAGAACTTAGAACTACTTAAACCTAACTAACCTAAGGACATCACACACATCCATGCCCGAGGCAGGATTCGAACCTGCGACCGTAGCGGTCGCGCGGTTCCAGATTGTAGAGCCTTTAACCGCTTGGCCACCACGGGCGGCTGCATTCTTGCACATACTGCACAAGATTTAGCGTGCTTATTAGCGTACAGTGGATCTTAATTGCTAGCCACAATTTCCTACTTCCATCGACAAGGAATACATATATTTGAGTATGTGGTCAATCAAGTTCATCATACTGTTTAAATAATGTAGTATAGTCCTAAAAGTGTTAAATTGAAAGCGTATACCGGGTGAAAAGTATTTAAACCGACAAACTCTGGGAGGTTGTAGGGGACATCTGAACATATATTTTTCCCTAATGTCATTTTTTCCTATGAAGAGCATTTAAACCGGTAGAGGAAGATTTCTGTGGCGGCAAATTAATTAAACCAACAAACACTTTTCCATTTTTTATGACCAAGAGACAACACATTAACACAACCCAATTTCAATTACAGTAGATTTTCAAAAATGCCTCCATTGACACGTAAACAATGGTTGCACCTTCGGATCATGTTTTGTCTGACACCGACAAAAATCTCAAATGGTTCAAATGGCTCTGAGCACTATGGGACTTAACATCTATGGTCATCAGTCCCCTAGAACTTAGAACTACTTAAACCTAACTAACCTAAGGACATCACACAACACCCAGCCATCACGAGGCAGAGAAAATCCCTGACCCCGCCGGGAACCCGGGCGTGGGAAGCGAGAACGCTACCGCACGACCACGAGCGCGGCGCAAAAATCTCAACAGTATCCTGAATTGTTCATGCTGCTGCTACTATCAGGGCAACCAGACCCTCTTCTGATGCAACAGGAGTTGCGTAAACAAGGTTGCGCATCTCTCCCCACACAAAAAGTCCACAGGGGACATATCTGGGGATCGAGCAGGCCATGGTACAGGACCACCTCTGGCAATCCACGTTTCTGGGAACCGTCGGTCCCGGAATCGACGCACACGACGACTGAAATGTGCCGGCGCCCCTTCATGTTGGAACCACATGCGTTGTCTTGTAGGGAGCGGGACGTCTTCCAGCAATTCTGGCAATGCTCTGGCGAGAAAATTGTAATAGTGCCCGCCATTTAATGGCCTAGGTAGCAGATACGGTCCAATTAAACAGTCCCCAACAACACCGACCCACACATTAACGAAGAACGGCACTTGATGAGCGCTAGTAACTGTGGCATATGGATTATCCTCACTCCAAACATGCGAATCGTACATGTTGAAGACTCAATCACGCTCGAACGTTGCTTCATCGGTAAACAACACAGAGGATGCAAATGCGGGACGCATTTCACACTGTTCCAGGTACCACTGCGAAAACTGTGCTCTGGGTGGATAATTAACTGGTTCCTGGTTGTGGACAAGCTGTAAATGAAATTGAAGTAACAAATGCTCTCGAAGGACTGTTCTTACATTCGTCTTATTCGTCCCCATGTTACGTGCGATTGCACGAGTGCTGATTGAAGGATCTCGCTCCACATGCTGCAAGACAGCTTCCTCAAATTGCAGCGTTCTTACCATGCGACGGCGTCCCTGTCCAGGTAATCTGCTAAATGACCCGGCCTCATGCAGACGTTGGTACACAGCAGCATGGGTCGTATGATGCGGGATTCGGCGATTAGGATATTGTTGTTGATAAACCCGCTGTGCAGCTCGTCCGTTATGGTGCGCTCTATAGTACGCGCCAACCATATCAGTGTACTCACTCCAGGTGTATCGCTCCATTAGTAAGCAGACACAGTGCACTACTACACTGATGGACAGCAGTTGCCTACAACTAAAGATCGTAATACGGCCTCTAAGAACTGAAGAGCGTAATAAGGCCTCCACCGGTTACATAATCCTCATAGGAAAAAATGACCTTAGGGAAAAATATTTGTTTTGATGTCCCCTACAATCTCCCAGAGTTTGACGGTTTAAATACTTTTCACCCTGTATGAATCCAGATCAGAATCCACCTTGCTGACCTCCGAAAAGTAGAATACACCACAGGTCGGTTCCCATAACAAACCTTGAGTGTATCTGTAATAAACGCACACCCACTCGCGTGCCCCCTCCGTCCCCCTCCTGCCCTCCCCGAGCTCCTGCAGCACTCTGGGAATCCCCCAGGCTCTGCCAGTCTCTCCTCTGTTGCCGTGTCCAGAACACATTAGCACACCGCCGACAGTTGTATAAACATATCAGTATTAAACAAACTTGTGATATGCCTAGTCCAACTAGACAAAATCCTTCATGGAATGGCTGTTCCCGAGAAGAAATATTCCGCAGTAATATGCTCACAATCTACTCTCCAGGTGCGCACTATCCCAGGAAAACAGTACACTGAGAGTCAAACACGAAGCGGACCGAAATTTCTGGATTAACTATTGGAACTTGAAAAGTGAGAACAGTGAACGAGGAAGGTGAACTAAAATATGTGAATGAGGAAATAAGATACATCAGTTTTTAGGAATTTGTGAAGTGCGACGTAAAGAAGAAGGAGAGTTGCTTTCTGGAGCGTATAAGATGATTTACGAGGAAGGAGGCCGGAAAGGAGGAGTAGGCCAATTGTTCAAATGGTTCAAATGGTTCAGAGCACTATGGGACTTAACAGCCGTGGTCATCAGTCCCTTAGAACTTAGAACTACTTAAACCTAACTAACCTATGGACATCACACACATCCATGCCCGAGGCAGGATTCGAACCTGTGGCCGTAGCAGTCGCGCGGTTCCGGACTGCGCGCCTAGAACCGCGAGACCACCGCGGCCGGCTAGGCCAATTGTACAAGAACAATCTCGATAGAAATATAATGAAGATAGTGCCTGAAAGTGACAGTGTGATAGCAATAAAGACACTAAGTGACGCTGGAGATACCTTACTTTTTCAAGTGTACAAACTTACATTGGAAGTAAATGAGAAAGAGGTGGACGAAATACAGGGTGTTACAAAAAGGTACGGCCAAACTTTCAGGAAAAATTCCTCACACACAAATAAAAAAAAGATGTTATGTGGACATGTGACCGGAAACGCTTAACTTCCATGTTAGAGCTCATTTTAGTTTCGTCAGTATGTACTGTACATCCTCGATTCACCGCCAGTTGGCCCAATTGAAGGAAGGTAACGTTGACTTCGGTGCTTGTGTTGACGTGCGACTCATTGCTCTACAGTACTAGCATCAAGCACATCAGTACGTAGCATCAACAGGTTAGTGTTGATCACGAGCGTGGATTTGCAGTCAGTGCAATGTTTACAAATGCGGAGTTGGCAGATGACCATTTGATGTATGGATTAGCACGGGGCAATAGCCGTGGCGCGGAACGTTTGTATCGAGACAGATTTCCAGAACGAAGGTGTCCCGACAGTAAGACGTTCGAAGCAATTGATCGGCGTCTTAGGGAGCACGGAACATTCCAGCCTATGACTCGCGACTGGGGAAGACCTATAACGACGAGGACACCTGCAATGGACGAGGCAATTCTTCGTGCAGTTGACGATAACCCTAATGGCAGCGTCAGAGAAGTTGCTGGTGTAAAGGTAACGTTGACCACGCCACTGTATGGAGAGTGCTACGGGAGAACCAGTTGTTTCCGTACCATGTACAGCGTGTGCAGGCACTATCAGCAGCTGATTGGCCACCACGGGTACACTTCTGCGAATGGTTCATCCAACAACGTGTCAATCCTCATTTCAGTGCAAATGTTCTCTTTACGGATGAGGCTTCATTCCAACGTGATCAAATTGTAAATTTTCACAATCAACATGTGTGGGCTGACGAGAATCCGCACGCAATTGTGCAATCACGTCATCAACACAGATTTTCTGTGAACGTTTGGGCAGGCATTGTTGGTGATGTCTTGATTGGGCCCCATGTTCTTCCACGTACACTCAATGAAGCACGTTATTATGATTTCATACGGGATACCCTACCTGTGCTGCTAGAACATGTGCCTTTACAAGTACGACACAACATGTGGTTCATGCACGATGGAGCTCCTGCACATTTCAGACGAAGTGTTTGTACGCTTCTCAACAACAGATTCGGTGACCGATGGATTGGTAGAGGCGGACCAAATCCATGGCCTCCACGCTCTCCTGACCTCAACCCTCTTGACTTTCATTTATGGGGGCATTTGAAAGCTCTTGTGTACGCAACCCCAGTACCAAATGTAGAGACTCTTCGTGCTCGTATTGTGGACGGCTGTGATACAATACGCCACTCTCCAGAGCTGCATCAGCGCATCAGGGATTCCATGCGATGGAGGGTGGATGCGTGTATCCTCGCTAACGGAGGACATTTTGAACATTTCCTGTAACAAAGTGTTTGAAGTCACGCTGGTACGTTCTGTTGCTGTGTGTTTCCATTCCATGATTAATGTGATTTGAAGAGAAGTAATAAAATGAGCTGTAACATGGAAAGTAAGTGTTTCCGGGCACATGTCCACATAACATATTTTCTTTCTTTGTGTGTGAGGAATGTTTCCTGAAAGTTTGACCGTACCTTTTTGTAACACCCTGTATATGAATAGATAGGAGTTTGAAGAAAATAGAAAAGATGAATAAGAGCAGTGGTGATGGAAGATTGGAACAGCGTGGTGGGAAGATGTAGGTATGGAAATGTTGTTGGTGACTATGGACTAGGACAACGGCATGAAAGAGGAGACAAAAGGACAGGTTTTTTGTGAGGATCTTGGCTTTTGGATTGCCAACACCTGGTTCAGGATCATAAAAGAAGAGGATTTGGATGGAACAGCCCTGGTGATAAAGCCGAATGCCGGACATTTGCCACGCCGAACATTTGCCGCACTTGCCCCTTCGCCAGGTAGCGTGTGTAGCGATCCCTCAGGTAAGGGACGCCCTTCCTCGTACTTCCTCTGTCCGCTTTCAAACCGCCGTCTCCACATCTCACTCGATACAACCAGTACGTAAGGGACCTTCTTCTTCGACATCTTGGCCAAAAACATAGCTTCTTTTCCGAAATCGAAATATTTATAACTCTCCAGAAACGAAAGCAATACCGACGATTATGTCTGTATATAATTTGTTCTGCCAAGTATAAATATAGATCGCTCTGTCTGTAGGGTAGCTTCCTTTCACGCTTACTGATTGCGATAGAAACAGTCCATCGGCATGGGAGCAACAAGAAAGGAACGATGTAAAGAGAATGCGAATGTACGCTAATCATTTCTTTTTGATCACTACATTTGGGCCTACTTTAATTACTACAACTGCATGCCCAAAAGACAATAAGGAAAGAAGAAATTGGTATGTGAATGTTTGAAAAGAAGAACGACATACTCCATATTAATTTATTCTCTAAAATCCGATATCCCTTGTGGCGAAACATTAGTTAATAAGGTTTAGCGGGACAATGTTCAAAACATGACTGAAAATACGTTCACTAAATACAGATAAGAACGTCTGTGATTGACATGTCATCTAAAGTCGACGTACAATTTTAAAATGTTAGAAATAAGGAAATGAAGTAATACAGAATGCTATGCTTGTAACGTACGTTGTTGTTCTACATTGTTTAGCTCTGGTATTTATAGGATCACAGAGAAAGCATCCTAGGTTTTGGAGGGAAAATCCGTAATTGTAATGATCTGAACTACAACAGAAACAAGAAGCACAACTGTAGGAAAAATAATGTAATGTGTGTTGCAGCTCACAAGCGACATTGAAGCAGATAGTTCCTGCGACTTAGTATGGGCATAGGTTACATTCGACAACCGGTATAAATCAATAACTGGCTCCTTTTACCGACCCCCGGTCTCAGATGAAACAGTTGCTGAACAGTTCAAAGAAAACTCGAGTCTCATCACAAATAGGTACGCTACTCATACAATTATAGTTGGCAGTGACTTCAATCTACCTTCCGTGTGTTGACAAAAATACATTTTCGCACCCTATTGTAGATGGAAAACAACTTCCGTAATTGTTCTAAATGCTTTTTTAAGAATTATTTTGAACAATTAGCTCACGAGGCCATTCAAATTGTAAATGGTTACGAAAACACACTTGACCTCTTAGCCACAAATGATCCTGAGCATCACGACAGATACAAGGATTAGTGAACACACAGTCGAGCGAGGCTCAATTCCGTGACAAAGAAATTCGCCAAAACTAAACGCGAAATATAACTATTTATAAAAGCAGCTAAAAATTCGGTTGACGTCTTTCTAAGAGACAGTCTGCAATCCTCCTAAACTATGTAAGTGAAGACCATATGTGGCTTAACTTCAAAGAAATATTATCAACAGCACTCGAAAGATTCATATCAAATAAATTAATAAGAGACGGAACTGATTCCCCATGGTACACAAAACACGACGGAAAGCTGCTGCAGGACCAACGAAAATGGAACGTAGAATTTAGACGAACGCAAAATCTCCAAGATTGGCGAATTTTTACTGAGGCTCGAAATTTGGTGCGGATTTCAATGCGAGATGCATTTAATAGTTTCCACAACGAAAGTCTCTCTAAAAATGTGGCAAAAAATCCAAAGAGATTCTTGTCCTATGTTAAGTAAACCAGTGGAAAGGCTCAGTAAGTACCTTTATTGCGCGACAGGGATGACGAGGAGGAGGGGGAGACAAGGGACCCAACCCTTCGGAGCAGGTAGAATCGTGGCAAATGTCCGACGTGGAAACTGTCCGCACACTGATAAAGCCAGATACCAATAGACCACATTTTAAGCGATCAAAGATTTTAAAAAACAGCATCAGGAAGTCTAAAACTTTCCCTGGAGCAGATGCCAATACAGATCACAATTTGCCTGTAGCCTGTAGCTATTTTGTCTAAAACATTCCTTCCGAACTGACTATGCAAATGTAGACGAGATGTGGCTCACATTCAAAAATATAGTAGCAACAGCAATTGAGAGATTCATACCTCATAAATTGGTAAGAGATGGAACTGATCCCCCATGATGCACAAAACAGGTCCGAACGCTGTTGCAGACGCAAACGGAAAAAGCATGCGAAGTTCAGAAGAACGCAAAATCCCGAAAATTGGCACGGACTTCAATGCGAGATGCCTTTAATAGGTTCCACATCGAAACACTGTCTCGAAATTTGGTAGAAAATCCGAAGAAATTCTGGTCGTATGTAAAGTACACAAGCAGCAAGACGTAGTCAATACCTTCGCTGCGCAGTGCCGATGGTACTGTTACCGACGACTGTGCCTCTAAAGCGGAGTTATTGAACACAGTTTTCCGAAATTCCTTCACCAGGGAAGACGAATGGAATATTCCAGAATTTGAAACACGAACAGCTGCTAGCATGAGTTTCTTAGAAGTAGATATCTTAGGGGTTGCGAAGCAACTCAAATCGCTTGATACGGGCAAGTCTTCAGGTCCAGACTGTATACCGAATAGGTTCCTTTCAGATTGCGCTGATACAATAGCTCCCTACTTAGCAATCATATAGAACCACTCGCTCACCGATAGATCTGTACCTACAGATTGGAAAATTGCCCAGGTCGCACCAGTTTTTAAGAAGGGTAGTAGTAGTAATCCATCGAACTACAGACCTATATCATTGATGTCGGTTTTAGTAGGGTTTTGGAGCGTCTATTGTATTCAAACATTATGAATCACCTCGAAGGGAACGATCTATTGATACGTAATCAGCATGGTTTCAGAAAACATCGTTCTTGTACAACGCAGCTAGCTCTTTATTCGCACGAAGTAATGGCCACTATCGACAGGGGATCTCAAGTTGATTCCGTATTTCTAGATTTCCGGAAAGCTTTTGACACCGTTCCTCACAAGCGACTTCTAATCAAGCTGCGGGCCTATGGGGTATCGTCTCAGTTGTGCGACTTGATTCGTGATTTCCTGTCAGGAAGGTCTCAGTTCGTAGTAATGGACGGCAAATCATCGAGTAAAACTGAAGTGATATCAGGTGTCCTGGGACCTCTGCTGTTCCTGATCTATATAAATGACCTGGGTGACAATCTGAGCAGTTCTCTTAGGTTGTTCGCAGATGATGCTGTAATTCACCGTCTAGTAAGGTCATCCACAGACCAGTATAGTTGCAAAGCGATTTAGAAAAGATTGCTGTATGGTGTGGCAGGTGGCAGTTGACGCTAAATAACGAAAAGTGTGAGATGATCCGCCCGAGTTCCAAAAGAAATCCGTTGGAATTCGATTACTCGATAAATAGTACAATTCTCATGGCTGTCAATTCAACTAAGTACCTGGGTGTTAAAATTACGAACAACTTCAGTTGGAAAGACCACATAGATAATATTGTGGGGAAGGTGAGCCAAAGGTTGCGTTTCATTGGCGGGACACTTAGAAGATGCAACAAGTCCACTAAGGAGACAGCTTACACTACACTCGTTCGTCCTCTGTTAGAATATTGCTGCGCGGTGTGGGATCCTTACCAGGTGGGATTGACGGAGGACATCGAAAGGGTGCAAAAAAGGGCAGCTCGTTTTGTATTATCAAGTAATAGGGGAGAGAGTGTGGCAGATATGATACGCGAGTTGGGATGGAAGTCATTAAAGCAAAGACGTTTTTCGTCGCGGCGAGATCTATTTACGAAATTTCAGTCACCAACTATCTCTTCCGAATGCGAAAATATAGCCCAACCTACATAGGTAGGAATGATCATCAAAATAAAATAAGAGAAATCAGAGCTCGAACAGAAAGGTTTAGGAGTTCGTTTTTCCCGCGCGCTGTTCGGGAGTGGAATGGTAGAGAGATAGTAAGATTGTGGTTCGATAAACCCTCTGCCAAACACTTAAATGTGAATTGCATAGTAATCATGTAGATGTAGATGTAGAACTGACATGGTGAGACCGTGAATGTGTACAATTAATGTAGGTTAATTCTTACAAAGAAGGAAACAGCAACCAGCCACTTTTAATACTGCTATTGATTTAGGTAAATAGCGCTATTTACCTAAATAGATAGCAGTATTAATATTGGCTGGTTGCTGTTTTCTTCTTTGTAAGAATTAACCTACATAAGAACTAGGCTGAAATATATTAAAAAGAAACAACTTTCAGAGAAGTGGAATCTATCAAAACTGAAAAATGAAGATGGTGAGCCCTTTACGAATAGTATGGAAAAAAACTTGGGAAGGGTGAGACCGACTTTGGATATATTAGAAGAATAGGTTATAATCAGAGATGCAATGCTGGAAACTTGAAGAGAAAGAAGTTGGGAAGAAGGAGGAATAAAAACGAATAGATCATACACAGCATATTACATAAAAAGGACGAACAGAGAAAATGGAAAACTGAGTCTTCAGAAGAAGTAAAAAAACAGTATGGATAACTGAACAACTTACTGCGGAGGGCCAGTGATGAACAAGAGAACTGGATAAAAAAAGCAATGTGAAGAAAGGTAAGGAAAAAGCGATGGAATTTACACAGCTGCAAAGTGTGTGACAATGAAAGAACCGAACAGCTACAGGGGACTCTATTAAAAGAAACGGAAGGTAGACCTCGTCGTTTTCAGGCGATGCAGCATGCGGGCGGAGGGGGCGGGGTGAAGAAAGGGGTGAGGACCGACATGAGGATAAAGGAGGCGCGATGTGAGAAAGACGCATATTGTGCAGGTATCACCAGAAGATGACGGCCAGGTACGCTGTCGACTTACATCAACAACTGCATCCAGTTGTACACTCCAGAGCATCACAAACAGCTGATTCACAGGGAAGTTCAAGATCATACTTCATTTTCCCTACTTTTCCGTATTTCATCTGACCTTCATGCTCTGTGTACACTGAAGTGTGCACGCATTCGATGCACTTGTCATTGTGCATGTGAATGTTTTCCGGATTCCCCTTACAAATACATCTGCCAGTTAGACGGAAGATAAATCTATTGAACATGTGTTTTGAAAGAGAAACTTTTATTGTATTGTATGTTAACCGGGGACCTAGAAACGACGGAGAGGCTCCGTCCCCGCCGCAGTCACAACCCCACGACGACTACCACAGTCCAATTCACCCCTCCGTCAACCCACACCGAACCAATCTTTCAGGGTTATTGGTTATTGTGCGGTTCGGCCCCCGGTGCACCCCCCCCCCCCCCCGGTAACGTCTCGCACCAGACCAGTGTAACCCTTAGGTCTGCGTGGTAATGGTGGTGTACGGCTATGTGGAGAGCTTGTTGGCGCAGCAATCTCCGACATAGCGTAGCTGAGGCAGAATAAGGGGAACCGGCCCGCATTCGCCGAGGTAGATGGAAAATGGCGTAAAAACGATCCGTACACTGGTCGGCTCACCGGACCTCGACACAGCCCGCCTGGCGGATTCGTGCCGGGGACCACGTCCTCCTTACTAATCCGGAAAGCGGTGCGTTAGATCGCTTGGCCAACCGGGCAGGCAAGAGAAACTTACTGCAATATTGGTTGACATGTGTCACGAACTGGTCTCTGTTGCGATAGGTATTGGGTTCTTGTGTATCTTGGCTACGATAATGCATTCATTACGCTCTTCGTAGCAGCTTACCCATATTCCTGTTTTCTTATTTATTGTATAAATATTCCTTCGTTACCCCTGTTTGATTTTGTATTTATAGTGCAGTACTCAGCTGAACAGAAATCCTATTCTTCCTGGAATTCTGTTCATAAAGCGAATTAAACTTCAGGGACAAGAAAGAAAAGGTTTGGAGCTCATCGGTGATATTCTATCAAAGACAGGAAAGGATTTGGAAGAGATCAACGGGTTGTGTAGTGTCTTGAGAAGAGGTTATGAGTGGCCACAAAAGTAAAAGAGCTGTAGCGTTATGTAGTCGCATTAATTTAAGCAGTGTCCGTCCGCTAAGCTGAGTGGTAACGTGATTGCCTACCATGCAGAGGGCCTGGGTTCGACTCCTGGCCGGTTTGGAGATTTTCCCCGCTCGTGGACTGGGTGTTGTGTTGTCCTCATCATCATCATCATCTCATCATCTCCGTCACGCAAGTCACCCAGTGTGGCGTCGCCTGAAGCAAGACTTGCAGCCAGCGGCCGAACTCTGCTGGGCCGGGCCTCCCGGCCATCAATGCCACACGATCATTTCAATTCAATTCAAGCAGTGCTGAGGGAATTAATTTAGGAAATGAATCACAGATTTAGCAGCAACACGTCTCATGTGCAAATCCTCACTCAAAATCCGCTGGCACGAGCTCCAACTGATTCCTGCCTCTGCTGAAATTTGGTCGATCGTTTGGCGACGATCCTCGTTGATCTTTTGGCGGACCTTTCCAATGTTCTCCTCATTTCGCGATGTTGAAGGGCGTCCAGAACGAGCTTGGTCTTCAATACACATCTCATCACGTGAAAACCTGTGTGCGGCTCATAGCGTCCTCCTGGAAAGCTTCCTGAAGCATCTGGTGTATCTCCATTGCAGTTTTTTAAAGCAGGAAACAAAATTTCACACACACTCTTTGTTCTTTTAAAGTTGCCATAACGACTTCGCAGAAGTAACCCGCCAACGGTCAGAGAAACACAATACCACACTTGGAAGTTCAGCTCTACACTGACGCCGTCTGCACAGCTGTTTCACGAAGGTCTCTACTAACACTACCTAGCGTGAGAACCCTGCACTACGTCTACGAGTGGCAGCGCCCTCGGAGTCCGGTTTCTTTTGGCTCCCCCCTCGTATGTAATACAAAGTTAAGTCTTAGGAAGTTCCTGGTGAAGGTGTTTGTCTGGAGTGTAGCCTTGTACAGAAGTGAATTGTGCAGGACAACCGGCTCAGACAAGAATGGAGCAGAAGCTTTTGAAATGTGGCGCCACAGAAGAATGCTGAAAATCAGGTGGGTAGATCCAGTCACTAATGAGGAGGTGTTGAATCGAATTAGAGGAAAAAGAAACTTGTTGCACAGCCAGACAAAAGGAAAGGATCGTTTGACAGGACACATCTTAAGGCATCCATGAGCCGCCAGGTTGTTAATAGAGGGAAGTGTAAGGGGTAAAAACTGTAAGGGGGAGGGGGGAGACGCTCGAATACAGTAAGGTAGGTTCATTTGGGTGCAGGCTGCTCAGACAAAGAGACTTGCATAGGATACAGTAGCTTGCAGATCTACCCAAAACCAGTCTTTGGACTGAACATTGCTCTCTGGCCGTATCAGTCTTGGAATTGCCGATATTCAAATGCAGCGCGTCAACAAATGGCGGCCGCACTCTTGGACGAGACCGTGGCGCGTTTTTTCGCCACAGGCCGTCGCGTAACTCCCGCCCCACCACCGGATCCGAGTCGGCGGCGGCGCGTCCCACGAGCGGAGCTGCGTGACAGCCGCCGGTCACCAACAAAGCGCCGCGAGGCCCATTGTGTTGTCCCGGCCTGCCGGCCCGCGCAGCGCGCGACACAGCACCGCCCGATACGAATCTGCGACCCACACACAGCGAGCGCTGTCCAGCTGCGCGTCACGTGATGCGCCTGCAACGCAATACGTGGTGTCAAGACCACACACTCCTGGACTTTTCTGCTGTAGAAATAAATTTAATTTTTTTTATCTTTTCTCGTTTTTGTAGTTCCGTGCACTCTTTACTGTTCCACACACTGCCTGAAATGTGAAAAGCTTTTCTACATCTACATACATACTCCGCAATCCACCGTACGGTGCGTGGCGGAGGGTACCTCGTACCACAACTAGCATCTTCTCTCCCTGTTCCACTCCCAAACAGAACGAGAGAAAAATGACTGCCTATATGCCTCTGTACGAGCCCCAATCTCTCTTATCTTATCTTTGTGGTCTTTCCGCGAAATGTAAGCTGGCGGCAGTAAAACTGTACTACAGTCAGCCTCAAATGCTGGTTCTCTAAATTTCCTCAGTAGCGATTCACGAAAAGAACGCCTCCTTTCCTCTAGAGACTCCCACCCGAGTTCCTGAAGCATTTCCGTAACACTCGCGTGATGATCAAATCTACCAGTAACAAATATGCAGCCCGCCTCTGAATTGCTCCTATGTCCTCCCTCAATGCGACCTGATAGGGATCCCAAACCCTCGAGCAGTACTGAAGAATAGGTCGTATTAGTGTTTTATAAGCGGTCTCCTTTACAGATGAACCACATCTTCCCAAAATTCTACCAATGAACCGAAGACGACTATCCGCCTTCCCCACAACTGCCATTACATGCTTGTCCCACTTCATATCGCTCTGCAATGTTACGCCCAAATATTTAATCGACGTGACTGTGTCAAGCGCTACACTACTAATGAAGTATTCAAACATTACAGGATCCTTTTTCCTATTCATCTGCATTAATTTTCATTTATCTATATTTAGAGTTAGGTGCCATTCTTTACACCAATTACAAATCCTGTCCAAGTCATCTTGTATCCTCCTACAGTCACTCAACGACGACACCTTCCCGTACACCACAGCATCTTCAACAAACAGCTGCACATTGCTATCCACCACATCCAAAAGATCATCTATGTAGATAGAAAACAACAGCGGACCTACCACACTTCCCTGTGGCACTCCAGATGATGCCCTCACCTCTGATGAACACTCACCATCGAGGACAATGTACTGTGTTCTATTACTTAAGAAGTCTTCGAGCCACTCACAAACTTGGGAACCAATCCCATATGTTCGTACTTTAGTTAGGAGTCTGCAGTGACGCACCGAGTCAAACACTTTCCGGAAGTCAAGGAATATGGCATCCGTCTGATAACCTTCATCCATGGTTCGCAAGATATCATGTGAAAAAAGGGCGAGTTGCGTTTCGCAGGAGCGATGCTTTCTAAAGCCGTGCTGATGCATGGACAGCAACTTGTCTGTCTCAAGGAAATTTATTAAATTCGAACTGAGAATATGTTCGAGAATCCTGCAACAAACCGATGGTAAGGATATTGGTCTGTGATTTTGAGGATCCGTCCTTCTACACTTCGTATATACAGGCGTCACTTGCGCTTTTTTCCAGTCGCTCGGGACTTTACGTTGGGCAAGGGATTCGCGATAAATGCAAGCTAAGTAAGGAGCCAAAGCAGTAGGGTATTCTCTGTAAAACCGAATTGGAATCCCATCAGGACCTGGCGATTTATTTATTTTCAATCCATTCAGCTGCTTCACAACCCCAGGGATGTCTGTCACTATGTCCTCCATACGGGAATCTGTACGAGACTCAAACGGCGGTATGTTTGTACGATCCTCCTGCGTGAAAGATTTCTCAAATGCTAAATTTAAAATTTCAGCTTTCGTTTTGCTGTCTTCCGTTGCCAGGCCAGACTGATCAGTGAGTGACTGGATGGAAACCTTCGACCCGCTTACCGATTTTGCGTAAGACGAGAATTTCTTTGGGTTTTCAGCAAGATCTTTTGCTAAGGTATGACGGTGGTAGTGGTTGAATGCTTCGCGCATCGCTCTTTTTACAGCAGCACGAATCTCTACTAACTTTTGCCTGTTCTCATTCTCGCGATCTTTCTTGTACCGCGAGTGCAACTGTCTTTGCTTCCTGAGCATCTCCGAACTGCGCTGTTAAACCACGGTGGGTCTTTTCCGTTCGTAACCCACTTTTTCGGCACGTACTTGTCCAATGCGTGATTTAAAATGTGTTTAAAATTTGCCCATAATTCTTCCACGTCCATCGTACCGGAAGTAAATGAAGTCGATTCATTTACGAAGTGGGATGGTAACAACTGCTTATCTGCTCTTTCTAGTAAGAATACTCTCCTAGCCTTCTTGACCGACTTTTTAACTTTCGTAAACATAGTCGAAATGACAACATCATGACGACTAATCCCTGTCCCTTCATTGGTATCATTATAATATTCTTAACTCGTGCCGCAGACCACATATTTAATATGTCGCACCTGTTCAATTGCTTTTTTCTTAATTATTATTTTCGATCGTGTAACGTATTTAACTTGAAAGGTGGTAAGTTTCCTCTTATGTAATGAAATTTTTAGATTGTATTCAGTATACATTTGTTGTAGCTTATGTACTGCTAACTGGACATCGTATTCTCTCTTTTGCATTATTCCATTATCATCTGTGAACACTAATCGACTTTATCAAATATAATTCCTGAATAATTAACTGATTTCCAATTGAACATTGAAAATATAAACGTTAAAAAGAGTGGGTGGAAAGGAACACCCATGTTTCACTCCTTCATTGATCTGTATCTTGTTTGTACTCTTCACTCCTATATTTGTTATTTTTTCTGTTACATGATATAAGCTTTTGATTGCTCTTATGATGTGTGACGGATAACCACTGTTATAGTCACATTGCATTAAATAGCTTCTAATTAGATATTTAATGCACAATACTTTTTCTTAATCAGGAATTTCGTAACTACTCGTCTAGAAACCAATTATTGCTTCTAGTGGTAGTAGTAGCAGCAGCAATAGTGTTTTTCTTTCATTTTTGGATAACTTTTACATGATATAAAGGATGTGGGAGTTTTCTGGTGGGAGATGATGGGTCGAGGTAAGTCAAAAGCTGCGCGTTGTCAGCTGTAGCCTTTATTTACTTCAACAGTGTTTGGTGGAGGCTTGTAGCCACGTTAGATGGTTGCTGATATGTCAACGTCAATCCGACGGACTTCCCTGGTGAAGAATTGTCGTGAAGACCCAGTAGCTGTTCCGCACTGCGCAGCCAAACAGTGTGGCGACCTCGTGAGGTCAGCATGCCTTAACAGCTCTGCGTCAGGTACTGTCGTGGCGGTCCTGGGCTGTTGCGTTATGAGCGAGGCTGCCGTGACCTGTCCAGTTGTGGATACTGACGGTAGTGTATGCACTACGAACGCGAACCCCAGCATTATCGTCTACCTGGCGTCGTCTGGTACTGGTGGGCAGCCAATGACTTGATGATTGGAAGGGCCTTAGTTTAATCCTTGGAGACGACCTCCTCCGATGTCATTGTCCAGAGTTGTATGTAGGTCTTGTGGCTTTTTCTCAATCCATATTCTCTGCTCATTACCCTGTTCGTTCCATTCAACCTCTTCCTCACTCTCACTTAGGATAGAAATATCATCTTATCACTGACATTCTCTCAGCCTTAATGTTCATTCCATCCCTCAACCCTTCTTTTACTTCAGTCAATGTTTCTTCCTTCTTATTGCCGGCCGCGGTGGTCTCGCGGTTCTAGGCGCGCAGTCCGGAACCGCGCGACTGCTACGGTCGCAGGTTCGAATCCTGCCTCGGGCATGGATGTGTGTGATGTCCTTAGGTTAGTTAGGTTTAAGTAGTTCTAAGTTCTAGGGGACTGATGACCACAGCTGTTAAGTCCCATAGTGCTCAGAACCAACCTTCTTATTGCTGCCTCTTGGTCCCTGCAAATATTATACATTAACCATATTTCCCTGGAGCTGACATCTATTTTTACGAGAATTTGACAGGTGGCACACTACTTTCTCACTTTAACAACACTGTCAGTCAGATTAATGTTCATATTTTAATTCATGATCTAAGTATTCTCCAGTACCACATCTGGAAAATGTGTTTTATGACTTTTTTTACATGAGGAATTTATGGGCAGAATATTCATAAAATTGCACGTGTAGCCTGTGGAGAACTTGTACCTGAGGGGCTGTAGTGGAGGCGATGGAGAACAGGGAGAGGGATGGATTGCGGGTCATAAATGCTGAGTACAGCGCCCTGGCTGTGAAGTGATTCTGGGAAGCAGCCCTCTGTGGATTGTGCCTGCAGAGTGAATTCGGCCTGTGGCACTCCCCTCTTTCCACATAGGGTCGGAGCAGGAGGGTGCAGATTCAAAACACATTTTACCTGGGCCAGGCGACAGTCTGTCGCGAAGCTGACCAGTTGGCAGAAAGTGGGTAGAGGGGCCATTTAAGAGAGACTTATGTACTCTGAGCTTTTGCGCAAACAGTGGGAAGGCCATAAAAATCTGAGCAGTCTCATGATAGAAGCTGGGACGAAATGGGCAGAACGCCTATGCACGTATTTAGTGGGGGCAAGACTGTACTCCCTTGATGCCAGAAAGTCGTCAGGTTCTTTGAGTGAGTGGCAAAAACGTATTTCGCAGGCATAACTGTCTGGGAAGCTTAACAGCCTTATTTCGGAAATTGGAAATGGTCCGGCCTGGAAAGATTAGATCTCTCTGTAAATGAGGGAATGTGGTCCCATCTAGGTAGTCCTTTTCGGCCGAAACATGGCCATGCTTACTGTGAGAACGACGCCTCCCTAGTCTAAAATGTTCTTTTTCAGACGAAGGAGATTTTGAGTCGCTGATTGACTTCTCTCAGGATATACAAAGCAGAGGCTTGCTCTCACAGCGTGGGAACCCCGGTGCTGTGTCTGGATTGGCTACAGGGCCAACGGAACAGTCAAGATTCAGTGAGTAGTGGATAGTTCCATTGGTTTGTACAACGTGGAGGCGGTTTCGTTTTTGCTAATTCGGCTCCCATACTGAAGCTTGATGGAAAGTGGTGGTGATTCTTTGCCTTCTTTGTCTTCTGGTCCTCTCCTGATGGAGAACTTTAGATATTTCTCTAGTGGGTAAGACTCGTGGTCTGTAGCTTGTGGTAGATTAAGAGCCAGTGACAAACCGTACCGACAGTGGAACTGCATATCCTCTTGGACATATCGTGTGTCACGAGGGTGAACTTATTCGACCTGAGCTGCCCGTCTGACATTCGACACTTCCAGCACGCCCTGCAGTGCCTGTGAGTGAAATTGGTTTGATCAGACCAGTGACTGAGTGCACCTCACACTGATATCTGCTGCGCTTTCAGGGCTCTGATAGGGAAGTTTCCTGCGTTCTAACACCAGTCGACTTCGTTTCCAAATTTTCGTGGACGCGCCGGAACATCCTTGAGTCTTGTTAAACGTGGCTGTAATTGTATCCCTTGTTGGACGTGGGTCGCTTCTCGCCTGCTGCTCAGTGTTGCGGTCATCTGCTGCTGTAGTTGTCCACTACCTCCTCTCCTTCAGGCAGCAGTGCCAATGGTTCGGATGGCTGCCCATGCAGGTGAAACAAAGCTTTGAGCACTCGTCACACTTCGTCTTTTCTCCAGTTTACCTATAATTTTTTCCCATGTGAAGTCATCCGTATGTTGTGTCCACTCATGCTGTAACGAGGAACACCTCCACAGTGCATCGTAATTGCTCTCTGATCGACACAAAGGCCTTCTCCCCTTTCTTCAGCTGCGGGAACGGCACCATGTAGTCACGCTGACGTCACGTGATTTAGTGTCCACCTTTCCATGGACGACTGTGACAAGGTCTGGCAAGATGATCCTGCACTTTCATTATTTTCCACAGAGTCGTTAATGTGCTATGTTACTTTACTGTCTCGTTCTTTAGCAGAACAGTGTGCAACTTAAGATAATCCGCGCTTGAAGCAAAACTGATGTCCCAATCAGTACCATACCAACACTTATGGTACGAAATTTGTAACTGGAGTGAAGTGCGTTGGGACCCTTGCTGCTCATAGCGTGTTTTAAGGACCTCGTAGACAGGTTAATGTTACCTCAGACTTTTTGGAGATGATGCTTTTGTCTGTAACGAAGTACTATCTGCTAAAAGCTGCACAAATACGCAGTCAGACCTCGGTGATCTCTAATAGTGCTGCAAATGTTGGTAACTTCCGTTAAGCGTACGGAAATGTAGGCGCTACAGTCTGGAACCGCGCGACCGCTATGGTCGCAGGTTCGAATCCTGCTTCGGGCAGGGATGTGTGTGATGACCTTACGTTAGTTAGGTTTAAGTAGTTCTAAGTTCTAGGGGACTGATGACCTCAGATGTTAAGTCCCATAGTGCTCAGAGCCATTTGAGCCATCTTCTCAGTTGAACACTTCCGCTGGCCACCAAAGTCCCCAGAAATGAACATTATTGAGCATAAGTGGGACCCTTACAACGTGCCGTTCAGAAGAGATCTCCACCCTCTCGTACTCTTAGGCATTTGTGGACAGCCCTGCAGGATTCATGGTGTCAGTTCCCTCCAGCACTACTTCAGACATTAGTCGAGTACATGCCACGTCATGTTGCGGCACTTCTGCGTCCTCGTGGAGGCCATATACGATATTAGGAAGGTGTACCAGTTTCTTTGTCTCTTCAGTGTATATACATTACTTTGGTTGCCGGTAGTAATAATAATGAGCGTATGGCATCGATGGCCGGGAGACCCCTCGCGGGGCGGTTCGGCCGCCGCTCCACAAGTTCTTTAACGCCACTACGGCGACTTGCGAGTGAATGAGGATGAAATGATGATGAAAGACACACAACACCCAGTCATCTAGAGGCAGAGAAAATCCCTGGCCCTACCGGGAATCGAACCCTGGACCCCGTGCGCGCGAAGAGAGAACGCTACCTCAAGGCCACGATCCGCGGAAGGTTGCCCGTATCATTCGTCGTTAAGAAGACGTAGGGGTGTGCTCCGCTGCCACGCAGGATAGCCGCGCGGTCTGAGGCGCCTTGTCATGGTCCTAGCCGCTCCTTCCGTCGGAGTTTCCTGTCCTCCCTCTGGCATTGGAGTGTGTGTTGTCCTTAGCGTTAAGTTAGTTTAACTTAGACTAAATTGTGTGTAAGCTTAAGGAGGGCTATGCGAGAGGCGTTCAACGAATTCGAAAGTAAAGTTCTATGTACTGACTTGGCAGAAAATCCTAAGAAATTTTGGTCTTATGTCAAAGCGGTAGGTGGATCAAAACAAAATGTCCAGACACTCTATGACCAAAATGGTACTGAAACAGAGGATGACAGACTGAAGGCCGAAATACTAAATGTCTTCTTCCAAAGCTGTTTCACAGAGGAAGACTGCACTGAAGTTCCTTCTCTAGATTGACTCACAGATGACAAAATGGTAGATATCGAAATAGACGACAGAGGGATAGAGAAACAATTAAAATCGCTCAACAGAGGAAAGGCCGCTGGACCTGATGGGATACCAGTTCGATTTTACACAGAGTACGCGAAGGAACTTGCCTCCCTTCTTGCAGCGGTGTTCAGTAAGTCTCTAGAAGAGCGTAGTGTTCCAAAGGATTGGAAAAGGGCATAGGTCATCTCAGTTTTCAAGAAGGGACGTCGAACAGATGTGCAGAACTATAGACCTATATCTCTAACGATGAGTTGTAGAATTTTGGTTCAAATGGTTCAAATGGCTCTGAGCACTATGGGACTTAACATCTGAGGTCATCAGTCCCCTAGACTTAGAACTACTTAAACCTAACTAACCTAAGGACATCACACACACCCATGCCCGAGGCAGGATTCGAACCTGCGATAGCAGCAGCAGCAGCAGCGGGGTTCCGGACTGAAGCGCCTAGAACCGCTCGGCCAAACCGGCCGGCGTTGAATTTTGGAACACGTGTTATGTTCGAGTATAATGACTTTTCTGGAGACTAGAAATCTGCTCTGTAGGAATCAGCATGGGTTTCGAAAAAGACGATAGTGTTAAACCCAGCTCGCGCTATTCGTCCACGATACTCAGAGGGCCATAGACACGGGTTCCCAGGTAGATGCCGTGTTTCTTGACTTCCGCAAGGCGTTCGATACAGTTCCCCACAGTCGTTTAATGAACAAAGTAAGAGCATATGGACTATCAGACCAATTGTGTGATTGGATGAAGAGTTCCTAGATAACAGAACGCAGCATGTCATTCTCAATGGAGAGAAGTCTTCCGAAGTAAGAGTGATTTCAGGTGTGCCGCAGGGGAGTGTCGCAGGACCGTTGCTATTCACAATATACATAAATGACCTTCTGGATGACATCGGAAGTTCACTGAGGCTTTTTGTGGTATATCGAGAGGTTGTAACAATGGAAAATTGTACTGAAATACAGGAGGATCTGCAGCGAATGGACGCATGGTGCAGGGAATGGCAATTGAATCTCAATGTAGACAAGTGTAATGTGCTACGAATACATAGAAAGAAAGATCCCTATCATTTAGCTACAATATAACAGGTCAGCAACTGGAAGCAGTTAATTCCATAAATTATCTGGGAGTGGGCATTAGGAGTGATTTAAAATGGAATGATCATATAAAGTTGATCGTCGGTAAAGCTGATACCAGACTGAGATTCAATGGAAGAATCCTTAGGTAATGCAATCGGAAAACAAAGGAAGTAGGTTACAGAACGTTTGTTCGCCCACTGCTTCAATACTACTCAACAGTGTGGGATCTATACCAGATATGGCTGATAGAAGAGGTAGAGAAGATCCAACGAAGAGCAGCGCGCTTCGTTACAGGATCATTTAGTAATCGCGAAAGCGTTACGGAGATGATAGATAAACTCCTGTGGAAGACTCTGCAGGAGAGACGCTCAGTAGCTCGGTACGGGCTTTTGTTGAAGTTTCGAGAACATACCTTCACCGAAGAGTCAAGCAGTATATTGCTTCCGAAGAGACCATGAGGATAAAATCAGAGAGATTAGAGCCCACACAGATGCATACCAACAATCTTTCTTTCCACGGACAGTACGAGACTGGAATAGAAGGGAGAACCGATAGAGGTACTCAAAGTATCCTCCGCCACACACCGTCAGGTGGCTTGCGGAGTATGGATGTAGATGTAGATGACGACCAATGACCTCCGCAGTCTGGTCCCATAAAATCTTACCACGAATTTCCAAATTTTGTGCTTCGCTCTTTTGGAGTGGTATGCATCACTGCAGCAATTACGGCCGTTCGCCGCGTAGCGTCTGTTCGTGCAGAGAACAGAGCGTCGGCGCGACAGCCCCGGCTGAGCTCGCTGTCGCTCGAAAGCCCCGCCCCCACAGCTCAGTGTCTTAAACGCCGCCCCCTCGCGCCTTATCCCAGCTGCTCCTTTGGCGCCGCCGCAAGTGCTAATGGAAGGCGGCGTCGTACCCGCGGGACGGGCTGCCACACCTAACTCACTTGTCGGCGCTCGCCTGGCTCGCGGCTTTGAAACTGAACACTCTGTCGCTGGCTGGCTTACGGCTCCACTCTGTCCGCTGCCAGGGCGCGACAAGAGAAGACCGTGCCCCCCTCCCATCTTGGCACTTCCGAAAAAATTCGCATTTTGTGTCATGCTGTAGTTGACTTAAAAATTCTCTAAATGCTGCACCGTGGATATATGGCAAATAGAGTTATTTGTGTAACTGCTGCATTTACGTCTACGTACATACTCTGGAAACCACTGTGAAGTTCATGACAGAGCGTATTTAGCACGGGGCCACAGGTTAGCGTTTTTATCTCTGTTCCCGTCACGTTAAGCAGCACTGTCACAACACTAAAAAAAAGGTCTGTGCCAGGAACAACATACTGCGGAAGCTAACAGGTTCATCGTGGGGAGCTCAAGCACATGTTTTGCGCACCACGGGTCTGGCGCTGAGTATCTCAGCAGCGGCCCCAGTTTGGAGGAACTCTGCTCACACAAAGCAAGTTGACGTCGCCGTAAACGAAACTGTACGTATTGCCACAGGATGCCTCAAACCAGCTCCCACAGACATCATTTATCCCATCATAGGCATAGCACCACCCACCATCCGCAGACAAAAAGATCAAAATAAAAGAATGATCCTCGACACCTAATGCATAAGCACCGAAAACAACGTGTGCGGCTGAAATCCTGCAGGAGTTTCATTGAAACTACTGAAGAGCTTGCCACCAAGTCCGTCGCAAGGCGGCTATCTCTCTGGGAAGAAATGGTGCCACACTCCACAATGGAACTACTTGAGGAGGGATCTGCAGGATTTCAACTACCTTTTACAACTTGGAGGTCATTAAACCAGCTGCGCACTGGAGTAACTGGGTGCAAATCAAACCTATTTAAATGAGGTTACAGTGATAGCGATAGGTGTGAATGTGGAGCAATACAGGACTTGGACCACCTATTCATTTGCCCAGATATGTCTATAACATGCGCTAATGATGATATTTTGAAAGTCAATGACAAAGCAAAGTACGTTGCTAAGTACTGGGAAGGGAAGATATAATTGGTGCATCCGGATACGGAAGAAGAAGAAGAACGTGTGGGGAACGGGAAGAATAACTCGCTGTATTGTAATAATCGTCGGTTGACGAACGGAGGTACGGCGCCGTGTAAACCAGAGATAATACAGACACCGTTTATTTAATGTTGGTTCCTATTACAACTGTAAGTGGCATTGTACTCCTCCCAACTTACTTTGGTGCAAGGGCCTGAAGATGGTGTAACGGAACACCGAAACTGATTGCACAAATAAATTAAATTTAAAAGAGAGCGTGTTGGTAACCATCTGTTACAAGTATGGGCACAAATAGATCTCTAGATCCTTCATTTAATACTGGTTACTGTAAATTTGTAACTAGGTTTTTGATTGTGTAAATCATGGAATACTTCTAGATAAGCTCAGGTACAGTGGTATGAATGGGACAGCGCTCAGATGGTTTGAATCATACCTAACTGGAAGAGCGCAGAAAGTTGAAATAAGCAGTTCACATAATATGCAAAAAACTGATGATTTCTCTAACTGGGGAACAATCAAGAATGGGGTGCCGCAAGGTCCTGTCTGTCCTTAATATATATTAATGACTTGCCATTCTATATTCACGAAGATGCAAAGCTGTTACTTTTTGCCGATGATACAAGTATAGCTATCACACCCAACAGACAAGAATTAACTGGCGAAATTGTAAACCATGTTCTTCAGAAAATCATGAAGTGGTTCTCTGCAAATGGGCTCTCATTAAACTTTGACAAAACACAGTACATACAGTTCCACACAGTAAATGGAATGACACCATTAATAAATATAGACTTCGATCGGAAATCGGTAGCTAAGGTAGAATATTCAAAATTTCTAGGTGTATACAGTGATGAGGAATTGAACTGGACAAAACACACTGGAGATCTGCTGAAACGTTTGAGTTCAGCTACTTATGCTATTAGGGTCATTGCAAATGTTGGCGATATACATCTTATTAAATTAGCTTACCACGCCTATTTTCATTCTCTGCTTTCGTATGGCATCATATTCTGGGGTAACTCATCATTGAGTAAAAGAGTGTTCATTGCACAAAAGCGTGTAATCAGAATAATTGCTGGAGCTCATCCAAGATCATCCTGCAGACACTTATTTAAAAAGCTAGGGATCTTCACTGTCGCCTCACATTATATATATTCACTTATGAAATTTGTTATTAACAGTCTGAACCAATTGAAAAGTAATAGCAGTGTACATGGCTACAACACGAGGAGAAAGGATGATCTTCACTACTCAAGATTAAATCTAACTTTGGCTCAGAAGGGGGTAAATTATGCTGCCACAAAAGTCTTTGGTCACTTACCTAATAGCATCAAAAGTCTGACAGATAGCCTTATAGCATTTAAAAGGAAATTAAAAGAATTTCTTAATGGCAACTCCTACTCATTAGATGAATTTTTGGATATAGAAAGTCGGTCATTTTCCTCAACCACCCCCCCCCCCCCCCCAAACAAAAATAAAAATAATAATGTTAAGTGTCATTTAATATTTTGTGTAATGTGTAATATCTTGTATAGACACCTTTTATTAACCTGAGACGTTCCACATCATTACGAAGTGTCGTATGGGGTTGGGTTGTTTTGGGAGAGGAGACCAGACAGCGAGGTCATCGGTCTCATCGGATTAGGAAAGGAAGTCGGCCGTGCCCTTTCGAAGGAACCATCCCGGCGTTTGCCTGGGGCGATTTAGGGAAATCACGGAAAACCTAAATCAGGATGGCCGGACACGGGATTGAACCGTCGTCCTCCCGAATGCGAGTCCAGTGTGCTAGCCACTGCGGAAGTGTCGTATTCATGATCTATGGAACAAGTACTAATCTAATCTAATCTCCCGACACTTGGCGTCTACCTTCAAGAGTTCGCCATTTCAGTTTTTCCAACATTCCATGGCACTGTGCCGTGAGTCAGACAAACCTATTCGTGCTGCCCTGCTTTGTATACGTTCAATGCCCCTTGTTAATCCTACCGGGTATGAGTCCTGTACACATGAACAATGTCCTAGGAAGAGATGCACAAATGAACTGTAAAGAGCCTGCTTTGTAGATTCACAGCATTTTCCAAGTATATAGCCAATGAAGCGAAGCCTGTCACCAGTCTAAATTATCACTGAGCATAATATCACCGTTATCAGCTGCTTGACAACCACTGTTGAAGAAAGATCACCTTCAGCTTACGATCGCAAGCTATACAGGTTTAGCTGCCGGCCGAAGTGGCCGTGCGGTTATAGGCGCTGCAGTCTGGAACCGCAAGACCGCTACGGTCGCAGGTTCCAATCCTGCCTCGGGCATGGATGTTTGTGATGTCCTTAGGTTAGTTAGGTTTAACTAGTTCTAAGTTCTAGGGGACTAATGACCTCAGCAGTTGAGTCCCATAGTGCTCAGAGCCATTTGAACAGGTTTATGTTATTTTCATAATTAACTATGTCTCTGAGTCATTTGTTGGCCTATACAGATGTTTGGGGAAAAATTCAAAAGATTGTATAGTTTTCTGTGTTGTTACTTATTGTACCATCGGCCATCCTCACTGATGAAATGTGATGTCTGTTACGGATAAATTCCTGCTTTGCTTTCTTCAGTCCCTTCTCTTACCATATAGCTTCTCACGTCCTCTCGAAGACATTTCCAAAAGTTTTCCAAATTCAGTGTATTCAGGCAATCCTGTTTGTTGCTTTCTCCAAATTCACGCCTTCTCTTCTGTAGCTCCCCAGTTCGTTTGTGACACTGTTTTCCTTTACTTCTTCATGCTTTCAACAGCTTTTGATGTTTGCGTAAGTACGTTTGTTAAATAATTGCCTTTTCCGCTATGTTAATCTTCTCTTGTAAGATGGAGATAGCCCTGTTCTTAAATAGACATTTGTTATCTACATTTGCATTTCCTGCATGATGAGTTTATTTCTTTACAACGTTGTGCCTCTTTTTTTCTGTTGACCTTTAAAATTGTAAAGTGCTTGTTGCATAGATTCCAATGATTTCATTGGAATAGCTGTTGTTTAAAATAAATCTAGCTGAGATTACTTAAATATATGTAGTATTCTTTTTTATTCTGTTCTTTACAAGAAGACCTACTAGTGAAATTGCATCATGATCTGTTCGTCTGTAGTGAGCCAAATGTTCTGATTTCAGTTTTATTTGAATTTAATTTTTTCGCCATGTTATGTTATGATATCCCCACTATATCACATTCGATGTTATTGAACAGCCGTTCCAACTCAACCAGTCCACTTAACGATCCTAGAGTTCTGCAATTTATGGCCGTAAATAAGAAGTAGGAAAGTAGTTAAGCTTTCCCCTGCGACCAAACGATTGTGTAACAAGAACTCACACATGGCTCTACCCGCACTTTCTCAGAAATGCTATCTGAACGCACGTATGTTCAATGAGATGCTGTATGACATTCTTTCATGGACCTGGTGGACATTCTTCCGAATGCAAAGTTATGAAGAGACAGATCACGAGCTCTCTTTCAGGAGGAATTTGGAAGGAATCAGCTGCATTATGTTCCAGTGAAATGACATAAATTTTCTTTTCTTTAATTCCATTCATCTACAGTCCACTTGTGCGCTTCCCTCACTGAACGTCGTCAAATTTGGTACGTGAAGGTTGTAACCATATTTGTTGCGTTACTGTAATACTGCAGAAATGAGCATCTAATTGCGAAAAAGAAGAGTATAAATGAAGGAAAATTCTGTTTGGATTATTCTGTATGCACCTTTGCGATGATATACGTGGTGTTTATTAACATATGTGAACCCTTTGCGATGGTTTCGAAAAGATTACATCCGATTTTCACGCTACAACGTCTTAAAATTTGGGCATTAAAGACAACGTCATTTTTGTGACTTATAACTAAACTGTCTGAAGTGTACAATAATACAATAATTATTTTTCATCAGGGTCGTAGTCTGTACAGTATATCTACCATCCCTGACAACTGCAATTATAGATAATAGTACTTTTCCTTGTTCTATAAAAAAGCGGTCGTAATAGCCTCTACTTCTTCTGTCTACCTTACTTTTGTTGTCGCTTTTCTAGGAGAAAGAGTCATTTACGACGAGGAAGTGTGTATGTTGTAATTGTTAATACATGTCTAATATGTTAGGCTTGTTGTTACTGAAAGCAAAATTTAAATAATTTCGAGAAGTTATAGGTGCCGCGCCGCCAGGAAACAGAACATCGCTGAGGTGGAACGCTCAGCGGCCATTACGTGGTAGTTTCAAATATTACAAAATATTTCATTCGTTTTTCCACAGCAGCAGCTAGAAAGCAGTTTAAAGTAACTCATTTAACAACAGCTTGATTAGAAAAGAATTTATTTAATTACAGTGTGAGTATTTACAATATTTTAGATCAAAATTAGACACAACAGCTTTGGCCTTGACTACGAACGGAAGAATCTTCAAATATATAAATTGTTCAGGCGCCTCTTACGATGAAAGTGAACCCACGAAGTAAATGCAAAGCTTTACATGTTCTTATTTCATTGGCTGCCAACGGAAGTCTGACGTTTATTATATGCAGATTTACGAAATTTATAGGCAGGCTTGGTGTAGGAATATCAGTTAATGGACCCGTAAAATGAAACAGCGATATCATCTACGGACATTGGGCGAGTTTTACCTTCGGCATAGGACTGTCAAATTTTCGTGTGGTGTCGCAGTTCAGTCAAAGTTGTTGTAAAGGGAGGAACGCTTGGACGGAGTCTTTCAGAACATAGCCCCCCCCCCTCCCCCCGCCACGCTCTATCGTGCCTTGAAACCAGGCGACTGTGTTGGAGGCCAGTGGTGTTGCAGTTCGGGCTTCGCACGCGCCTTGCGCTGTGTGAGGTGCGGTGACTGAACTGTCGCCGCTCAAACAGAGGACGCGGAAAGCCCCTCGTCGCCGTGCTTTCGCCACGCTGGTTTAGAAACGAGAGAGTGAGCCATCGAGCGAGCAGATTGAACCAGGGAGACCACATCACCTCCGCGCGACCGCTACGGTCGCGGTGCGGCGGAACGGTTCTTTCCGTCCCTTTACGACGAACCTGCACCTACCTGTAAACATTGTCTCAGCAGATCATCAGTAGAAAAGCCGAGTGAAACCTAATGTACTTCGACGTGAACCAGGCTGAAATTAAACTCACTAATCTACGTTTCGGGAGAAACACGAAATGACAGGTTGGAAATTTTGTCCTCAATTAATATATTCTGAAACTTAGGTGAACAAGTATCACTGCCAAGACCGTGCTAGTCTTAACACAGTCACTCATAATCCCTTTCACTCACGTTAGCAAGTTTATGGTGTTGCATTTCCCGAAAACGTAATAGCTACAATAATACTAATTGTTTTTGATTGAGAACGCTCGCCAAATATTAAGTCTGTCGGTACCAAATGCAGTCACAGTTTTTAGCCACCGACCTGCTCAATACGCCACGCGGAATATATGTCTTTTGTCGTCACAAAATTCACTTAATATTCCGAAATTTCTACACACACATCGGAATAATTATGCCGTCACTTCCCGACACTTTTGATGTATGAAACACTGCTAGATCCGGCAACTTATCATTTCCATCGGAACTACTACTGCACACGCCCGATTTCTTTCATGGCTAGGCTTCGACTCTTCTCTAGAATACTCTCTCAGTCTTCTCTACCAGCAGAGAAAGGCGCGCGAAGAATATTGCTTTACCATCGCTCAGTGTACTCAACAGCCAATAGCAAAACAACATTCTCCCGCGTCAGTCCGCGCTTTTCATCAATAACCAATCGCAAAATGGTAAACCTAACGACTGCACTTTTTACCGACGTAATTATCTAATATGCTGAAGTTTTGCATATGCATAAAGTTATTTACTATTGTTATTTGTACCTGAATTAACTTTCCTTTTGCCATAAACTTACTTTACAACTCTATTCTACAAAAATCGCCTTTGTCCATATCCATACTTCTTCGCAATGTTCCCACACTAAATCCTACTACATAACTCGTTAAGCAATTATCTTCATATTAACCTTAAACCACACTCATGCATCATTCATCCTGCTAAAACGCATTTATAACATTTTACATACACAAAAAGAAATAATATCCCTTTATGAAAATACTAGAACAGCTTATGAAAAACATTCTTATACTTTAGTGCACTCTAGTGGGCACAATCGAAACTAAATCAGTCCCTTATCCAAGATGGTCCTCTATTGGCTGATGCATAAACTACGTGCGCATCCAGTCTCTCGTCACCATCTGTCACTCTCCAGCTGTGAGACACATCTCCTACTTAACCTGACCGAGCGAGGTGGCGCAGTGGTCAAACACTGGACTCTCATTCGGGAGGACGACGGTTCAATCCTGCGTCCGGCCATCCTGATTTAGGTTTTCCGTGGTTTCCCTAAATCGCTCCCGGCAAATGCCGGGATGGTTCCTTTCAAAGGGCACGGCCGACTTCCTTCCCCGTCCTTCCCTAATCCGATGAGACCGATGACCTCGCTGTCTGGTCTCCTTCCCCAAAACAACCCCCCAACCCCCTCCTACTTAACCGCCTCCAAGGCAGGATCGTTATATGGCGCTACGCCTCAGCGGGTTCGAATACTACCTCGGGCATGGATGTGTGTGATGTCCTTAGGTTAGTTAGGTTTAAGTAGTTCTAAGTTCTAGGGGACTGATGACCTCAGATGTTAAGTTCAAAAAATGGTTCAAATGGCTCTGAGCACTATGGGACTCAACTGCTGAGGTCATTAGTCCCCTAGAACTTAGAACTAGTTAAACCTAACTAACCTAAGGACATCACAAACATCCGTGCCCGAGGCAGGATTCGAACCTGCGACCGTAGCGGCCTTGCGGTTCCAGACAGCAGCGCCTTTAACCGCACGGCCACTTCGGCCGGCAGATGTTAAGTCCCATAGTGCTCAGAGTCATTTTAGCCACATCACCTGGCCCAGGACCACAACTGGCGCCAAAGTTAAAACTAACACCACGTTTCTGTGTTCAGTCACTTAAAAGTATAGTCTAGTGAAATTGGATTAATCCATTTGAAACATGCCGTATACTGATACTCGGTGCAACAGCTGAAGTAGCACGGGGTGGTTGTGTGTTCGTTTATGCCTAACTGTAAAAGAATACACATTTTATGTCAGACACTCGCTTTCCAGTGGTATACTAGCTGCAATCAGTGTCAGCATTGCAACAGTCGTAGTTGAAAATAACTAGATATACGAGAGACGTACAATAGAACTAATTTTCGAGTAGTGTTCCACAAGTTCAATATCTTATGACATCACTTCAGAGTCCAGTTTCTAACAACACTACCACAACGAAGGTAAAAAAAAAATTAGTTATGATTGTAGTGTTGCTCACGTTGCCAAATATTGCATTTTCGGGCAACAAAATGGTTCAAATGGCTCTGAGCACTATGGGACTCAACTGCTGAGGTCATTAGTCCCCTAGAACTTAGAACTAGTTAAACCTAACTAACCTAAGGACATCACAAACATCCATGCCCGAGGCAGGATTCGAACCTGCGACCGTAGCGGTCTTGCGATTCCAGACTGCAGCGCCTTTAACCGCACGGCCACTTCGGCCGGCTTTCGGGCAACAACAAAGTTATATTATGTGGCAGGTGTCATTAGAGCACAGTTAATAAAGTCATTTCTTGAAATAATGGATAAACTAGGCACCCATCTTTTCGTGTTTCCCACGCTGGTCTCGTTGTGAACTCATGGCTCAACCGTCGAAAATCTAAGTAGTGATGATTCCAAGCTCGGATGCAAAGAGGCGTAGGTGTTATTCTGCGGTATTCAAAAGTTTTATAGATGTGTTTCATAAACCATTCTTGAAGATTAAACTTTTGCAAGTTAGGACAATGGTGATGTAAAAAAGTAATCAGCACTCCGAATTTAAGTTACACTTCTTTTTTATTACTTTTGTTGCAATATCACATAACTCGTTCCTAAACACCACTTCACAATATAAAACATATTTGAAAATATCTTCCTCACTGTTAAAGTTCTCATTTCATAAACTGACTACAATTTGCGTCTTTTTAACATGACTACCAAAGCTTGACTCTCTCATAGCCGCTTATGCGCCCAAAAATCAGAGTTACAAGTGCGTCAAAGATCATATTGACAAAAGAAAGAATACACATAAGAATAATAGCATGGCAATTTATACATATCGATGTATCGAAGTACCTCTACATTAATGAAATCAAATCTGAATGTTGTCACAGAAATATGTTAACTATTTTACAGAAAAACAGTAGAATATTGCTGGCATCGAGAGGTTGAGGTGAGGTGCCGTAATGGTTACGTAATTCAAGTACCATTACAAGTTGGACTGTACATGTGAAAATGATTACAGCTACATTAGACACATGTGTGTCTGGGACCTGTTACTAATAATTTATTATTTAACATGTAAACCTTGACTATTCTGTGACGTAGCACCGCCAAAAAAGTGTGTAAATGCAAGAGACAGTCTGTAGGTTTAAACGTTTCTTCAGCAGAGGCACGATTCAGTGTGGTTAGCTTCCTAAAGTGCCTGAATAACAACTTACGCGAGTCTCGATAATGATTCTTGATCGCGTTCACATTATTATTGCTAGCGGTAGCATTAATATATCGCTACCGATTCCAACACATTAGAAAAACAGACTTTCACACCGTTCATCACAGTGCTTAAATGACAGGAAAACAGACAGTTTTAGATTAGTATTGGCTCTGAGGACTATGGGACTTAACATCTGAGGTCATCAGTCACCTAGAACTTAGAACTACTTAAACCTAACTAACCTAAGGGAATCACACACA